>NC_056695.1:2156388-2464444 GCF_018350215.1 Panthera leo | reverse complement strand
AAGTACCTGCACTCTCATTGCCAGACATTTCCATGAGCCAGGAGGCATAAATATTGTTGGGCATTAGGAAGAAATTTTAGCTCATTTTATTATTCAATACATGCTTTGCAACAGTCCAAAGAATGGAGAGTGGTTTGTCACAAAGTACTTTCACCATTCCTAAAGGTTGAAGACCTTTTATTTCCAAAACTATAGGTTTTTTCAATGACTTAGTAGGGTGTTCACCATGGGGTACAATTTAGTAAGTTGTCCAAAGTAATTAAGAGCACAGGAGATTGGGGCATAATAGTCATCCCAAGATTAAATCATGTTTTTCAGGTGTCGAATAAAATTAAATGCATCGTTATGAGTTTACAGATGGTCAACTGACATTGCCAATATTCTTAGATTTTGTTGGGAAAAGAAATGGTTCCAGTCTTATTGCTGTTGTCAACAATCTTGCAGGCAACTTTGATACAACTGTGTATGGGAAAAGAGAAAATATTGCTTCTCATACATGTTTATCTCTCATGAATTGGAAATTCTGGTATATGAAGAGCCCTAATTCTCCTTTATACCTTAAAATTCAATATCATGACAATTTCAATTTATCATTCCCATGATGATCCTTTTAAATTTCTGTCCATTGCTTTTACAACTTTCAGATATTTTGCTAGTGCTGTGATTGGAATATACAAAAATTGTTCAAATTTACAACGGACGTTTTTTGTAACAAATGTTAGTATGAGGAATAAGGGGCTAACGTTTATCATGCAGAGACCGTTTCATGCTAAGTATTATGCACTAAACAAACACACAGATGAACATATACTCAACATTGCCGTGGAGACATGGTAAAGTATCTATTTCATTTGATATTCATAAACTCCTTCCACTTGGAATGATTTTAATACTGTGATATAGGTATTCTAACTTACACATGGGGAGACATCTTCAACGTGTTTTACTGGTCAACCTAATTTCACTCGTTTGATCATCAGTAGAGTTAATTTTTGAAAGCATGCTTGATATCAAACACAGTAACAATTATGATAGGTAACATTTTTTGAGCTTATTATCTATGCGAGATTGAGTACTCCATTAACATGGTTTTCATTTATAAATAACAATAGCCTTATGAGGGTGGTTTTATTATTATCATCCTCTCTTGATAGATGAAGAAACAGCACTAATACAGTATAGGCAGAAACTAATGAGAACCCAGCTATCTAACCAATTTTTCCATGGACTACCCAGTATACAACATTGCTCATGTTCTCCTAAACCCAGGCTGCACAATTTATTTCTATGTGTGTGGGTTTGAGTAAAACATTTGTCAGCATTCCTTTGCACAGCTACAATCCTTTCCTAAATCTTTCCAGAAAACGGGTCATAAATAGTTGTAAGAGACAGCGACTAAGACTTGTCATAGTGTATTTAGAAGGAAATAAAAATATTCTCCTCTTCCGTGTATGTTATATCAGAATGAGAAATATATATATAGAAAAAAAAACACATTAAAAATAAAGGTCCGTAGCTAGGCCTTTAAGATTATTTAAATTTGCTAATTGGCCTTTATAAACTCATATCACTTTTCCGCCCAACACCTATTTCATAAATGCCCCTAAAACATTTCAGCTTCTGGCCACATTTTTTCAAAGTGGAATAACGGCTCTCCTAGAGCAGCAGTTACTTGTCCTGACAATAACTTTTTCGTGTCTAGATCTCGGGCATCCCAGTGGAGTGCCTTCTTTTTCAGTGTCTCTTTTTTCATCTGTCGCTGTGTATATGGGTTACCCAAACAGAAAGCATCACAAGACAATTCAACCTCACCATCAGCTTTCATTATGAGTTGGGGAAACGTCAAAGAATCAACATTTTACAATTTATAGGAGAACTCTTAGTAGGAGAAATGAGAAATTCAGTGAAGAGAATCTTTACCTTGAGATGGACGAGCCTAAGTAATTTAAGTGTACGATTTCTTCTCATTCACTGATACCCGGACAAGATCTGGTGTTATGGTAAGGTGTATGCAACTCCAGCAAAGTATGTGGGGGGAGTTTGCTTGCTTGCTTTTTTCTTCAAGCCACCTATTTTCCTCAGCAGTCATAAAGGGCACCGTCTTTTAGCTGCATCACAAAAAGTTGGCGACAAAAGTACTTTGGGAATAGCACAAATTCCAACCTAGACATCTTAACATTAAAAAAGAAGTTAATAGACATTTTCTATTGTGATGTATTTCCTATCACATTATTTAGGTTAAGAATCACAGTTATTGGCTCCGATAATATACCAGCCTTATATTGAAATTGAAGAGAGAGAATTTTGTTAATTTGCAAATGACTGAGAGGCATATATTTTAATACCAATTTAGCTCTATAGTTACGGCACACATAGGAGACCCTTACAGAAAATGTGACCACTTTCTGGGCTGAGTAATCCAAAGCATAAACCCACTATTTAGTGTAACCTTACAAGTAGCTATAGATTGAGAATTATAAACAAGGTAGCTGTTGCTTGGACAGGGACGGGATGTGTCTTGTGAGATGAAGGAACCGAGGGCCAGAGGGTCCAGATAAATGATGACAGGGTTATGGAGGTTTCTCTGCATGACTCCTAAGTCAGAGGAGTATGAGACAAATAAATCTCATCTGCCACTGAGACACTTTCTGCCTCTAAACCTATGCTAGTCTTTATTTTTATCCAAAATTCTCTCTTCAAAGCTATTATTCTGTAAAATGCACCAAAGATCCAAAATTCTTTAAGCAATGTGAGCTTTAGCAGACATTAGAAAAGAGTTTTGAAACAGACACAGAACGTCTGAAATATATAAAAATAAATTTATCTTGGTATCTCGGTAACATTGTGTATTCTCCCTCCCCCTCTTTAGTCTGCTAAATAGCAACAAATTACAGGGGCAAAGATTTTGAGACATTAACTTCATTCACACTTAATAGCTTTGGGAGACTATGGAGGGTCAAACTTCTTCAGTAAATTAAAAATGAAAAGTGGTTTGAAACAGCTCACTTGATATGAAAGTGTTTATTACATGGTAAGGACTGACAGCTGGATTCATTAGGTGATGGCATTTTCTATGCTGACATAAAGATCATTATGCTAAAGAAGCTTGGTTTTGGCTGTAACCAGGGAACAGTTCCATTTTTAGGATTCAGTTGCTGTTTCTGGTATCAGAACTATACATTTAAAGAGCAGAGAATTTGAGAAGGCCAAAGGACCATGAAAAAACATATATTCTTAATTCTGTATTTGAAATAGTCATATTTAATATTTTTGACAACTACAGTATTGAAAACTGTCATAATGAATAATGTTTCCTTTTGTTTCTTGAGACAACTCTACCTTTTGTGACATGAGTTTGTTTTCCTTTTTATTCCCATTTACTGCACAAGAATATGATCAAGGATGTTATTACAACTGTTTCTTGACAGAGTTGAATGGTAAGAAATAGTGGATTGAAGACATGAATTATGAGAAATGGAAAATCTCGGTGAAGAACTTTCTTGCTCAACCGTAGGTTGAACTCAATCATAGGTGGTTTTATACTTTTCCAAACTTGCAATGTATTTGAATCCTAAGTAAGGTAGAAGTTATTGTCTTCTCTCGAGGATCTATTTGTTGACTTTGATTCTGAAATGATGTTCTCTCATTTGAGCCTAGGAAGATGATTTCATTTATTTTCAATATTACCGAAAGTAATAATTAGAAGTTAAAGTATGCATATTTGTAAAATTAAATGTAAATTCATATTTCAAAAAGGCTGTTATTTATGCCTAAATAAGAGGTTTTGAACATAAAAGTGGAGGGCAACATTGAATATCAAGAATCATGGAACAATTTGAATATGTGGTCTAAAATGTGTGAATACTAGAACACGACAAGAGATGACTGGATGGTCAGTGTCATTAATCTAAAACAGTCATTCATAAAGAAGAGCTGTGGCATATATTTAAAGTAATGGATTCCAGGGATGGGAACCTCACGAGGCTGGACAGTGATTCCACGAAGTCCATTTTTCCTCCGGTACTGCTGAAATGTCTACAGGTCCAAAGAAAAGAAGCTATTCTTGCTAATGAGCGTAGAGAAGGAATTCTTCAACACAGACAAAGTAGCTCACAGATCAATGTGAAGACAAGGAACCAAGCTTAAGAAAAATGATAGAGAGCAAAGCAGCTCTAGGAGGCTTCCTGGCAGAAGGCAAATTTGAAGATACCCCAGTGGAATCCATGATTTCTAACCATTTTTTGTTCCGGAATCACTTAACTCATGACTACAGGTCCTGTCAGAAGCATTAAGTGACTGTCTAGAGGAAAATGGTGTACCATGATTTATGATCCTACTAGTTCAGCTCCCGATTCAGAAAGAAATTAAGTATGGCCATCAAAATGGGATGGATTCTGGGCAGCCATAGCCTGAGTCCTGTCCTCACCACCGCTCACCCAGCTTTTCTTGGTAGTCCTCACACTTGGGTTGTCCTTGCCCCTCAGCCTCTTAAAAGCATGAGTACAAACCTGTATAATGACTTCCATCATAATTTGATTGCAAAATGCAAGTTCTTTTCCCCACTTGCAAAATCCTTCCTTCTTAATAAGCTGGTAAGAGAACGCTTTTATTTGTCTTATATTTGAACAAACTTACTACTAATCACTTTCACATCCATCTGGGCTTAGTTTATATTGTTTGGTTTTAGAACTAAAATTACAAACAACAAACAACTCCATGTTCTCCTGTTTCTTATTTTGTCTACGGCTATACCCTTAGCCTCAGGATAGAACCTAGCAGAATGGAAATAAATTTTGGTTGAATAAATGAATCAGCACATTCATTCATGTCTGATGCATACTTTCCCTGATTTGTTTGTCAAAAAAGTTCCTAAATATCACTTCAGCTTGGATCAAGTTTCATCTTATCCTGAACTCCTGGGCTAGTGTATTCCCCCTTTGTGTTTTTGCCTAGATCACACTCTACTCCAAGAATTACCACATTATATTAAAAATCTGTCTGCAAGTCTTTCTTCCCCACAGTATATATACTTTCTTACTGCAGAATCTGCATACATTTGTCTTTTGTGTGTAGTTCCCATGGAAATAGAAACTTACTAAGTCTCCATGAGCCAGACCGCTTAGGTTCAAATCCTAACTGGGTCATTTGTCACTTTCAAACTTGTCACTAGGTTGTCTGAGCCAGACATTGTTCACAGCTGTGAACCTTGGCAGGGTAGCATGAATGTGGAGGTTCTCCATATTTCTTTTAGGAAGCCCAACAACAATAACAACAACAACAACGACAACAAACTCTTCTGAGGTGCAGATGATCTGAGATTGGTAGCAGTTGGGCTCAGAGAGTCAGAGAAAAGTGCCCACTTGCAGGCAAGGAGCTGTGAGACCTGGGCTGTGCGGGTCTGTGTTTGGAGAGGTATGGTGAGGTAGTCAACAGGCCAGGGACAGGACTATGAGTTAACCAAGGGTATGTGTGTTTCAGATGCAAAATTGGACGAGACCATAGAGTTCTGTGAGGTTTCTCCACACAAGTCTAGAAGGTGCAGAGGTGCAGCCAGAATAGCGACATTGAAGCACATGAGAACTAAAAACACTTTCTCATGCAATGTTCCAGAAGCTCTCTCAACTAACAAAACTGAACACCATGCTTTCCACAAAGGAGACAATGCTTGAGGAATCCATCAGCATTATCAGAAAGACAACAAAAAGAAGATTTGGACTTGAGACAACATAAACTGATAATTGGCACAGTCTAGCCAATTTCTACAAGTGCCCTTCTACACACATTTAAACTCTTGTCCAGCAGCAACACGCCTCCATGTTGTCCCCTATGAGGATACAGCTCTCCTTCCTTCAAGTGAATAAGTTCTCACCATTTCCCAGAGTGAGGTGAAGCATAACTCTGACAGTCTTTGTACCTATCTGGTTATATTAAATATGCCTCAAAATTGGTCATTTGCCAGCAAAATTCTAGTACTTACAGCTGAGATTGTAAAGGTAAGCCATGTTAAGTCAGAAATAAAATAAAAATGGGGAAGGAGGAGAGATAAATGGATTACATATACAAATAGGCATATAAATATGAAAACAAAGGAAAATACAAGAGTCCACCTACCTGCAATAGGCCAAGA
This sequence comes from Panthera leo, assembly GCF_018350215.1. NCBI lineage: Eukaryota > Metazoa > Chordata > Mammalia > Carnivora > Felidae > Panthera > Panthera leo. The sequence goes on along the minus strand of NC_056695.1, from coordinate 2,458,317 downwards.
AGTTGTAATTGATGGCTATGGCTTCCATCTTCCTTTACACTTTTCATACTTGCCTTCCTGTCAGCCAGAACCTCTGCTGATCTTGGTTCTTTACATAATTGTGACCCAAGCTTTCGGTCCTGAACAGTCTATGTCTCCAATCAGCTAGCTTGTTTTAGTTTCTTTCTTTCTCCACTAACTGTGTTATGCATGGGAATACCGAAGGGTATCTAGAGAATTCCCTGGGTTCTCAAAACTTTTTTCTACAGAACTTCACGATGCTACACTGAACGTGGGCTACAATTCCAGCATCTCATACCAGCTGCTAAAGGTTTCAACCCAGAAGGAACCTGCGCCATTTTTCTCATAACTGATTGTCTAGCAGCAAGATAGTAGAGAATTATAACTATCCTACATGCCTAAAAGGACAGGAAGCTTGGGTAGGGGAGAGCTCAAGAAATATCTACCAGAAGAGAAAAAAAATTTTTTTTCGAGCAAAAATAAGTATTATGATGGGATCACCAGTATTCATTGCCTCTTTTCCTTTCAAATACAACTTTTTGATAAGTTCTTTATAGATTTTGGATATTAACCCTTTATCTGATACGTCATTTGCAAATATCTTCTCCCATTTCATTGGTTGCTGCTTAGTTTTGCTGATTGTTTCCTTCACTGTATAGAAGCATTTTATCTTGCTGAGGTGCCAATGGTTCATTTTTGCTTTTGTTTCCCTTGCTTCTGGAGACATGCCAAGCAGGAAGTTGCTGTGACTGAGGTCAAAGAGGTTGTTGCCTGTTTTCTCCTCAAGGATTTTGATGGCTTCCTGTCTTACATTGAGGTCTTTCATCAGTTTTGAATTTATTTTTATGTATGGTGTAAGAAAGTGTTCCAGGTTCATTCTTCTGCATGTTGCCATCCAGTTTTCCCAACACCATTTGCTGAAGAGACTGTTTTCATTGGATATTCTTTCCTGCTTTGTCAAAGTTTAGTTGGCCATACATTTGTCAGTCCATTTCTTCATTCTCTGTTGATCTGTGTCTGTTTTTGTGCCAGTACCATACTGTGTTGATGATTACAGCTTTGTAATACATCTTGAAGTCCGGAATTGTGATGCATGAGGCTTTGATTTTCTTTTTCAGGATTTCTTTGGCTATTCAAGGTCTTTTCTGTTTCCATACAAATTTTACTATTGTTTGTTCTAACTCTGTGAAGAATGCTGGTGTTATTTTGACAGGGATTGCATTAAATATATAGATTGCTTTGAGTTTTATAGACCTTTTAACAATATTTGTCCTTCGAATCCATGATCATGGAATCATGGAATGCTTTTCCAATGTGTGTGTGTGTGTGTGTGTGTGTGTGTGTGTTCTTCAATTTCTTTCATAAGCTTTCTCTAGCTTTCAGTGTATAGATTTTTCACTTCTTTGGTTAGGCTTATTCCTAGGTATTTTATGGGTTTGGGTGCAAATGTAAATGGGACTGATTTCTTGATTTCTCTTTCTGCTGCTTCATTATTGGTGTATAGGAATGCAACTGATTTCTGTACATTGATTTTATATCCTGCGACTTTGCTGAATTCATGGATACGTTCTAGCAGTTTTTTGGTGGAGTCTTTTGGATTTTCCACAAGGAATATCTTGTCGTCTGTGAAGAATGAAAGTCTGACTTCCTCTTTGCTGATTTGGATGACTTTTATTTCTTTGTATTGTCTAATTGCTGAGGCCAGGACTTCCAACACTACGTTGAATAACAGTGGTGAGAGTGGGCATCCTCACTGTGTTTCTGACCTTACGGGGAAAGCTCTCAGTTTTTCTCCATTGAGGATGATTAGCAGTGGGTCTTTTGTATATGGTTTTTATGATCTTGAGGTATGATCCTCTATCCCTACTTTCTTGATGGTTTTTATCAAGAAAGAATGCTATATTTTGTCAAATGCTTTCTCTGCATCTATTGAGAGGATCATGCAGTATCATGTATTACACTGATTGATTTGCATATATGGAGCCAGCCCTGTACCCCAGGAATAAATCCCACTTGATCGTGGTGAATAATTCTTTTAACATATTGTTGAATCCAGTTGGCTAGTATCTTGTTGAGAACTTGTCAAACTCACACCTAAAAAACAAATAATTCAGTGAAGAAATGGGCAAAAGACATGAATAGACACTTTTCCAAAGAAGACATCCAGATGGCTAACAGACACGTGAAAAAAATCCTCAACACCAATCATCAGGGAAATACAAATCAAAACCACAATGAGATACCACCTCACATCTATCAGAATGGCTAAAATTATCAGCTCAGGAAACAACAGATATTGGCAAGGATGCAGAGAAAGAGGAACCCCTTGACACTGCTGGTGGGAATGCAAACTGGTGCCACCACTCTGGAGGACAATATGGAGGTTCTTCAAAAAATTAAAAATAGAAATACCTTATGACCCAGCAGTTGCACTACTTGTATTTATCTAAAGGATGAAAGCATGCTGTTTCAAGGGGCCCATGCACCCCAATGTTTATAGCTGTGCTATCAATGTTAACCAATGTATGGAAAGAGACCAAATGTCCAACAACAGATTAATGATTAAAGAAAATGTGGTATACATATACAATTGAATATTACTTGGCAGTCAATAAGAAAGAAATCTTACCATTTGCAACAACGTGGATGGAACTAGAGTGTATTATGATAAACAAACCAGTCAGAGAAAGACAAATATCATATGATTTCACTCATATGTGGATTTTCAGATACAAAACAGATGAACATAAGGGAAGGGAAGCAAAAATAATATAAAAACAAGGAGGGAGACAAACCATAGGAGACTCTTAAATACAGAGAACAAACTGAGGGTTGCTGGAGGGGTTGTGAGTGGGGGGATGGGCTAAATGGGGAAAGGGCATTAAGGAAGACACTTTTTGGGATGAGCACTGGGTGTTGTAAGTAAGTGATAAATCACTAAATTCTATTCCTGAAATCATTACACCACATGTTAACTAACTTGGATTCAAATTTAAAAAAGAAAGAAAGGAAAACCAAATACTACTTTTTGTATTCTCTGGGGGCACCTATTAATACTCCTTATTAGAAATCATTTTGATTCTTTTTCCAATTTTGTTCCTTTATAAGAGTAATTTTTATAATTTTATAAGCTTTTTAATAAAATAGCATGCTTTGAAACAAATAACAGATCTATCCATGTAGGTATATATGAAATTAAAGGCAACAAATAATGAATAAATGCTTAGTTTTTATTCATTAACATACAAATGAGACAGTAATAACTTTTCTGAGCAGATACAATATATAATAAAATGAACAGTATGGAAGGGAATCAAGAAACCCAACTTCTTTCATTTCTGGTCTTTGCCACCATCTGTGTGAAATTAGGCAAGTTATTTTTAACCATTCTGTGTTTCAGTTTCCTTAGGGAAAATGCTATTCTGAAGAGTATGCAGACCTCTTAAAAGCGAAGTATGGGGCTTGTACAAGACTATGGGTCTGACATTAACAGTGCCTGGAATAAATAGTATTTCTATTATTATCATGTTCTGCTGATTGTTAAGAAACCCGAGTACAGTGGTAGAATCAAAGAAGACAGTTTTCTTGCTCTTCTCTCCCATAACAAGATTTCTGAGGTGCATAACTCAGGGCTGCATGTGACAGTTTGATGGCCCCATAAATGTCACTGGGACTCAGTCCTTCCAGAATTCCCTTATCACCCCACTACCCAATCAGCAGCTCTTTTCCTCTGTGTTTCTTATTGATTTCATTGCATCTATTTTAAGAAAGAAAGATGTAAGGAATGCAAAAGGCAAGAATAGGATACATAAATGTGTGACGGTTGAGCTTACTCCTTTAAGTGCTTTCCTGAAGTCCAGTAGCCTTCTGCTAACAGATCACGGCCTGGAACACGAAACATAACCACCGACAGGTGCATGGTGCTGACTCAAACATAATTTATATGAAGTTAGGAAGCACGAAAGGAAGAATGGATATTGATGAGGCAATTGGCAGTGTCTACAATAGATAATTATTTAAGGTCACTTTTTTCACCTCCTTTTCAGATATTTAATTCCTTTGTTTCTTTTATTTTGGCATTGAGAGGGCATCAATCTGTAATTATAACTAGTTTTGTCCATTTTACATTAATATAGGCTAAGACAGAAGTAAGCTTCCATGAATGCAAAAAGTATTTCTTTAGCACTTGCTATGGCCCAGATACTATTTTGGGCCCTAGAGGTATATTAATATCCAGGTCAGATAGGGCATTATTTTCACTGAGAATATGTTCTTCCTTGTGACACTTTAGTCTTTCTCCATGGAATCTTACTAAAACATTTTAAAATCCCATGAAAAAAATTGATATAATGTGTTAACATTTTCTTATGCATCTACATGGTATTAGCTACATAATAACATCTTTAAGAAAAGCAAAAAATTAGTAGCAAATCATTTGTTATGTTTAGATAAATAATTAGAGCCGAGAGAGGTATATTATTAAATGAATTCATTTTTGAAACAATGTCAGAAAGTGATAACTGATGCTATATTTAAAAAGTGACTTGTGGAAGAGGTAGGAGAGCATGAATTCTACCTTCAGCAAAACTATTCTTCAAAAATGAAAAAGAAATTAAAATAATCTGAGGTAAACAAAAGCAGACTAGACCTGTATTGTAAGAAATACTAACGAAGTCCTTCAAGCTGAAATAAAAATACATTAGAAAGTAACTCAAATCCACATGAAGAAATAAAAAGCACTGATAAAGATAGCTATGGCTAATATAAGACCATGTAAATACATTTGGGTCTGTAGCTCTTTTCTTCTCCTAACTGATATGAAAGACAACTGCATAAAACAATAACTTTAAATCTGCATTGATTGTTAAAGATAAAATTTATATGACAATAATAGCAATAATGAGGCAATAAGGAATAAAGCTATATTAGAACCAAATTTTTGTATATTCCTGAAATTAAGTTGGTATTGACCTAAACCAGACTAATTTAAGCTAAGATGTTAATTGTAATTCCCCCAAACAACCTTATGAGAACTTAAAAGGAGAGTGAAAGGAAGACAAGGAAATTGAAATGACACACTGGATCCTTTGTAAGAACTGAGGAAAAAAGACATGTATAGAATACAGAGAGCAACATACGCATGTAAATCCTAAATAACAGCAATTAGCCACAAAGCAATCACTCTGATAAAAAAGCAAATATTGACAATAAATTAAAAACAACAGAAAGATCTTAATCCAAGTATAAAACATAGTTCATATATGCAAATACTAAAAGTTTGAAAGTTAAAGGGTGAATGAAGACATGTCATACAGAAAAGATCTGGAGTGGATACGTTAATAATGGAGAAAATATACTTCTATGAAGCATTACTAGCAACAGAGATGCACCTTGTATAATGCTAAAAGCTCAATACATCAAGAAGATACAATTATTGCAAACATAAAAGCACTCAACAAGAGAGACAAAAAATATATAAAGCAACTCCTGACAAAATTTAAGAGTGACATAGAACATTCAATACATACACCACAATACATACAATAGTAGTGAAACTTCAAAACCTATGTTCAATAATAGGTAAAACAGCTAAGGCAGAAGATAGCAAGGTGAAAAAAGTGTATATAAATGAACCATTGAGACCTAACTGGTATGTAAGCAACATACAACCCACAATAGCAGAAAACATTCTTTTTAAATGCACATTAACATTTCCCAGAATAGTTCATATCCAACAATAAATTGGAAGTGATTGAAACCACACAAAGCAAGTACTATGATTAAAACATAATTAAATTAGAAAAAAATAGCAGGAAGGAATTTGGAAAATTCTAAAATTTGTGGAAATTATATAGCAGTCCTAAATAATCAATGAGTCAAAAAATCACAAGGAAAAGTAAAAAGTCCTTTGAGATGAATGAACATGAAAACATAACATGTCATAATTAATAATGTGTAACTAGAGAATAATGTTCTAGAGGAAAATTTATGTCTCTGACACATACATTAAAAAAGAAAACCTCAAATCAAGAATCCAAATTCCTACCTACAAGATTAGAAGAAAAGAGGAGAAAGTTATACACAGAGTAAACAGAAGGAAGGAAAAGATTATGATGAGAGTGGAAATGAATGAAATGAAGAATATAAAAACAATAGAGAAAAATCAATAAAACCAAAACCTCTTTTTTTGAGAAGATCAACAGAATCAGTAAATATTTAGGTAGAGTGCCAAGACAAAAAAAGAGAGAAGATTCAAATTTTTAAATAAAGAATGAGAGAGGGAGCATCACTAAAAAGTTTACAAAAATTTACAATAAAGATTGCAAGGGAATATTATAAGCCACCACATGGCCAACACATTAAAAAAAACTTGATGAAATGGACAAATTCATAGGAAGACAGAAATGACTATTGGACAAAGGTTTAGTATCCAAAATCTAAATAACTTACCAAACAACACCAAAAAATCAAATAATCCAGTGAAGAAATGGGCAGAAGACATGAATAAATACTTTTCCCAAGAAGACATCCGGATGGCCAACAGACACATGAAAAAATGCTCAACATCACTCGTCATCAGGGAAATACAAAGGAAAACCATAATGAGATCATGAGATGCCATGTCTCACCAGTCAGAGTGGCTAAAATTAACAACTCAGAAAACAGTAGATGTTGGTGAGGATGTAGAGAGAGGGGAACCCTCTTGCACTGTTGGTGGGAATGCAAACTGGTGCAGCCACTCTGGACAACAGTGTGGAGGCTCCTCAAAAAATTAAGAATAGACCCAGCAATAGTGCCACTAGGAATTTATCCAAAGAATACAGGAGTGCTGAGGCACATGCACCCCAATGTTTACAGCACTGCTATCAACAATAGCCAAATTATGAAAAGACCCCCAAAATGTCTATCAAGTGATGAAAGAATACAGAAGATGTGGTGTATACATGGAATACTACTTGGCGATGAAAAAGAATGAAAACTTGCCATTTTGCAGCAACATGGATGGAACTGGAGGGGATTATGCTACGTGAAATAAGTCAGTCAGCGAAAGACAAAAATCATATGACTTCACTCATATGAGGACTTTAAGAGACACAACAGGTGAACATAATGGAAGGGAAACAAAAATAATATAAAAACAGGGAGGGGGACAAAACAGAAGAGGCTCATAAATATGGAGAACAAACTGAGGGTTACTGGAGGGGTTGTGGGAGGGGGGATGGGATAAAGTGCCCATAAGGGGCACTACGGAATCTACTCCTGAAATCATTGTCGCACTATATGCTAACTAATTTGGATGTAAATTAAAAAAAAATAAAAAATAAAATTAAAAAGAATAAAAGAATAAAAAAAATTAACGTCCCTCAAAGGTTAAATGGAAGGTCCTCAATTGCTCAGTTCACTGGATTTCACTTGTATTGAATTATGAATGTTAGGACTATAGATTGAACTTGGAACACACAGCCACGGTGCAAATTGGCAAGGGGGTTGAGATTACGTTCTTGTTTCAACTTTTGACAGACCATGACATATAGACATCAGTTGGCATTACTTACAATCCAATGGCAAAGCTGTCTGCATGGGTATGCATCCTCTGTGTTTGCACACAACTCCACAGTTAGAAGTGCCCAGCACTTGGTTCACTGCTGTCATAGCCTAGAACTTTTCATGTTTTTGAACTTGAGCTATATGCAATATGCGTGTCCACTTCTCCTCGCTGGCCTGTTTGCATATGGTGTCAGTGACGCCCCAGGGCGCAGTGAACTCGTGCCGCCTGGGACATGAGTGGCGTCAGAGGACAACACAGACGTGTTACATCGATGACTACATATGTGGGAACACCTATAGCCCGTAGAGGCCACACTTGTTCAAACCGGACCTGGCTTCGAGGCCATGACATTCTGGGGAGCCCTACCCTTACTTTTCTTGACCCTATCACTTCCCTGTATTCACCAACCCGCTTATGCTGAAAAATGATGGCGTGGAAGGAAAGAGAAAGACACAGCTAACTGGAATTCCTTCCCCCGTGATTCCTCACTCATCAGTACATTGAAGGTAGAGAACGTTGCTAGGACTGAGTATGTTAAGCAGTGAAATAAAACTGTTGAGTTCATTTCGTGTAGTGTTTCCACCGTTCGGGTAAGAATAAAGCATATACGCGTGTGAGGGCTTCAAAAGTTGAATTGCGTGATGCTAGGAATTCCTCATCTGAACCAAGCACTCTTACATTTGCGTTTTGAACTGGCGTCGCATCGTACAGGGATGAATGGAAACGCCTGTTTGCAGTGTGCCCAGAAGCAGGGTGGAGTTCTGGGGAGGGCCTTCTATCTCCTGTGGCGCAGCTCCTCAGCTCTGGGCAGTGGGCTTAGAGACACTGTAAGTGACACCGAAATGAAGGAATATCGCTGTGTTCCAATGAAGCTTCATTTGTGGGCACTGAAATTTTATTTTCAGTGATGATGCAATGTGATTCTCTCCCCACCCCCCCCCCCCCAAACGCTGAACATGTAAAAGCTATTCTCAGCTCATGGGCCATATAAAAGTAAGTGGCAGGCTGAATTTGGACCAAGGGCTCTGATTTAAGAATCCTTGATCCAGAAAGAAGGGATTAAAACAGAAGGATGAGGTTCATAAATACCCCAGGGCGTTCAATATTTAATGGGTTTTAGAGGAAGAGAGCGTTCAGGAGATGAAGAAAATATGAGGGTCTAGAAAGATGGAAAGAAATCCAGGGCGGTGGAGTGATTCATAGGTGTGGGCAATTTTTTTTGATAACTTTCAGTGTTTGCGTTGTTTTTTTCCAGGGTAGCAAGCTACTTGGAGGTTGCATCTAATCAAAAACCAATGAAAAACACCTATATACCACTTCTAAAAGCTATTGATTCTAGGGAAATCTCTAATCTGAGAATTTAAATTTCAGCTAGTCTCTCTGTGGGGCACACACATTTACTATGCGTTTGCAGTTTCCATTGCTATCATTTCAGTAACTGCTCTCCTTCCAGCTGTAGTAAAGAGCGTGACTCCATTTTTTGATGTTTGCATGCTAACAGCTTTTAAACCTCAACTCTCCCTCTTCCCCTTTTGTCCTGTATCTGAGAAAAGCCGACGAGAAGACCGAAGTGCTCCCTTCTTTGGTGTCAGTGAGAGTTTCAAGCCATGCAGGCCAGAGCCTTTATCCTGGCCCTGCTCCTACTCATAATAAAGACCCCATCCAATCCCCCTTGTCTGACTTCTCAAGCCACTTACCATCTGCTCAAGAAGCTTCCTGTGCTCCTCGCCAGAGCCTTCGTTATGTTAGTAATACATCCTCTCATACCCTTTTGGGGCGTGTGGATGTCATCAGTCTCAACATGCAACCACATTTTAAGTGGGATCCATCCTGCTCTTCGAGAATGGTGCTCTGATCAGGATTCCTAGGCGCTGACTAGCCCCAAGGAAGGTCCTTCTACTCTTGCTTTGGTTTGCTAAGTCATCTGCTGCCTGAGGGCAGTGACCGCAGCATTACATCTTGAGATCTGTCATTGTTAAGTCATCCAGTTTTGTTCCTTACAATATTGACGTGGCATTTGCACTTTTACATGGATATTACAATCAAATTGCAAAACGTCAGTTAAAAAAAGAAATCTTTTGGGGCACCTGGGTGGCTCAGTCAGTTAAGTGCCCGACTTCTGCTCGGGTCATGATCTCATGGTTTATGAGTTTGAGCCTTGCATGGGGCTCTGGGCTGACAGCTCAGAGCCTGGAGCCTGCTTCAGATTCTGTGTCACCTTCTCTCTCTGCCCCTCCCCTGCTTGTGCTCTGTCTCTCTCTCAAAAAATAAACATATATATATATATATATATATATATATATACACACACACATATATATATTATACATTATATTATATATATTATACATTAAACATTTATATATATATTATAACATTTTGGGGTTTTCACTGGAATGACACTAAATTTCTAAAATAATTTATAGATAATTCATGTGTTGTTTGTAGATCTTTTTGGGCTTTCTCTGTGTTTAGAGAACACAATATGTTGTCTGAATGTTTATGCGACATAGCTTGTGACATAACTCCTATACATTGAGAGGAATTCGCCTTCATGTTCCACTTAGCAATACAGGTTGGAACCAGATTTGAGGTCAAGAGAGAGGAGGCACTGGGGTACTGAGTCCTTAACAAAAAAGGGTTCTTGAAAGTTAGGACCAGTTCAACCAAGGATCAGATCACAGCAATTTGGGAACACATTCTTATATACTAAGATACAGCAATTCAGTATGATGCTTCTTCAATATGACCAATATTTCTTGTAGGGATCACTTAGGATTTAACATTTGGGGTCTTGGGCATTTTTTCTTCTCAGTAGGTATTAAAAGTGGTCATAAAAGGGTCACATAAAGTCACAGGAGATATAGAATTCAATAGCATATCATTTCACTATTCATGAATGTCATGTGGTCCTACAAAATAATTCTATATTTTGGATTCCGTCAGGTTCAAATGTCTTCAGAATTAGGAAATAGAGTAAAGTATCTTAAGAACATATACTTATGTATCTTAAGAAACAAAGATTTACAAAAATAGAACCATTGATGTAGCAAATGTAGTAAATTGGGCGCTTGTAGATGGGCAAACAGTGGGTTGTAGTTGTATCTGTATAGACGAAAAGTCTAGGGCCAGCAAGGTACTAGCCCAGTCCCATTCTAGATGTGGAAGTCCATGGAAGATGACTACTACAAAAGACTTAATAGGACAGTCTCACTGATGAGATTTACCCTCATATCTACAGCTCTGGATCCAAACTCAGCCAGAATTTCTGAAACATAGTTCAGCTAACCAAGCAGTTAGCTGTCAGTTATTTCTCAAGAATTTTAAATTATTGAATATAGCGTTTAAAAAATAAAAGTCACAGTAATAATATCTTGGCATTTATGAATCTGTGAAAATTTGGGGCTCCTGGGTGGCCCAGTTGGTTGAGTGTGTGACTTTGGCTCAGGTCAGGACCTCCTGGTTCCTGAGTTCGAGCCCCGCACCAGGCTCTGAGCTGACAGCTCAGAGCCTGGATCCTGCTTCAGATTCTGTGTCGCCCTCTCTCTCTGCCCCTCCCCCACTTGCACTCAGTCTCTCTCTCTCTCTCTCTCTCTCTCTCTCAAAAATCAACAAACATTAAAAAAATCTGTGAAAATTTGATCTTTTAAATACTTAAAAATTTTAACAGAAATTAGTCTACTAGATAATAAAATCAGATTTTAAGTGAAATTTAGAATATATACTTCAAAACTTGACTGAAGTCTTACCAAGATTATATACAATTTGACCATTTCATAACTTCATGTTTGATATTTAAAATAACTTAAGTTTTACCAAATATAAAGAGTTTGATGAATCTTTAAGATTTGTACAAATACAAAATATATTTTTTCAGTCATAAAATTTCTGTACTTAAAGAGGAAATTAAACATATTTTATAAATGCAGTTAAAATGGAAACTAAGTTTATAAATAAAATAAGGACCCCGATTAATGAATTGTTACATATTGCTAGATTTATACCTAGACTACTATTTATCAGCTGAACCGAAAAGCTTAAAGAACTAAGTTTTCAAAATTGTGACTTTGGAAAAGTGAGTATTAATTTTTCAAAGCAAACACACTTGTTGCTTTGAAAAGCACTTTGTTGTATTGAAAAGCACTTTGAGGGGCACCTGGGTGGCTCAGTCGGTTAAGCGTCGGACTTCGGCTCAGGTCATGATCTCACGGTCCGTGAGTTCGAGCCCCGAGTCGGGCTCTGGGCTGATGGCTCAGAGCCTGGAGCCTGCTTCCGATTCTGTGTCTCCCTCTCTCTCTGCCCCTCCCCCGTTCATGCTCTGTCTCTCTCTGTCTCAAAAATAATAAAATAAACATTAAAAAAAAAATTAAAAAAAAAAAGAAAAGCACTTTGAGGGCATAAGAAAGCTTAATTTTGATACATTTCATTTCCACCAGAGAAACAATTAACAATGCTTGTCTTTTCATATTGCTTGACTATAGAGAGAACCCATGCTCATCAAGTTTACCAGGTGTTTCATTTCATGTATCAGGGAGAATGGTCATTGTTCATGTTAAATGCATTAGCATCCTGTTGTATTAAACTACACATTAGTTTAATTGCCTCCATTAATGACAAGTGACCAAGAGGAAGGCATCTACTCTTACTTTCTTGCCAAACCCCATTCAGAGCCTAGTGTGTGGGTGGCCTGGTTGATATCCCACAACACCGTGGGTGGTACCAGCCCAGTCTCATGGGAAATAGTCTGTTGGCCTTCACAAGACAGAAACATATGCCTTTATACTCTTGTACTGATTCGTTTAGAAAACTTCTTGTGTGGATATGATATTTATGACATTTTCTATCTATATGTCAACTTATATACTTTAAATAATACAAAATATATTGTGAAGAATTGCTTATTTCTTTGTTGAAATAAACTTTCACTTCTACAGTTTGTAGTCTGACAAATGGTATTAGAGTCTGCGTGTCGATGCACAACGGTGCTAGAATGTTCTTTGGGAATTCTAGACATCTAATCGATGCCTAAATCATTCACAAAAGGAGTAAATATTTTGCAAAACGAGAAGAAAAAGCAGCTTCCTCACTGAGAAGAGAAAGAGGTGAAAACAAAATTAAGGAATAAAAATAAGCCACTGAGTTAAACTCTAATGGAAGATTTCCCTTCTGCAGTGGAGTGGGGACAGAATAAAGGGCAAGAATAGTATCTCTCACCACCCTTTTGTCAGTCGGTCATCCAAAGAAGGTCAGGACATTTGAATCTTCCCATTTTGAGGCATGTGAAAGCTTTCTTTTTTAAAATTTTTCTTCTTAAGGTTTATTTATTTTTGAGACAATGTGAGAGGCAGAGTGCAAGCAGCGGAGGGGCAGACAGAGGGACACACAGAATCCGAAACGGGGTCCAGGCTCCGAGCTGTCAGCACAGAGCCTGATGCGGGGCTCGAACTCACAAACCGTGAGATCCTGACCTGGGCTGAAGTCGGACGATCAACCAACTGAGCCACCCAGGAGCCCCATGAGGCACGTGAAAGCTTTCTTAACCAGCCTGGCCTCCTCAACTCCGACCTGATTTACATACCTTCCCCTAAGACTCAGGCCAGCCTTCGAGGTAAAGCCTTTCCATTGTCCCCCACACTTTATGATAATGCAGCAGATGGTTCATTTTTGTTCATGTAATATATTGGGCAGTGGGCTGATAACATCAAAAAAACAAATGTCTTTTGGGTAGTGCTCTGTGATGAACGAATCATGCCTGAGTGTGATTTTATATGTAGCTATAACGATCTTTCTCCCCCTAAGCTAATAGAGGGGTGTAAGGGATAGTGCTCTATACTTGCAACGTATTTATAGTATATGTAGCAATGTATACTTCCAAAGAAAATTTTAAAAAAAGGTTTTAATACTATGCTTTGAATTGCTCCGTGCATAAAATAAAGTCGCTAAATGTTACAATGCTACAAGGAAGCCTACTCTGTACTTTTCAAATGTCCACAGAGTATGCTAAGAGCTTTATTTGTTCAATTGCAGCAACAAGCCCAGTCTGGCAGGACAAAGTGATTTTCCCTGAGTATCACCGCTGGATGTCACCGCAGCTATGAGAGACCCGCCCTTCCTAAGGCTCCAGCCACCATGCCAGCACAGTGAAACTTGCTGCTACTGCCTTGAGCTGCAGCCCTGAAACCTCTTGAAGAGGTTGCACAGAGGGAGGCTGCAAAGAAGATTGGGCCACCAGGCGAGTGCACACCTACGGGGGCTGGAACTACAAGGGCGGTCACCGTCCCTGCGCCCATCACGGGAAGTTTGACTGGGAAAGAGTGTAAAGTGGGTCCCCCCGAAGGTGGAGGGTTCTGACAAACAGGAGGTGGGGACAGGGCCCTTCTGGCGAGGCAACTGAAACGACGGCAAGAAAGTCTCGGCCCGTGTGTTCTCCTGCTGTCCCGTCTGGCTCCTGATGCGGCTGGTGTGCGCCTTCCGTAATGGACGGGAGGGGAAGAACACGCGGTTGGAAGGGCCGAGATGCCACGGCGTGAAGCTACAATAACTTGATGGGAAACTCTGGCACGGGCTGTGGTCCCACGTGCTTTTCAGGAAAGCTCCAGAGTCAGAGAGCTGCTCGTGAAGACCGAAGGGCCTACCAAGCCTACGATGTGGCAGAGCACTGGGAGCACTCCCTAGGCTGAGGAAGCCTGAGCTCATCCAATTGAAGACGTGAGAGCTTAACTACTACGAGTTTTATTTCCCAGGCAGGCGCCTGATTACTTAGCTGCCTAAGCCAGTGTTCGAAAGCCCTGTCTTTTGAACTGACAGTCTTCAGCAAAATGAACGAGATGGTGTTTGGACCTCTTGACTTGCGAACGTCTTAAGTAGCTGGTTCCTCACTCTCTTTGCGTAGGCTCTTTAACGTGGCAGTCCCCCGGTCCCTAGACTTGGTATTAAACATGATGAGTTGCACCCAGCACGAGGTTACTGTCACCTGGGCAGTGGAAACGTATGAAATAATGAAGGCTCCAGAGCCAGCAGACTTTTGGTCTCCTGTCTTGTCTTGCTCGCACTGCTCTTCCTGATAAAATTCGAGTTGTGTCTCCTTCCAGTCCTCAGTGAGTAGTCTCGTCGATGATTCGGACAAAAACACAATTCTCTCCAAGCTTCTGAACAACTGTCCATGCTTCCTTTATAAATGTTACGCTTAAACACATAAGCAAAGCTCCAATTTTGCGTGACTATGATTTTCTAACGTTGGGGATGATAGTGGTTTGAGAGGGAGACATTAGAAAGTCTAGTTAGGATAATAATATTTGCGCTGAGAGAATATAAAGGAAAAAAAAACTTTTTACTTTGTATTCTTTTACCCTGTTTTCTCACAGATCAGTTGTAATCAAGCTAAAAGAGCATAATTCAAGTCTGAGAGACTAGCTTCTGGGCCCCTGCCAGAATATGTTAGCCTGAATATGTGTAAGTGACCACAAATACAGTTGCTCCCAAAAGCTGAACAAATACTTAATGTGAAGTATGATTTGTATGTTGCTGCCCGGCTAGACAAGTGCTCATTTTCTCACCTGAATTCGCCTAATTCTAAGGTCGATTAACTAACATGTGACTCTTTCATAAAGATAGGCAATCAAAGAGAAATGTCTAATAGGATATTGCACAGAGGAGTCTAGAATGCCGGAGAGGTGACTGGCCTGCAGATAAAACTCAGAGAATTAGCACGTAAATGACACATAATGCCAAGATCCAGAATGAAATCTCTCCAGCGTATAAATGTAGAAAACAAAGACAAGATTTACTTATTAATTTCCTTTCCTTAAATGCTGTTAATGTATGAATTTGGGAAGGTAATTAAGACCGATGGCGATAAGGAAAAATACAAAACAAAGAGATCTAACTCAGTAAATGATGTCCATCCATTACTTTCACATGCCATCATCGATTTCTCGTTAGGGTCAGCGTATCACTCCACCAACTTTTCAGTATACCATAAACTTTGGAAAGGTCTGAATTTTGGAAAGGAGTATAGCAGCTACACAATATCCTGGCCTTAGATCAGAAGGGTGATGTGACATAAAATATATAATAAAAAATGCCTTCACTGTACTATTTTCAGCAAACCACCATGTGCGTTAGTCTGACATTTGCAAGTCTAGGCTTAGTGATTTCTCCCTCTTAGAGGAGCATTAAGATAGTGAAAAGGCTGGATTGGAGACAGATGTTCAAGTTAACCTTGAAGAAGGGCGATGACTGCAACCTTTGTATCCCCATGTCAAGACATCTCAATCTAACACCAAACATGCAAACGACTCACCTTTTGATTAAATCTCTTAAAGAGCAGAAAAGCAAACGTATGTGAAGGTACACGCCTGGGTCTGGGACATGATAAGTATTCAAGACTTCGCTGTTTTTTGGGTTTTGTTGTTGTCGTTGTTGTTTCAAAACAAATGTTCTGGTGAAGTTAACGTCAACGGTGTTGAGATGTCAGAAGATTTTATTATAGACACTACACAAAGATATTTGTGTAATGCTGTGAGAGCAGTAAAGGCTCAGTGGTCTTCCCGGGTGAAGAGTTAGCTATTTAATCTTTCCTTGATTTTTAAATAAATTAAATAACAAGTAGTATACTTAGTACTAAAAAAGTCTTTGAGATTGAAAGAACAGAAATCTCATACATTTATACTATTTTTAATGTTTATTGTGTGCATGTCGTTGGTTAATATAAATTAAATAAAAACACACTTTGGGATCAACTCACTAAATATGACCACCATTGCCTCTGTTACGCTTGTCTTTGGTTCAAAGAATTTTCAAGAATGTACATACCAATGGGAGATGTTAGATGTGACCTGCTTAGCCACACGTTCATTTAGGACAAATGAGAACCTTATCCCAGAGAATATTGGTAGAACCTGTATGTGGGCCGTAGCAGATAATGATGGTAAGGATATTAGCATCAAGGCTTTTGGTCTCATGTAATTTCAAACTAAGAGGACAATATGAATTAAATAATGAAAAAAAATGCTATCGGGTGTCACAAAAACTGATTCTGTGTCTATTTTGTTGGAAGTCATTTTTTAAATGACATTTAAATAAGGCCAGGTGAATTATGAATGGATACATTTCAGGAAATCAGAACCCTAACTGAAAATAATATAAACTCATTATTAAAACTTAATTATAGCTAAAACCATAATAAGCTTTTGAACAACAAGGGTACAAATCTGTAAGATAGAGAAAAACAAACAGCCCTGTGGCCTTGGAACATAATTTGCATTCGATAACAATTTTTAATGCATACCAAACACCTGGAAGTGTGCAAGGAATAAAGTCACTAATGACTAGATATTAATTGAATGCAAGAATGAGTATATTAAAGAAGAAGTTTTATATGAGTAGTACTTTTGAGAATCCACAGCTTTTATTTTCTGTCTGATCTTTTTTCCAGATATGATTCAAAAGCTTGAGACCAAAAACGTGTGTGCATAGAAAACACTTTTCAGTCCTCACTCATAGTGATGTGAACAAAAGCATTCAATGTCAAAGTCTAAATATTTCTTTTAATTACTGACTTGTAGTTTGAGCCTTTAAAAAAATAAGCAGTGAAGTGTTACAGCTCTTTTAGAATTTGTCTAGCAGGTTTTCTGGTCTTACTGGAAGACTCCTGCCCCCCACCCAAAAAAATAAAAAATTAAAAAAATAAAAATAAAAAATTAGTAGTGAAAACAAATCTTTTTTAGATTCCAATAAATATCAGAGGACTTTTTCCATTTTTAGGTGGCAAATTATAAAACCCTCATTTTATTATCTTGTTCCGTGCTGCTTATTTAGAGAACTGAACAGACACAAGGTGATGGAATTAGCCACATGTGGGATCCAATGGACACAGCCTTTTTCTAGCTGAGTATTGTTGAATGAAGTACTCATACCCTAACCACCTCATAGGGTTCCTTGAAGAATAAGAATTGCAACTGACACAGGGTCGATTCTCCAAAACCTGGAAGCCACTACTGGTAATTCAAAGGTAAGCATTTCTCGGGGCGCCTGGGTGGCGCAGTCGGTTAAGCGTCCGACTTCAGCCAGGTCACGATCTCGCGGTCCGTGAGTTCGAGCCCCGCGTCGGGCTCTGGGCTGATGGCTCGGAGCCTGGAGCCTGTTTCCGATTCTGTGTCTCCCTCGCTCTCTCTGCCCCTCCCCCGTTCATGCTCTGTCTCTCTCTGTCCCAAAAATAAATAAAAAAAAAAAAACGTTGAAAAAAAAAATTAAAAAAAAAAAAAAAAACAAAGGTAAGCATTTCTGCATAAGCCTCTGTAGAATGGTTGTCAACTCCAGAAATACTTGTCACAAACATTATGAAAACCTTAGATGTATAAGATTATATATACATATACATGCTCAACTGTACACTGGGTGATTGAAAGTAATGGGATTCATTCCACCAGAAACCTGTAAAATAGCAAAGCTCAGCCAAACAGAACTTTTTCTAAGGGATATTAATTCACTCTTCAGACAGGCTAAAGGTGGCTAATAGCCTACCAAGAGATAATAGAAAGGCAAAGCAGCCACTGGTTACCTAAGAAATGAAATCAGAAGTAAATTACTCATAGAGTGCTTGTAGATGCTTTCTTTTTTAACAGGAAGAATACATTTTGTCAGCATGAGATGACCATGAGTAATATAAAGACCAAACTTTCTAATGCTGTGTAACAAATTACCATACACTAAGTACCTTAAAATAACACACACACCATTTCTTAGTTTCTGTGGGTTAGGGGTCCAGCACATTACACGGTAGGAGTGGGTCCTCTGCTCAAGGCCTCAAGGCACCAGATGACTATGCCTTCATCCAGAGGCCCAACTAGAGAAGGATCTACTTCCAAGAATCCTCAGGTTGCTGGAGAAATGATTTCCTTGTGACTGGAGGGCCCAAATCCCATCGTCTTGTTAGCTCTTGGCCAGGGACTGCCCTTAGTTCCGAAAGGCCAATCCATGTACCCTGTCGTGCATCTGACTTCAGGAAGACCCAGTATCTTTTTTTCCTTTTTCTTTCAAAATTTTTTGACGTTTATTCATTTTTGAGAGACAGAGAGAGACAGAACTCAAATGGGGGTGGGGCAGAGAGAGAGGGAGACAGAATCGGAAGCAGGCTCCAGGCTCTGAGCTGTCAGTGCAGAGCCTGACATGGGGCTCAAACTCACGAACCAGGAGATCATGACCTGAGCTGAAGTTAGATGCTTAACCGACTGAGCCCCCCAGGCGCCCCGACCCAGTATCTTCTAATTAGGGCAGCACTACCTGCATAATCTCCCTTGACTAACGCAAAGTCAACAAAATGGTAACCTAGTGGTGAGCGTGATATCGAGTCACAGTCATAGTTGTGCTCACACTCAAGGGGAAAGAATGTTATGGAGAGTACATGCCACAGGCAGCAATCTTGGGGGCAATCCTGGAATTCTCCCTATCACAGGAAGGGAAGACATAGGAGAGCCTTCATGGGGTATGGAATGCTAGACATGGAAAAAATTCCCTTTGTTTCTTCATGCATGAATTGAAAACCATACCTACATACAGGGAAAAGATACCATACCAGAAAGAACATCACATTAGACAAAAAAGAATATGTATACTTTATTGATTAGTGTAAATGGCTATTTAAAGATTATATTATGTCAAGAAATTATCTTCTCTGCCACTTCCAAATGTGGATTGCTATAGTCTGAACGTTTGGGTTTCCTCGACATTCAAAGGTTGAAATTGCAGCCTGCTGAATGTTAGGAATTATGGCCTTTGGCGGGGGTGCCTTAGTAATGAAGGTAGAGCCATGAGATCTACCACCTGGGCATGCAGCCAGAAGTCTGCGACCTGGGCCCTTCCCTGACCATGGAGGCACCCTGATCTTGGACTTCCAGCCTCCAGAACCGTGATAAATAAATTTGTGTTCTTTACAAGCTACCCCCTGCTCTAGCATCCCAAATGGACTAAGACAGGCATTCTTTCTGAGTGTTTAGTTACCATCATTGAGTAATATGAGTTGATGTAATATTCCCTGTTGACCTCTGTCTTGAAAATACTGCATATCTACCTTCAGATTGATCCCTAATTTTTAAATTGGCTCCATTTAATCACGAGTAATTTTTCATAAGTGGGTTACATCAGAAACTATTCTTTGTATTTCCATTAAAAATTTTGATAACCACATAATAGAAATTGAAATTAAATCAATGATTGTAAGACTTTCTTCCCAACGGCTGTTTTTGCAAGATCAGTTACAAGCATGTGACAGCACTGTCCCGCGGATGATATTATAGCAACATTAGAGTCATGCACAAATATCTAATACTGAGTGTGATTTTATAACCTGATCTCTTCATTTCTTTTAAGCACTATGTTAACCTTAATTAAAATGATAAAATGGCCAAATTCTTGTTCTTCTTTAAAGTATTCTCTGCCTCAGAGTGAATAAACCAACCAAACCCCTGGGAGTCAGTCTGAGAAGTTGAGCGGGGTAGGGACTCCCAAATCTGACAGACCTGGGTTCCACTGACCGTTCTGGTTTTTTTTAGGTATATGACTCCCCACAAGTTCTCAATGCTTCTCTGCTTCTGTATCCTTATCAATCAGTAAGTGTTGGTAAAATCGGGGATATTAGAAGATTTATGTCACAGTCTTGTTATTCAGATAAAGCTTATAAAACATGTCAAGCATCCATCAAATGCCAACTATCACTCTTGCTATTACTAGCATCAGAAATAAAAATATGTTTTAAAGTAGGTTTGAGATTTTTTTATTTGTTATTTTTTACTTTTTTTAATATGAAATTTATTGTCAAATTAGTTTCCATACAACACCCAGTGCTCATCCCAACAGGTGCCCTCCTCGATACCCATCACCCACCCTCCCCTCCCTCCCACCCCCCATAAACCCTCAGTTCTCAGTTTTTAGGAGTCTCTTATGTTTTGGCTCCCTCCGTCTCTAACCATTTTTTTTTTCCTTTCCCTCCCCCATGGTCTTCTATTAAGTTTCTCAGGATCCACATAGAAGTGAAAACATATGGAATCTGTCCTTCTCTGTATGACTTTTTTTTAAATAAATTGACTTCAAATCCTGTTTTTATTTTTAAAAAAAGCATTTGCCCTTTTTTGTTATACATTATTTTACCTGATCTGATTACTGCTGTATTTCTGTCTGACATGTACCCTTTGTCTTAATCTGTTTCTACTTGTCAGGAAGTGTGCTAATTATAGTTAAATATGGACAAATGACATATAAACACAAAACAGCATTTGCTGCTTCAGTCAGTTGTCTCGAGGATAAAATTTTTAAATAAAAATTTTCTTGTCTTGACAAGTTGAAATCACAATAATTTCATTTTCTGTTATATCACTTGATATAACTCATTTTCCAAAAGAAGAAAAATCTTCCTGAATAATTTATATGCCCCATTTGCTTTCTAGAAATCAGTTGTCAAATTCAAGGTAGGTGCTTACATTTAATTTTAAGTAATAATAATGACACTAAATAAAATAGATCAGGACAAATAAATATATGCTTATATAACCCCACAGTGATTTAGTTCACAAATTAATATTACTGACAAGTCATGTGTAAAGTTAAGAATTATAATATCACACTATTTTGTTTACCTCAGTGTTTCAGAGTTTCACAAGCTTGGAGCTGAATTTTGAGCCTCCAGTGATGCAATTTTTTGTGTTTATTCATTTATCTATACTAACCTTACCCTAGACTTCATCTCAGTTCCCTATTTTTTTCCATTGCAATTTATTTATGTCTTTTTACTTTTCTTATATTTTATTAATATTACTAATGGTCAGTCTAATCCCTTTGGTGAAGAAATTATTTAGATATCACCCTTCACTTATAAATAGGCAGAAATAATAACTAATACAGTAGGCAGATATGTTCATGAATAAAAACAAAAACAAAGCAAAACTATTTCTGTTTCACAGCACAGATAATAATTTACATTTTAAAATGACTAGAAACAAATATGAAATGAAAAGATGTTTCATTGTATAAATTAGAACTCTTGGATGCTTGAAAATACCAAAACCTAAAATAACTGTCAAAAAGGGTCTGCATTATTAATCTTCAGATGACGAACATTTCAGTAGTGGCCCTGATTTCAAATATATTTCAATGTCTCAAAAATCCTTGAGGTATGATTGTGTGTGTGTGTGTGTGTGTGTGTGTGTGTGCACGTGTGTGTAAGTGTGCTTGTGTGTTTGGAGGAGAAAGTGAATATTGAAGACCCACATGCAAACAAAAATACCTTTATAGGAAAAAAGGTACTTCTTCTTTGAATGCTATTAAATAATTCAGAAAAAAATTCCAGTCAATCTGTTACCAGAGTACTGGTCACTTTAGTGGGGTAGGAGGAATTTGGGTTTGATGATTGATCAGGATGGGCAATGGGTCTGTGCTGTGGTAGAAAGGTAAGAGGACATGGAACATAGGATGTGGAAAATGTGATGGCCCACCTGCCGTGTAGATGGCCCACCTGCTGTGTAGACCGGAGCAAGTCTGGCACCCAAAGGACACAGAAGTAGTAGAGGCGGCTGCCACATGTAGAACAGTGTTTATATACAGAATTTAAGATGTCCTAGAAGATGAGTTGAAGACATATTGAAGAAATAAGTGAGTAAACTATGAGGCTTGAATGAGACGATTAAATGTAAATCAGTGTGTATACACAGGAGATGCAAATACACACTTAAGGCCTTTCAGCATGTTATTTCCTATTGGTTTACTCTTAGTTTATCTTTTTCCAGCTACAGTATCCAAATCTTAACAGATAATTAATTTGTTGGATGTTGTTGGATGAAATCGATGGATGAACACATTAAAGAAAACAAGTTTCTATTTGTTTCTATTCTAATTTATTCTTTCTGATGTAAGTTTTTTCTACATTGTGATGTCTATGCTTTTACATTTTGACTGTTTTGCTCCCCCAGAGGAAGATGGCAGAGTAGGAGGACGTTGAAGTCTCCCTGTCCAACATTTATGATTAGATACTACCCACATCCAAGTCAATAAACCGAAGAACGTTCTGAAAACTAGCAGAACCAACCCCACCACTAATTATAGGGAAGAAGCTGCATCTGAAAGGTGAGGAAGGTCTGAAAAGTGGAGGGAGGCTGCCTGCAGGAAGAAGGGAGCTGTGTGCACAGAAAGGACCCGCACACCAGGAAGCTCACACTGGGAACACCAATCCCCATAACACTTGGCTTTAAAACTAGGAGAGGCTGAATTCTGTGAATTTGTGAAACCAAGAGGCACTTGGAGCCTGGAGTTTTAAAAGCCAGCTGACTCAGCACTGGGTGGGCCTGGAGGGTGATTGGTAGCAGGGTCTCTGCCCTTAAAGAGATAGCAGCCTGCACACACAGGCAACATAAAAACAGCTTACACAGGAGAAAAATCTGTTTATACTGATTTCAGAGGATGTTGGGGGACTTCTCTGGAAATGAGGGAGCTGTCAGATACCCCTTTCCTCCCCCAACTGCCAGCATAAACACGGAGCCACCTGTGAGAAGCAGCCCTG
Source organism: Panthera leo (assembly GCF_018350215.1). Classification (NCBI taxonomy): domain Eukaryota; kingdom Metazoa; phylum Chordata; class Mammalia; order Carnivora; family Felidae; genus Panthera; species Panthera leo. The sequence goes on along the minus strand of NC_056695.1, from coordinate 2,435,221 downwards.
CACAGATGACTTGCTACCTAATGAGCTAGCAAAGGGTTATGCGCCATGTGCATGAATTTTTCCGAGGACTTGCCACGCCAAGCCTTAGCCCTGGGCTCAGGGCAAATTTGTTAAAGCTACATGTGTGCCCCCCACCACCATTTCATGTTGAGACTAGCCACATGCCCCCAGGCTCTGTAGCAAGCCATGCTCCTAGGGGCCCTGGTGCTCCAGACCCAACCATGTCCCCCCTGCCAGGGTCACACACTGTGCCCAGCCTTGCACCCCTGGCCAACCCCAGTGCACAGGAACCAGGCACTGTCACGCTTCAGGGGATCTGGTAGAGGACTAGTGGCCCAGTTAGCAAATTTTGCTAACACTGCTATTCTGCCCCCAATTCCTTGGCAGACATGCCCCCTTACAGCAGGCCTGCCAGAGAGGAAGCACAGGCCACAACAGACAGAATCAGTGCAGATGAAAAGAAAAGTGACTCAGACACAACAGCAGGGCATCAGCAACACACACAGGATGTTCTCCTGAAGTGCTAGGCTCTGGTGAACAGGGATAACTGCACTCCAGGGCACCCAGGACCTCTTCTTCATAAACTCACCAGAACTTTCAAAAGCAGAAGATATAGCTGACTTTCTTAACACAGAGAAACAGACAACAGAGAGGCAGACAAAATGAGAAGACGGAGAAATTTATCCCAAATGAAAGAATAGGGCAAAGCTATGGCCAGAGATCTAAGCAAAACAGATAAAAGGAACATTCCAGGTAGAGAATTAAACGCAATGATCATCAGGATACTCACTGGACATGAGAAAACATGAGTGAGACCTGGAATAACATAGCAGAGATAAAGGGCTCAACTAGTAAAGTGAGAAACACACTTGACAGAATGAACAGCAGGAGGGAAGAATCAGAGGAATGAATTAGTGAGGTGGAAGACAGGAATGGAAAGTAATCAAGCTGAAGGAAAGAAAGAAAGAAAAATTTGCAAAACAAGAATAGACTGAGGGAACTCAGTGATGCCATCAAAGGTAACAATGTTTGTGCTATAGGAGTCCCGAAGAAGAGAGAGAAACAGGGAAAGAAAATTTATTTGAAGAAATAACAGCTGAAAACTTTCCTAATCAGGGGAATGAGACAGATACCCAGATCCAGGAGGCACAAAGAACTCAAATCTAAATTAAAAAAAGAAAAAAAAGTATAGCACACTAAGACATATTGTAATTAAGTTGGCAAAATAGAGTGATAAAGAAAAAAAAAATTAAGCAGCAAAAAAAGTCCATAATTTTATAAGTTTTTTATATAGTTCAGATACTAACCTTTATCAGATTTGTCGTTTGCAAATACCTTCTCCCATTTCAAAGGTTGCCTTTGTTATACTGATTGTATCCTTCACTGTGCAGAAGCTTTTTGATTTTGATGTGGTCCCAATAGTTTATCTTAATGAATCATTATCACAATACTTATCACGTTGTAATGTAATGAATTTCCAACTTGTATGTGTCCTCACTGGGCTTCAAAGCATTTAAAGGAAGGGGCCATGTTCTTATTAATTTTGGATCCCTGATCTTAACAAATTCTGTGCTGCTGGAGAGCATGCACCTGGATGTAGTGTTGCTCATGTGCTCTAAACTCTAAACTCTCAGGTCCCCTAGTTGAGTCTCTGTGCTCGTCATTGTCATCTGATCTCAGCCTTGGAGCTTGTAAGGATCTGTAGGGTATAACTTCTTAAGAAAAGTAGGTAAATATTTGAATTAAAACTCGCAATATGGGGGGGGGCCTGGGTGGCTCAGTCGGTTGAGCATCTGACTTCGGCTCAGGTCATGATCTCACATTTTGTGGGTTCGAGCCCCACATCAGGCTCTGTGCTGACAGCTTGCTCAGAGCCTACAGTTGGCTTCAGATTCTGTCTCCTTCTCTCTCTCTGCCCCTCCCCCACTCACGCTCTGTCTCTGTCTCTCAAAAATAAATAAATGTTAAAAAATTTTTAAAAACTCGCATTATGGAAAGAAAAACCATCAAAACTTCAAAAAACGTTACTGTATAACATGAACAATTTACTTGTTTACTTAAGCCTCATCCTCAAATAATCAATTAATTTGTATTGTAGCATTCCTTAAATTGATTCTTTTTGGAATCTGAGGTAAATAGTAGGCACTGAATACATGATATTAGATAAATTTTACGGATTGAATAAATACTAACCGATTAGGAAAATCTTAGCAAATCTAGAATAAAAATGTTCTGATACTGAAAGCCTGCAAATAAATGACCACAATCTATGCTTAACTGTTTAAAAACTTCTGATGTTTTCTTTGCCATAAACAATTATGCCCACATGGATCTTATTACCAACATAACAATAGATACATTATCTACATCTCCCTTTAAGGAGATATAGATGTTTTAAACCTGTTTCACAAATGACAGTCCTTGACATCAAAATAAAAGCCATTTGTGTGGAAGCTTGCGTTATTAGCAAGGCTGTGCTGAAGAGGAAGCAGGTACAAAGAGCAGAGCCTTCAAATCACCATTCCTGTTTTCAATAAAGGCTATTTACTATTTTACTAAAAGGAGAAACTGCATGAGAATCTCAATGGTTATCATGTGACGTAGAAATGAAAATGTAGGGAGCTCACAGGTAGAAAGGGATTCAGTAGTCAGGGATGTTTGAAGAAAGGCTGTAGAACTGGGAATATTTTTTTTTTTTTTGCATTTCCAGTTTTAAATAATTTTCGACCTACAGTAATGTTGGGAAACAGTACAGAACAACCCTGTTAGCTTTCACACAAATAAGCCAAGAACCCAACATTGATACGACACTGTCATCTAAAGTCCAGACTTAATTTTGGTTTCGCCTTTCCTTCTACCAATGTGCTCTTCTGTTCAGGGTCCCACATCGCCTGTAGTTTTCCTGTCCCCTAGTGTCTCCCACTCTGGGACCCTGGGCTGTATTAACTTTCTATTGCTGCTGTTAGAAACTACAACAAACTTAACACCTTCAAACAACACAGACTTGTTGTTTTACCCTCGTGCAGATTCGTTGTCTCCACTGATTCTTCTACGGTAGGTTTCACGTGGCAGAAATCAAGGTATGAGTGTGGCTCAGCTCTCACTGAGAAGTTCCAGGAAGAATGCACCTCTGAATTCATTCACGTTGTCAAAATCCAGCTCCTTGTGGATTGTAGGACGAAGGCCCCTGTTTGCTGTCTTTCTGCCTGGGGCCATTCTCAGTTCCAAGAGGTCCCTTTCTGGTCCTTGCACACGGCCCTGCCGCTCAGGGACCTCAACAGTACATCAAGTCCTCGCACAAGACGTTTCTGACGTCCCCTCCTGTGGTTACATATCTCTAACACTGGACAGACTTCTGTTTTTTGAAGGATTCACACAGTTAGACTGGGCCCACCCATATAATTGAGGGCCGTCTCACCTTCTTCAGGTGGACCACCTCACAATTTTATACCTGCAAAGTTCCTTTCTCCACACAACTTAACATCTTCATAGGCTCCAGGAATTCCTGGTCACTGGGTGAGTGAGAGTGGGGAGGGGTCTGTCCACTGCACTTTGATGCTTTTGACCCTTTTGAACAGTACCAGTCAATTATTGTGCAGAATATTCCTCAACTTGGGTTCATCTGATATTTCCTCTTGATTAAATTGAAGTCCAGCATTATCGAGAAGAATACCACAAAAAAAAGATGTGATACGTTACCAGCACATCTATCAGGGGTACTTGCTATCCATAATTCACATTATGGGTAATTCATATTACCCATGGTTACTTACATAAGGTGGTGTTTGCTAATGTGAATTTCTCAGGTAGAAAATAACTATTTTCCCTTTGTAGTTAATAGATTTTGTGGGGAAAATACTCTGAAAGTCTGTAAATATCTTGTTTCTCTGAAAGATGATGATCTTTATTTCCCTCATACTTTCCGTATTTATTAATTAGAATTCTTTCGAAAAGAAGAAATGTCCCTCCTCCCTCCCTGCCTCCCTCCCTCCCTCCCTCCCTCCCTCTCTCCTTCCTTCCTTCCTTCCCTCCCGCCTTCCTTTCATCACATCTTTAATTCAACATAGACTGACATTTATTTGGGCTTTGGGATACAATCTAATACTACTGTTATTTTGTTGTTGTTGTTTATCAAATTATTCCACATCCTGAGTCCTTGGCAAAGCCTCCATAATTTTGTGAACACTGCCCTATTTTCTGACACCATAAAATGTCCCAGGCCTTTTGACCTTCCATGGCCCAGCCCTGGATGCGATCTTCTACAAGGAGTCCTGGGTCCATTTATTGGAAATGGCTTTTGAAACAGAAGCTGTGGGTGCAGGTGCTAGATATACATGCATACCTCATTTTATTGTGTTTTGCTTTGTTGCACTTCACAGATACTGTGTTTTTTACTAGTTGAAGGTTTGTGGCCACCCTGTGTGGAGCAAAGTCTGTTGCTGCCTTTTCCAACATGACTTGCCCACCCCACGGCTCTGTGTCAGACTTTGGTGATTTTCACAATATTTCAAACATTTTCATTGTTTTTACATTTGTGATGGTGATCTGTGATTGGGGATGATGGTTCCCTGTAAGCTCAGATGATGGTTAACATTTTTTAGCCATAAAATATTGTTAAATTCCAGTTTACACGTTGTTTTTGGACATAATGCCATTGCACATTCAACAGACTACAGCGCAGTGCAAAACATAACTTTTCTATGCACCGGGGAAACTAAAAAACCATTTGACTCATTTTACTGCAATATTCACTTTATCATAGCGGTCTGGAGCTGAACATACAATATTTCCAAGGTACGCAAGTCCTAACATTTTAGAGGCAATTTGCCTGTCCTCTCTTCTTGTGCCATCTGTTTTATTATAGTTTCAGCCCCTTCTCTGTGTGCCCTTTGCCACTAGCATTCAAGCATAATTAAGTCTGTCACAACTTTAACAACAAATATAATTCTTCCTTTAAGACTGTAACACATACTAGCTACTCCTGTGATTTTTATCTTCCAGTCTCACTGCCAAGCTCTTAGAAAGCACGTCTAAACCAATGGTTCTTAATTTAATTTTATTTTTTTTAATTTTTTTTTGTCTCAGGACTCCTTTACACACATTAGAGTCATCAAGAACACTCCCTTCCCATTTTTCTTCTTTACCTGACTTACAGCTATTTTTACTGTGCTAGAAAATAGAAAACCTTTTAAAAATGAAAATAATCGTTTAAGAATAATAAATCATCTTCGTGTTAACATGGATAACATACTTTTTAAAACAAAACGTAGATAATCTTCCAAAAATTCAGTGGGTAAGGCGTTGTTTTTCATTTTTTGCAACCCTCTTTAATGTCAGGCTTAAGAGTGATGAATTAGATTCTGATAAATGCCTTCTGCATTCAGTCTTTTTCAGTATGTTCATTTTGTTAAAGTAGTTGATGAAAATATGGCCTTACACTGATATGCACTTGAGGAAAGGAAGAGTATTTTGGTAACTACTTTAGACAATTGTGGATATTTTCATTGATACTAAAAACGGGACTCGGGGTAGTTTCTTAAAGTTTAGTGATGATGCAAACTTGGTTCATAGCAAAGGACATTTTACGCTGTCGCATTTCAATGCTATACGTCTCAGGTCATAAATGGATCTCTTACCAATGCGTGATTTTGAAATATATATGTCATTCGTAAAATAGTGGTCTCCTAAGCTACGCATATTTTCCAAATATTGAGATATTTTATTAAATTGCCTTAGAAATTTCTAGAAGTGAAAATAATACTCAATCGTATATTCTACTAGCCATCAAAACAATGACATCAACATGCTCCACGTCGCCTTGGAAAACTGCTGTGCCCCTGGTGGGACAGGAAGTGTGAAGAAGGTAAATCACAACTTTTCATTACTGTGAACAATGAGTCCATGGACAGGGTTGCAGGGGTACTGCAGACTGCATGTAAAAAGCACTGGGATACGCAGCTGGCACCTTCGATTTCTTAGGACAAACTTCCACCCTTATTTATTTATTTATTTATTTATTTATTTATATGTGTGGTTTTTGTTTATGTTTATAGTTGGCACACGATGTCGAATTAGTTTCAGGTGTACAACATAGTGATCTGACAACCCTATATGTTATGCGTGTTCCTACCACCTGTCACCCTGCAACACTATGACAATGCCATTGATTGTATTCCTTATTCTTTGCATTTGACTCCCATGACTTATTCAGTCCAAGCTGTGGCTTCTTCTTTTGTGTGTGTGTGGCCTCGAAAGGAGGTGTTTTTCAAAAATTCTCTCTGCAGCCTTCTCCTCCCAGAGTCTGGGTGGCCTCTGGTATTGCTACAACAACAAACATCACCCACATGTGGATGGTTCCAATCTGATCCCCTTCCTAAGCCCCAGAATCACATATTCAGCAAGACACTATGCATCTGTACTCACACGCTTCTTAACAACACTGTTCAGCATTTTTTACCTGAATTCATTATTTTCTCCTTGGCATAATTCTCAAAATTTATCTAGAGTCTTGATCAAAATCAAGAAGACATGGACAATTTTGTTATCAATCCTTTTTCTCTTTTAAAGTCAGAATAGTATTTTCTTAGACTCCAATATGTGTTATACCTTTCGTTTTCTACAGTCCCTCAAAAAACACGGGTTGGTTTAAATGAAATTATTTTTAAGTTCTTCAGCACTTTCACATGCTACTTTTCCAAGTGTTCAGTTAAAATAAAATATCTTCATTTAAAGATATAGATATACACCTATATAAAGATATATATCTATATAAAGATATAGATATATATGTTTATATATAAACATAGGAGATATATACATATATGTCTTTTTAAACATAAAATTAATATGCTATAAGATATATTTATTTTAAATATACAATTTAATGGTTTTGTATGTCTGTGGAGTTGTGCAACCATCACCAGAAACTAAGTGTAGAATATTTTAATTAAAATAAAATTCATCCCCCCCGACACTAACCCTTGGAAACCACTACCTGTATAGTTTGCCTTTTTTCAAACAGCGTATCATTGGATTCATACCATATGCAGTCTTCTCAGATTGGCTTCTTTCACTTAGTAATAGACATTTACCTTTCCTCAGTGTATTTCTTGTCTTCATAGTTCATTTATTTTTAGCACTGAGTAAGGCCCCATTGTCCGGAGGTACCATCGTTATGTATCTATTCACCTACTGAAAGACATCTTGGTTGCTTCCACGTTTTGGCAGTTATGAATAAAACTGTTATAAGCATTCGTATGCAGGTTTTGTGTGGACATAAGTTTTCAGCTCCTTTACGCCATTACCACAGAATGCAATTGCTAGATCACGTGGTAAGAATATATTTAGTTTTGTAAGAAACCACTAAACTGTCTTCCACAGTGGCTGTACCATTTTGCTTTCCCTACAGTAATGAATGAGAGAGTTTCTCTTGCTGCATATATTTTCCAGGATCTGATGGTGTCAGTTTCTGGGTTTTGGCCACTTCAGTAGGTAAATAGTAGTATCTCATTGTTGTTTTAAATTGCATTTCCCTGATGACATACGATGAACATCTTTTCATATGATCATTTGCCATTTGTGTATCTTCTCTGGTGAGGTGCCTCTTAAGGTCTTTGGTCATTTAATTTTTTTTTTTAATTTATTTTTGAGAGACAGAGAGACGGCATGAGTGGGGAAGGGGCAGAGAGAGAGAGAGGGAGACACAGAATCCGAAGCAGGCTCCAGGCTCTGAGCTGTCAGCACAGAGCCCAATGCGGGGCTTGAACTCAGACTCCAAGATCATGACATGAGCTGAAGTCTGATGCTTAACCAACAGAGCCACCCAGGCAGCACCCCCCTTTTTTAAAAAAAATGTTTATTTATTTGTGAGAGGGAGAGTGAGAGACAGAGAGAGATTTTTCTTTAATTTTTTTTTAGTGTTTATTTTTGAGAGAGAGACATAGAGGTCTTTGGCCAATTTTTAATTGGGTTATTTGTTTACTTACTGTTAATTTTAAGAGTTCTTTGTATATTTGTACAACAGTAGCTATCAGATATGTCTTTTGCTAGTATTTTCTGTCAGTGGCTTGCCTTTTCATTCTCTTGGAGGTGCCTTTTGTAGGGTAGAAACTTTCAATTTTAATAAAGTTTATTTTTTCAAGTATTTTTTCATAGTCCATGTTTCAGTGTTGCATTTTTATTTTTTAAATTTTATTTATTTTGTTTTGTTTTATTTTATTTTATTTTATTTTACTTTATTTTATTTTATTCTATTGCTTGTAGATGTTCAGTTGCAACACCATTTGTTGACAAGACTATTTTTGACCCATTGTTTCTTTGCCTTTGCTTCTCTGTTGCAGGCCAGTTGATGGTATTTCCATGATCTGTGTCTGGGCTCTCAATTCTACTGCTCTGGTGTATCTGTCTATTCTTTTACTAACACCACACTGTCTTGCTTCCTATGGCTTCAGAGTAAGTCTTGAGGTTGATAGTGTCAGCCCCCCCCCCCAACTTTGTTTTTCCCCTTCAATAAATACTGTGTTGGCGACTCTGGGTTCTCTGTGGTTTCGATTTATATTCCTGTAATAGTTATTGATGTTGAGCATCTTTTCATTTCTTATCATACATTATTTACATTTTATAAGTAAATATTATTCATTTCACTGTCCATTTTTTTTTAAGTTTATTTATTTTTGAGAGAGAAAGAGAGACAGAGCGTGAGTAGGGGAGGGGCAGAGAGAGAGGGAGAATCTGAAGCAAGCTCCAGGCTCTGAGCTGTCAGCACAGAGCCCAATGCAGAACTTGAACCCACAAACCTCCAGATCATGACCTGAGCCCAAGTCGGATGCTTAACCAACTGAACCATCAAGGCGCCTGGTTTGATAAACTACTTTCTAAATAAAGTAAGGAATGTTAGTCCCTGCTATTCTTTTTTTTTTTTTTAACATTTATTCATTTTTTGAGAGACAGAGAGAGAGAGAGACAGAGTGTGAGCAGGGGAAGGGCAGAGAGAGAGGGAGTCACAGAATCTGAAACAGGCTCCAGGCTACAAGCTGTCAGCACAGAGCCCAATGCAGGGCTCGAACTCACAAATCCAAGATCATGAGCTGAGCTGAAGTCGGTTGCTTAACTGACTGAGCCACCCAGGCACTGTCCATTTTTAAATTGGATTGCTAACGTAAAAAGATTTAAGTGGTAAGAGTTCTTTGTATATTCTCTATTTTTCTTCCGAATCCAGTATATATTTTTAAAACATTTATCCCATTCTGTGGATCATGTTTTCATTTTCTTGATGGTGTCATGTTTAGTATGACATTACATTTTGATGTAATATAATTCATGTACATTTTCTTAATTTGCAAATGTTTTGAGTGTCACGTTTAAAAAACTATTAATTAATCAAAGGTCACGATGATTTATACCTATGTTTGCTTCTAAGAGTTTTATAGCTCTTACACTTAGGTTTAATGATCTTTTAAAAGTTATTTTTTGTATATGTGAGCTAGGGATCCAGCTTCATTCTTTTACATGTGGATATCCAGTTATTTCGGCAATATTTATTGAAATGATTGTTCTTTCCATATTGAATTGTCTTAGCACCCTTGTTGAAAATCAGTTAAGAACAAATTTGAGATTATTTCAGTATTCTCTCCCACCTTCTGCTGTTTTGATTGTTACAGACGTGTATTAACTTTTGAAATTGGGAAACAAGAATTTCCAAACTATTTTTCAAGGTTGCTTTTTGTATTCTGAGTTCTTTCCAAATGGATTTCCAAATGGATAGATCCAAATGGATTAGTTTATCAGTTCCTTTGGGGGAAAAAAAAGCAGCTGTGATTTTTATAGTAATTGTGTTAAAACTGTAGGGCAGTTTGGGGCACCGGGGTGGCTCAGTCAGTTAAGCGTCTGACTTTGGCTCAGGTCATGATCTCACGGTTTGAGAGTTCAAGCCCTGGGTGGGCTTTGTGCTGACAGCTCAGAGCCTGAACCTGTTTTGGATTCTGTGTCTCCTTCTCTCTTCCCCTCCCATGCTTGCACTCTGCCTCTCTTTCTCAAAAGTAAATTAACATTAAAAAAATTTTTTTTAAACTGTAGAGCAGTTTGAAAGGGTACCTTAATAATACTAACTTTTCTAATTCACAAACATAAAATGTCTTTTCACTTATTTAAATCTTCTTTAACATATTTAAATAACTTGTTGTAGTTGTGAGTACAAAACTTTTATCCTCCTCTTGTTACATTTCTTGAGCATTTTATGCAGTCTGATGTTATCGTAAATGGAGTGTTTCCTTAATTTCATTTTTAGGTAATCCATTGCCAGTCTATAGAAATATAATTGACTTTCATATATCAATCTTATGTTCTAATACCTTACCAAGCTTGTCCATTTGTTCTAATAGATAGTGCCTGTGTATGTGTTCCTTAGAATTTTAATTGTTTAAATGTTTATTTACTTTGGAGAGAGACAGAGAAAGCAAGCAAGGGAGGGGCAGAGAGAGAGGGGGACACAGAATCTGAACCAAGCTCCAGGCTCCGAGCTGTCAGCACAGAGCCTGACGCGAGGCTGGAGCTCACAAACCGCAAGATCATGATCTGAACTGAAGTTGGACACTTCACCCAGTGAGCCACCCAGGTGCCCCAGAATTTTAACGTCCCAAATGACGTTATCTGCAAATAGAAATACTTATGCTTCTTTCTTTCAAATCTGGGGAACTTTTATTTCAGCCTGATTGCTGTGGTTAAAACCTCCATTACATTGCCGAATAGAGATGATGAGAGTAGACATACTTATCTTGTTCCTGGTTTTAGAGAGGAAGCATGAACTCTTTCACTATTAATTGTGATATTAGCTATGTGTTTACCATATATGCCTTTTATTGGATTTAGCCTTAATTGCCAATTTGCTGATGTTTTATAATGAAGGGTGTTGAATGTTATCAAATGAGTTGCCTGTGTCTACCTACATGATTATCTCTCTCTCTTTCTGTTCTATTATGATGGTGTATTATAAATATTTGTGTACAATAAATAACTTTTCCACTTTGCATTTCATTGTAGGATATCTTTGAAGGGTGGAATGTTTGGAGAGTGATAAGTTACCAGATGTTTTGAATAATTTACAGGTGATGATGGAACTACACTTGAGCCATAAGATAATTGTGAGGCATTTCAGATAATTAAAGCTAAACATTTTTGTCAACCGAAGATAGTTGTCACGTTTCATAGACCTTTTGGGAGACTCACATGAACACGTGAATTTTTTATTAATCATGTTTTTGCTTCTGAATTAGAAAACAAGGTTGCTGAGGACATAAACTTCAATGACTAAAAGCCACTCTCTTCCTGTGCTTATACTAGCCCGACTATAGGGTCTAGAAGGAATAACAAGGTTTCACTTTGATGTTTACAACACAAAATGCACACAATCAGTACTTGGCAGATCTGACTTATCAACCTCACAGTTGCAACATTTTTAAATTTATTTTTCTTAGAAATTTGAAACTTATACTTGTAATATGTTCCCTAATTCTGGGTTGAACAATCTTAGCATTGCTTTAAAAGCAACTCCTTGCCTGTAATGAAAGTATCAACCTGATTAGATGAAAACTAACATAGAACTTTCCTTTTTTTAATTTTTTTTAACATTTATTTAGTTTTGAGAGGCAGAGAGAGACAGCTCACGAGCAGAGGCCGGGCAGAGAAAGAGGGAGACACAGAATCTGAAGAAGGCTCCAGGCTCTGAGCTGTCAGCACAGAAACCTATGTGGGGCTCAAACCCACCAACCATGAGATCATGACCTGAGCCAAAGTCGATCACCCGGGTGCCCCAGTAACATGGAAATTTCAAAGAAATAGAATGAAATAAAAATACCTTAATTTTATATTTATATATTTGAACATATAAAATATTATTCTGAGTCTGTTATTTTTGAAATATGAGTTACTCCTTATTAGTACTTACTTGAATAATTTATCAAATAAAAGCTGCCTTCCCTTCATACATACTTTAAGCTATGTACCTCTAATTGTAAGAATAATCTAACTGGAAAGAACTTTTTATTGTGTGCATTCCTGAAATTGAATTACATCTTTTGTATTCTCTTGTCAGCATATAGAGGCAGGTAGAACTCTCATTTCTCACGCCTAAAGTCACTTTACTATGATTTCTGTCTCTGTAAGCATAACATATAAAAATGCTTACTTGGGAAAAAGAAAACATGTGTTTTATCTTCAGGAGAAAATATGAATTATAAATCAAAAACTCAAACCTTTGAAATGTTGGGATAGGAATATATAAAAACTAAATGACTAATATAGATAATTAACTAAAATATTTGAAAAAAAAAAGAAACACAAGTATTCATAGAGTGTAAGACTATGATGTTTCCATTTTCAAGTAACAGATACATTTACTTGAAGCCCTTGCTTCTGAGAATTGACTTCTGCAGAGACTTAGTAACAAATGTTTGAAGCCGTGATGGCCTCACTAACCCTATCTTTTTTGGATAAGTGATGTATATTTTATGTAAATTGTATATAAATGATCACAATAGTCTTCTCTTTATTCTTTAGGGTATATGTTCCGAGACCCACAATTGTTGCCTAAAACCACAGATGGTACCGAACCTTATATATACTGTCTTTTTTCTATATAAAAAGTTTAATGTATAAATTAAGTATGGTAAGATATTAACAATAATAACTGGTAAAAAATTAGAATCATTACAATAATGTATTGTAATAAGTTACGTGAGTGTGGTGTCTCTTTCTCAAAATATCTTATGCTGTACTCGCCCTTCTTTCTCTAGTGATGATGTGAGATAATAAAATGCCTACATGATAATACGAAGTTGGGTGAATGGTGTAAGCATGGGATATAACAGGCTACTACTGACCTTCTGAAGATATGTCGTGGTTGACTGTGGATAACTGTGGATAAGCTGTGGTTGACTGTGGATAACAGACCGTGGAAAGTGAAACTTCAGTTAGGGAGGAAGCTACTGTATTTCCAGTTAAGGTTGGTCTGCTGCTGGTTCAAAGTACAGCTCTGCGGGAGAAATGCTAATTATAGCTCACATTTTTAAATTCCTGGTTATTCGTTTGCTTTTCAGCCAACAGCTTTCCTTTTTGAAATGTTTTGAGAGATATTTTCTTTCCTGGGTCTTTCAGAAATATTTAGGAATGTATACTTAATTGCATAAGTGTAATACTCCTTTTTGTCTTTTTGAGCCATTAGAATTGGCTTTTGATTACTCAACTCTCTGGATATTCCGTTCATCTCTCTCTCTCTCTCTCTCTAACCCCCACTTCTTTTTTTTTTTAATGGTTTGAGCTATATGCTTGTACAAAGTACTATAAAGGCTTCCCATTTTAACAACAGCAACGACAACAAAAATTGAAGTCTCCAGGCTCCTGTACCTTCCTTCTCTTAAGAAAACTGCTCATCTGGGGCTCCTGGGTGGCTCGGTTGGTTAAGCGTCCGACTTCGGCTCAGGTCATAGTCTCGCGGTCCGTGGGTTCGAGCTCCGCGTCGGGCTCTCTGGGCTGACAGCTCAGAGCCTGGAGCCTGCTTCGGATTCTGTGTCTCCCTCTCTCTCTGCCCCTCCCCCGTTCATGCTCTGTCTCTCTCTGTCTCAAAAATAAATAAATGTTAAAAAAAATTAAAAAAAAAAAAGAAAACTGCTCATCTACTACATTAACACCGCTGCTCCCCGGATGCATTTGCAACAATAACAGGAATTTTGAACTTCACATGAGTGAAGTTAATCCACATTGGATAGCTGAGGTTGGAGATGAAAAGGTTTCAGAAGACCATACGATCTTTCCAGCAACATGATAGATCTTAACACACGATAGATCTCAAACATATGATCTTTCCAGCAACATGATAGATGCAGTCACAGAAGAAATAAAACAAATGGCTTTGTGGATCCAAGATTGAAAGTTTTCAAGTTGGATATTGAAGAAAAGAAAGAAGTGTAGGATGTAAGAGTTTGTGAACTCACCGCACCACAGTGTGATAGAGACTGACTCAATATTCACCACACTGATCTTTGCTTCCTGGTCACACGGCTGGATGACAATCCCCAGCCTCGCTTTCAGATGGCTGGGCCCACGTGAATGAAACCTAGACGATGATTATGAGTTAAGGATGTGGACCAATTCTTCTGCAACTTTCCATAATGGTTTCGCCCATACATCATATTCCATCTTCTTTCCCATCACCTGATTGAACAAGGGTAATGTGAAAGTGGATCCTCTAGCTTTTTCTTTTTCCTCCTATATTCTAGAATAGGTTTGGGAGAATTTGACAACGTGGACACAAACAAAAGGAAGGACAAAAAAATCAGGCACCCCCAAACCATTAACTCTCCTTAACCAAAGAACTAGAAAAGGAGCAGCCTCGCAACAGAAGACTTTTAGACCATAAATAGTCTAGATTTCTACTTTGGCCTGGCTGTACCAAGGCACTCCAACCCTCCTGACAAGGTGATATTACAGAAAGCTGAGCAAAGGGCAGTGCTTTTCTCCTCCCTGGGTAACAATGAGCACAGTCACATCTCCACCTGGATGTGTGTGGATGCCATGGATGGAGCAGTAGTGAGACACTCCCCTTCCTCTCAGTAGGTTGGTACCAAAGGAGGAATCTTGGGAGGCAGAGCTCCCAACCACAGTCTCTTCACTCCCTGAGTGCCATCAGGGGATGGGTATGGAAACTTGCTTTCTATTCCTACATAGTAATAACAAGGGATTGACCTCCATTTCTCTGCCAGAATGGTGTCAGCAGAATCCAGCTACAACAGAATATTTAAATAACCTCCAAATCCTCATGACATAATACCCAAAATATTCAGGGCCAATAGAAAATCAGTTATCAAAATGTATCATACCACACACCACAAAAATCTCGACGTGAATGAGGAAGAACAATTAATAGACATCAGCACTGAGAAGACAGAGATGCTGGAATTACCTGACAAAAATTTTAAAGCCATCATAGAAATAAATACTTCTTAAAAAATTTAAAAACATGTTTGAAACAAATGGGGAAAATGCAAGTCTCACTGACTAACTATAAAGTCTTAGTAAAGAGATAGAAGATATAAAAAAAGTGAAAATTTTAAAACTGAATAATAAAAGTTTAGATTGGGGAAAAATAGAAATTTAATGGATGGGCTCACAAGAATGGAAAGGAAAGAGGAAAAAAATAAGTGACGGTGTAGACAGAACAATATAAACTACCCAATCTGAACAACAAATGTAAATAGATTGAAGAAAAATACAACCCTAGGGATATATGAGACTTTAATAAAAGATATAACATTTCTGTCATTAAGTTTCCCAGAAGAGAGAAGAAAGATAGTAGGGATGAAAACTTATTAAAAAAAAATTAATGGCTGAACCTTCTCAAATTGGGCCATTTTTTTTTCCTTTACAAAACGACAGAGTCAAGAATCTGAGTGAATCCCAAAGAGTGTAATTCCAAGAAATCCACATCAAGGCACATCAAGACACATCAAGTCAAACTAAAAACAAAAAACACAGGAAAATCTTTAAATCAGTGGGAGAAACAACACGTTTCTTACAGGGGAAATGAATTCTAAGGACACCATGTAAGAAAGCATAAAGACACAAAAGACACAACATTTTTCAAAGGATGAAAGAAAAGAACTTGCAGCCCCACATCTTATATCCAGCAAAAATAATCCTTGGGAATAAAGGGAAAATCAAAACATCGTCCTATGAAGAAAAACTAACAGTGCTTGTCACCCATAGACTTACCCACTTAAACACACATTCTCTTTCTTCTTCTGTACAGTTATTAATTGTGACATTGGCTGTAATAGGAAAATGTTGGAAAAACCTAAATATTTGTAGAACTGAATGGTTAAATAAATTATAATTCATCCACACGGTAAAATTTCACAAGAGTCAAAAAACTATGGGTAGGTCAAAAACTGGTAGAGGTGACTTCAAGATATAATTGCTAAGCATAAGTATAAAAAACATTGGGGAATTCTAATATATTAAAAGCATCATATTCTTAAAGCACATAAGTCTTGCATTTATTGCATTAGCTGTGAGTTTGGGGAACTTACTCCACATCATTTTCCTTGGCTTAGATCACCCGCCTCTGTCGCTCAATGACATTTAATCAAATGGTTTATAACTTTCCCCCCCCCTTCATTGGAACTATCATAAAATTCCTGTATTTTCTTTTTATAGAAAAATACACAACTAAATCTTTTGGACCTATCATGAAAAACACATGTAGAGCCCCCAAAGGAATTCAGAGGACTCAAAGATGTCAGACCACTGAAACTTCTAAATTATCTGCCTAAATCAGTTATCCAAATCCTCACATGAAGTCACTTTCTACAGACAATAATTTTATTGTGGCATTATCTCTGTCTCACCGCTTTAATATCTGGTAGCTTGTGGTGGGCATAATAACGGCCCAAAGATGGTCACCCGCTAATTCCTCAAAGCCATGGATAGTTGGTACCTTGTATGGCAAAAAGAACTTTATAAATGTGATTAAATTAAGGACATTTACATGGGACAATTCACTATTCTGGATTATTAGGTAGGCCCAGTGAAATCATAAGGGTTCTGATAACTGGAAGAAGGAGGAAAAAGAGCCAGAGGAGGAGATATGATGATGGATGCCTCCAAAACCTGCGAAATGTAAGGACCAGATTTTCCTCTAGAACATACGGGAAGAATGGAATTCTGCTGACGTCTTCACTTCAGTCCTAGAAGACCCATTTCAGAAATCCATCGTCCAGAACTGTAAAAGCAATAAATTAATGTTGCTTTAAGCACTGAAATTTGTGGTAATTTGTTACAGAAGGAATAGGGAACCAATACAAAGCATGAGGAAGAAACTCCACTTAGTGATGGAATCCTTTGCTTGCCTCTCATTGTGTCTAGTGTCATCTCTCTTGCTCACATTGATGCAGCCACTCCAGCACTTTCAGTTGCTGGAATATTCCATTTTCTCCTTTGTGCATATAATTTCTTCATACTGTTGAACCTACCAGGAATGTCTACCTCCTCCAACTCTTCACCCCACCAATTTACTCTTGAATTCTCCATTCAGACACCATCTGTATCATTTAAGAAACTCATTCTCGTCGCTTCTCTCCCTATCGACTTTTGTTCTGCCCAGTTTCATCTCAGCACTTGCAAAACTGTAATGTCAAAATCTATTAATTTTTACCTCATAATTCAAGTTCAAAGATCCCTTGAAAGAAGAGCTAAGTGATATTTAGTTATTTATTAATTTAAGTGATATTTAATAATTTTATCCTCAGCATGTACATCAATATCTGTACCATGGTAGATACTTATGTTGCGAAGGAATAGATAAGTATGTAATAAAATGCATGATAAATGGATACTAAGGAATAATGCTTAATAATTATTTGGGGGCAGAATTATAAACAAAAATAAAATGCATTGGTAAATAAAATGCCATTGATTTCCTCATAATAAACTTACTAACTTTAGATTCTACATCATTTTTATCTTGCACTGTCTCATCAATGAATAGTTGAGTTAAAAAAAATAAACTTGTATGGGGCGCCTGGGTGGCTCAGTTAGTTGAGCATCCGACTTCGGCTCAGGTCACGATCTCGCGGTATGTGAGTTCGAGCCCCGCGTTGGGCTCTGTGCTGACTGCTCAGAGCCTGGAGCCTGTTTCAGATTCTGTGTCTCCCTCTCTCTCTGACCCTCCCCCGTTCATGCTCTGTCTCTCTCTGTCTCAGAAATGAATAAATGTTAAAAAAAAATAAAAATAAAAAAAAAATAAACTTGTATGAATATGTCAGACTATATTTTACTCATTTAATACATTCTTGTTTTAAAAGCAGATGTCGTCACTCAGCAGGAACACAATCTTTGTTAACAATTGCAAACTTGCCTTACTGCTTGAAGAGTTATAGATTAGGTATTCATTTATCCATACAAAAGAAAAAGGAATGTATGACATTCTAATTCCATAAGCGTATATTTATTAACATTGACAGCTTTCTAATTATGTGCTAGCCTGTGTTCAGTCTGGGCAAGGGGAACACAATGATGAATGTCATGAGATCCTACCATAGCAGCAAGGTAACCGCTTGCTGATATAGACAATATATAGATCTAGACAAAATATGCTGGGTCAGAGAGGACAGAGGACAGAGATGTGACCTCAGGAATCAGGGAAGTTTAATAGTGGGATACCATTTGTTATGGGTCATTAAAAAAAAAAAAAAAGACATTCACCAGATCCAGAAATGAGGGAAGAGAATTGCCAGTAGGAGAATCAGGTTAATGACTTCAGCAGTCCTCAATATTGAAGTATTTTGTGTCAACCTCTTAAACTCAGATATCGATAAGACAATAATGTAAATCTGCTTAAATACATGTAACTAAGCTCAAATGATTTTTTAAACACAGATTTTCCATGATGGAAATTTCCATCCATCTTTGGATGATTTTCTTTTCAAAAGACAACTATCAAATTCTTTTTAAAAAGTCATGTTTTAATGTGGTCATGCACTAACAAAAATGTGCTCTGCCTATGAGATATCGATCTCTGTCCTGAAAGAGCATGCGTGTTCAAAACTAGTGAGCAGACCCCTTGGAGGCAGTAGTCAGACTATGGAGGGAGAGAACGTCAGCAACATTTGAGACTGCAAAGTTTTGTAACAGCCATTTGTGAAGAGGGATTAGTATTTACTGTGGTGGAGGTTACAGAAGATAAAGAGGCAGAGTTGGGGAGGAAGATACTAAATTTGGAATTGAACATGTTAAGAGGTGACTATAGTTACCCTGAAGGCAAAATACAAAGTCATGAATTGGGCGAATGTGCGTGCCATATCTGTGGATAAAGCCCAAATTTTCCTCTATAAAACTCACACGTGCTCACACACACACACACACACACACAGACCATGGAAAATTAAAATTAGGAAGCGTTGTTATAACTCTTCATTTTAATCACACTCTAAACGAGAGTGATGCAGAAACACAAGATAATGGCCAGGGGTAGGTGAAGGACAGCCACACTTAGAAAGCTGCCTGGTACAGTGATTTATTTTTTGACATAACGTACTTAGGAAAATGAAACAAAGGCTCTGGTTTCTAGCAAAATTCTCTCAGCAAAAGCTATAATTTACTGCAACGGAGACAGAAGCAGGACCAGATGCAGTGGGCAAGAAGCTCGTAATTAAGAACAGGAGTTGGTAATTACCTTCTTCTATTGTGAGGGGAAAAGAATAATTAAACAGCCAAGTCGAAGCAGATGCTTACCAAGGGCTTCTGATTGTGAAGGAGACTCCTAGAGTAATTTGTACTCGACAATATCAGGGAATTATTTTTTCCCCCAATGCATTTCGTGTTTTGTGAAATAATTGCTTTAGACCTGAAGCAATTGTGCAGGTTCATTTTAAAGACGACAGCAACAAACATGTATTAAATACCTACCAGGTGTGGGTGGTTTCAAGCTTTGATGTCAACATCACTAAGTTCCTGTCCTCAAGTAGTTCACCGTCCATTATAATTCAATTATCCTGGAATCCAGCACACTATTTATAGTGCTTACTTAATTTTACGTTATCTCTTTTTACCCTTCAGACTGGAGGAGTTTTGACCACGGGTTTTAGCCCCCCGGGAAAACCTTTTAATCGTGGGGTGATTCAATGTGACATTATTTGGGACCCAAATAAGATGAGCCGGTTGTGTGATGGTGTTGAAGAAGGGTGTTCTGGCTCAAGGAAACAGCCTGATCAGAATCAGCTAGAAATGAAGTGAGCCTTTTGGAAGAATAAATGAGGTGCTTTGAGCAGAGTGAGCAGGAAGTATCTGGTAGAAGTCAGGCTGACATACCCTGCAGGTAACAGATGTAGATAATGTAAATTGTTTACAAAAGTGGGTGAGATCATTTCCCTTTCTGTCCCCAGGCAGCTTTGCGTTGTGATTTTCTAGCATCTCTTTCCCACTTCTTCAACCTGTTCCGTCTTGGTGACTTTCTTTTGGAAAAGTATACAGAGGAAGTAGCGTTATGTCATTTCCAAGCCTAAGCCTCAAAAAGCTTTGCGCTGTTCTCCTCCCCCGTCAAGCATGGCCTCCGTGCGAACAGACTTGTTCTCATGATAGAGGAAGAGAAGTATGGGGGGAAAACTGAACAGCTCCAGCCCAGAGTCAGCCCCTGTCCGGTTAACCTGGCTGCTACCCAGAGATGCAGGGCGGGGGGCGGGGGTGGGTGCGTAGCCAAGACCAAGGGGATTCCCTGTCTGAGCCCAGCCCGGCTTGTCAGACAACAAAACTGTGAACTGGGGTAATGTAGTTCTCAGCCACAAAGCTCTGGGTTGGTTTGACACGCATCAAAACCTAGCTGATACAGATAGGGCAGATACTGTATTGAACACTGTAGACCACTTTAGATTGTCTAGATTATTTGTGCACTTGCAATGCAGAGGCATTAGGGGGCATGAGATTGGATTTATGTTTTAATGAGACGACTCTGGACTGAGAAAGGCCAAGAATGGAGGCACTGAAATCATTTAGTAAATTGCAGTGTATAAGTAACAATACTGTGGATTAGAACACTATGGTGGAAATAGGATTTAGAGAATGATGGTATATGGTTAGTGAGGGAGAAAACAGAATCAAGGATTATTTCAGTAGATATCAATGATGTGTTTATAAGGTCCCGAGACTGACAATGCATGCTCTGAATAAAGGCAGACATAGACCTTATCATAATAGAACTATAGTATCCCAGATGTTAAACGAACAGTCGCAAAATAATGCAAAAGTGCTATCAGTGTAGTTTTCAGAGAAGAGGTGCACGCGATGCCGTGGGAGCTGCCTGATGCCCTGGCCCATGTAGTTCAGCACTTTGCTTTAGGGAATCATCTTTCAGGTTACAGACGGACTATCAAAAAATCACTTTTTTTTCATCTGAATGCTGAATTGTGTCCTATTCTTTTAGAAACCAAAATAGTTATTAAAAAAAGTAAATATCAGGGTGTATCACATCACATAAGTTAATAGCACTGAGAGCTTTATGAAACCATGTCTTTATTATGCATTGAGAAGTATCACATTTATTTATTGTCATTTGTACCACAAAAGTGCGGAAGAACAGTGTGATACATACAGCAGAAGATTGGAAGTCTATCCTATATTGGTATGATTTAGGCCAAACACTTATCAACTTTCTGTCAAAGTGTCCTCTACTAGTTGGGAATAGAGGGAGAAAGACATTTAAGGATACAGACCTGAGGATAAAAATATCCGATTTCATTTGCGGAAATAATTAGATCTGCACTTGATTTTCTAGCCCAGAGCAAACTGATATTGAACGACTGCCACTGGTACAACTATCAATTTAGCAGGAGAAAAGGGTTGATTAACTTCCACAGGTAAAGAAAAAAAAAAGAGTTTGTATTTCCTTCTTTTTTGTGTGTGTTGTGTTAGTGTCCTCGGTGTCTCGACTAAAAAGAAAATCTGTTTCAACATCATGAAAATGGAAGGTTATGAGGAAAAAAACATTTTGATAGAAGGATATGCTGTGTAACTTAATCATAAATTAAGAAATCACATACAGGGAACCCTTGGATTGCAAGTAACTTGTTCTGCAAGGGTTTGGCCAGATGAACAAACATTTGTACTAAATTTTAACTTGATAAAGGAGTGATGTCTTACAATACGAGCAGTGTGTGAGTCCGAATGTTACATGATCACAAATGAGCCAATAGTGGTCTCTCTCTTCTCTCTCTCTCTCTCTCTCTCTCTCTGCGGGATTGTGGGTGATAGTCTCTCGTGCTCGGATGCTCGATCTCGGGCCGTAGTGTTTGGCAGAAATCAGTGATTTTTCAGAATGTTGGAAGGTGCCCACAATTGGCACTAATGTATTTTTGTCACTTCAAATCACCTATGGACAGCCCTTTGCTTTTGCAGACAAGAGTGAGCTTAGGAATGCTCTGCTTCCTTCTAGCTCAGGCTGCCTGTAGATAGAGACCCTTTCCTCTGCTGCCTTATTGCCAGTTCCATTAAATATAGTTAAATTACAAGAGTTTATTAATACTATACTGTAGTCAACATCCGTGTGAACATATGCAATGGCCCCCATGCAGAAAAAGGTAAAAGGTAAAATAAAGACTGTAAGAAGAAGATGATTACAGTGGAAGCTAAGGAGGAAATCATTGGGAAGGACAAACGAGGTATGTGAGTGGCCAATACTGCAAGGTTTTATAAGAAGCCTACATTGACCATTTACACAATATTAAAGAAGAAATAAGGGGGCTAGAGGCAGCAAAATGAGTCCCAAGAATATCAAAGCAATGGCCACATGTTCTGGAAGCTGTAGAAAAGTTGCTCCTGGTTTGGATAAATGCGCAGCAACTAGCAGGTGATACAGTGACCGAGAAATTTATCTGCAAGAAGGTAAAAGCCTGGTACACCAACCTTGTAAGTAAACTGCCAGGTACATCAGCAGAAAACAAAGACAGTTTTAAGGTAAGCAGGGGATGGTTTGATCACTTTAAGAGGAGAAATGGCCTCCATACGATTGCAAGGAACGAGAGGCTCTGTGCTTGGACACTGAGGCAGCTGAGGCACTTGCTACCGAGTTCAAGTTCATGGTCTCTGCGTGCTATCTGCTGGAGCAAGTTTTTAACTGTGATGAGGCAAGACAGGACTTTTTTGGAAATAATGACAGAGGACCCACAATTCAGAAGCAAAGAATGTAATGCCCAGTCACAAGCCCATGAAAGATTGTCTCACCCCCTTGGTTTGTGCCAACTCAAGTGGGGATTTCAAAGTCAAGCCCCGCTCATGTATCATTCCGAGAATCCAGGAATCTTCAAGAAATGGAAGGTGCAGAAGAGCCAGTTCAATGTTATGTGGAGGTCCAAGGGCAAAGCTTGGGTCATACGTATCTTGTTCATTGAGTGGATCAAGGAGATCTTCAGTCCTGCAGTGAAGAAATCCCTTTTAGAAACGAATCTGCCGCTCAAAGCCTTGCTGGTTCTGGATAACACTCCTGCTCATCCTCCAGGCTTTGAGGACGACTTATCGGAGGAATTCGAGTTCATTAAGGTCAAATTCCTTCCTCCCAACTCCACTCCAATCCTCCAGTCCATGGATCAGCGGGCCATTCTGAATTTTAAAAAGCTTTACTCTGGGGCACCTGGGTGGCTCAGTGGATTAAGCGTCCGACTTCGGCTGAGGACATGATCTCACGGTTCGTGACTTTAAGCCTCACGTCAGGCTCTGTGCTGACAGCTCAGAGCCTGGAACCTGCTTCAGATTCTGTGTCTCCCTCTCTCTCTGCCCCTCCCCTGCTCCACCCTGTCTCTCTTTCTCTCTCTCTCTCTCTCTCACTCTTTCTCTCAAAAATAAATAAACATTAAAAGATATATAAAAAGCTTTACACCAAAGCACTATTTCAGCAATGTTTCAAGGTGACTGAAGGAACAAACCTTACCTCTGAGAGTTTTGAAAAAAAATCCTTTCCACATCGTGAACTGCCTGAAGATCATCAGTAAAGCCTGGGATGGGGTCACTAAAGGAATCCTTGGTGAAAACTGTGGTCTGATTTCACAGTTTGCTTGGAGAAAGCTGTGGCCTGATTTCATTCTTGGAGATGACTTAGAGGGGCCTGCTCCTGAACAGGAGCCTCCAGTTGCCGATGACCTTGTGTCCTTGGGGAGGACCATGGGTCTGGAGGTGAATGAGGACAACATCCAAGACCTGGCGGAGGAAATTGGCCGGGAGCTGACCACCAATGAACTGATGGATCTTAATCTCAAGCAACAGCAAGAGGTTATGGAGGAGATCTCATCTACAGCGAAGGAGGAGGAGAAAAAGGCAGAGGAATCCCTCACTTCAGATGGCATTCGGGGGATGTGTGAAATGTGGGAAACAGTGCAAAATTCTGTAGAAAAGCAGCACCCATACAAGGCTGTAGCAGGGTGAGCGATAAATCTGTTCGACAACAATGCAAGTCACATTTCTGTGGAATCCTCAAAAGGAGGCAAAAGCAAGTGTCATTGGATAGATTTCTGGGATAGTTGCACGAAAAGAAAAAGATTCCATTGAGCCAATAGATAACAGTGATTCCGTCAGTGAGAGTGAAAGTCAGCCTACACAATAACCCTCCTCTGGTCTCCCTCATACCAGCCACAAAGGTTTTCAAAGGTAAGTGCAGGCTAATTTGTTTATTTTTCTTTATATTTTGTATTTTCTTTATTATTTTGTATTATATTACAATATTGTAATCAGTTTTATAGGAATATTTTTGGGTTGTGAGTTTCCCTTCTTTCCTATGGGGAAATTTGCTTTGATATACAAGTGCTTTGGATTACAAACGTGTTTCCAGAATGAATTCTGCTGGTAAGCCAAGGTTTTACTTTACTTTGCTGTATTTCAGTGATTGAATGACGATCAGGATTGAATCAAAGTAATTAAAGTGTAAATAAAATAATTATTCACCAACTATTCAGTTAATGACTTGATGTAAATTGCTCAGATCTCCATATCTACCTTCAAAATTTCTTGAATTTTTAAGCTTGGATTATTTTACATGGCCTCACAAACTACTGCCTGGATAATATGAAATTTACACTGTACATTGGAATGCGTGTAAGTGTGTATAATGGGAGAACATACTTAAGGGAAATGTAGACAAAAAGACCCATTCGATATGCTAGAATTATTCTATTTAAACTAGTTTTTGGCATAGCGGGGTTTTGAAATAGCGGTGAGGAATCTGAGAATTTGTCTTCTACAAAAATGTCTTGGTAGGGTGGGAGGAGCGAGGAGGACCGTAGGCTTGCCTCATCCCTCCAACACAGCTAGATGAATATTAATTCATTCTGAATACCCCCAGATATTAATCTGAGGACTGACGGAACAAACTGCAGGACAAGAAGGAGAGAAGAGGCCACACCGTGGAAGGTAGGGGCGCAGACAGGTTTTGGGGCAGAAAGGGATCACAGGTACTATGGAGGGGAGGGAGTCCTGGTCATGGAGAGGGGGGAGAGAGTGAGAGGAGCTCACAGGGGAACACACAGGAGAACATTTCCCCCACGCCGTTGACTGGGGAAAGGAGATTTCTTGAGCTTTCACAACAGCTAGGCTCAAAAGCTGGAGTTTTTGAGGTTCGCGGTTTAACCGGGATAGAGCCCTAAGGGCACTGTGGTTGAGGAGGCTGGCAGCACAGGGGGGCAGATGGTCCAATGCGAGGATCACCTAAGAGGCACTGGGAGAGTCTGTTCCCCCTTCTTGGAGGGGACCTGAGAGAGGTGACTTTACCTCTCTGGGGACAAACGAGCTGGCGGGAACCATTTCCCTCCCCCGTCCCTCAGCATAGTCACAGAGACACCTGCTAAGGTTAGCCACCCCAGACACTGGCTGTTAGTGCGCTTTGCCCCAAATCCCACGGTCCTGCTCTCCTGTGTGACTTCCCTTCTGGGTCAAACATCAGTCCCAGCATGCCATGACCCTCCGTCAGAAGGTCAGTGCAAGTCCCCACTACACCGGGTCTTTAAAGTGTGGAGTTTTGAAGCTCAGCTGGCCCGGCTGGGATGAAGTCCAAAGTGCACGGCGCTGCTCCAGGCAGACTGGCAACCTGGGCACAGACGGTGTGAAAACATCAGTCTGAAAAATGCCGAGGATGCACAGGGGGACGTCATTAGCTTCTCTGAAAGGGCTTCCCGGACAGCAGCAAGCATGACTCCCCTCTCCGGGGACAAAGAGCCGGCTGACACCATTTCCATCCCCTGCTCCTCAGCAGAATTATACCGACTTCAGTAAAAGGCACTTTGCACACACCGGCTACACAGCCTGCTTATACCAAGTCTCGACCCCCTGTGCTCCACTGGTACTCCTTTTTCTTGGGCTGGTGTGCCTAACAAAGGTCCACAACCTTTGGGATGTGGTCCTAAGACGGAAGTGTAAAGCAATACAGGTCTACTTCAAGAAACGAAAAACTCTCAAATGAGCAACCGAATCTTACACCTAAAGGAGCTAGAAAGAGAACAAAAAATAAAGCCTAAAACTAGAAGAAGAGGAAAATAACAAAGATCAGAGCAGAAACAAATGATGTAGAAACAAACAAAAACCAGTAGAACAGATCAATGAAACCAGAAGTTGGTTCTTTGAAAAAAAGCTAATAAAACTGATAAACCCCTAGCCAGACTTATCAAAAGGAAAAGAGAAAAAACCCAAATAAATAAAATGACAAATGACAGAGGAGAAATAACATCCAACACCACAAAAATAAAAGTGAGAGAATATTAAAAATTATACACCAACAAATTGGACAATTTGGAAGAAACGGATAAATTCCTAAAAAATAAAAACTACCAAAACTGAAACAGGAATAGAAAACTTGGACAGATTGGTAACAAGCAAAGAATTTGAATCAGTAACCACAAAACTCCCAACAACAGAAGTCCAGGACCAGATGGCTTCCCAGGGGAATTCTACCAAATATTTAAGAAGAATTAATACCTATTCTTCTCAAACTGTTCCAAAAAATAGAAATGGGAGGAAAACTTCCAACCTAATCTTATGAGGCCGGCATTACCCTGATTCCAAAACCAGAAAAAAAGACTCCACTAAAAAAGAGAAGTACAGGCCAATATCCTTGGTGAACAGAGACGAAAAAATTATCAACAAAACATCGCAAAACAGATCCAACAGTATATTGAAAGAATTACTCACCATGATCAAGTGGGATTTATTCCTGGGTTGCGAAGGTAGTTCAATATTCACAAATCATTCAACGTGTTACACCACATTAATAAAAGACAAAAGCCATGTGATACTCTTCATAGAATCAGAAAAAGGATTTGACATAGTACAACATGATTCGTGATAAAAATCCTCAACAAAGTAGGGACAGAGGGAACATACCTCAATGTAATAAAGGCCATATATGAAAAACCCACAGCTAAGATCACTCTCAATGGAGGAAAAACTGAGAGCTTTTCCTCTATAGTCAGGAAAAAGACAGAGGTGTCTACTCTCACCACTGCTATTTAAAACGGTACTGGAAGTCCTAGCCTCAGCAATCAGACAACAAAAAGAAATAAAAGGCATCCAAATTTGCAAGGAAGAAGTCTAATTTTCACTATTTGAAGATGACATGATACTCTATGCAGAAAACCTCCACGAAAAAATTGGTAGAACTGATGCATGACTTCGGTAAAGTTGTAGATACAAAATCAACATACGGAAATCTGTTGCATTTCTATACACCAATAATGAAGCAGCAGAAAGAGAAATTAAGAAATCGATCTCAGTGTTTATAATTGCACCAAAACCCATAAGATACCTAGAAACAACCTAACTAAAGAGGTGAAAGACCCATATTCTGAAAACTATAAAACACTTATGAAAGAAATTGAAGATGATGCAAAGAAATAGAGAAACATTCCATGCTCATGGATTGGAAGAAAAAATACTGTTAAAATGTCTATATTCCCCAAAGCAATCTACACATTACGTGCAATCCCTATCAAAATAACACCACCATTTTTCACAGAGCTAGAACAAAAAATCCTAAAATTTGTATGGAACCACAAAAGACCCAAAATAGCCAAAGCAGCTTAAAAAGAAAAGCAAAGCATCACAATTATAGACTTCATGCTCTAGTGCAAAGCTGTAGTTATCAAGACAGTATGGTACTGGCACAAAAACAGACACATACATCAATGAAACAGAATGGGAAATGCATTAATGGACCCACAGCTATATAGTCAACTAATTTTTGAAAAGGCAGGAAAGACTATCTAATGGAAAAAAAAAGTCTCTTCAATAAATGATGCTGGGAAAACTGGACGGCAACATGCAGAAGAATGAGACTGGACCACTTTCTTACACCATGAACAAAAATAAGCTCAAAATGGATGAAAGACCTAAATGTGAGATGGAAAATCATCAAAATCCTGTAGAAGAAAACAGGCAGTAACCTCTATGACATCAGCTGTAGCAACTTCTTAATAGGTGTCTCGGAGGCAAGGGAAACAAAGCAAAAATGAACTATTGGGACTTCATCTAGATAAAAAGCTTCTGCGCAGTGAAGGAAACAATTAACAAAGCTAAAAGGCTCCCTAAACAATGGGAGAAGATATTTTCAAATGGTGTGGCTGATAAAGGGTTAGTATCCAAAATTTATAAAGAGCTTATAAAACTCAACTTCCCCAAAACAAATAATCTAGTTGAAAAATGGGCAGAAGACACAAATAGACATTTTTCCAAAGACATCTGGATGGCTAACAGACACATGAAAAGATGTGTGAAAGTTCCACTCATCATCAATGAAATACAAATCAAAACTCCAATGAGATACCACCTCACATCAGTCAGAATGGTTAAAGTTAGCAACATAGGAAACAACGGATGTTGGCGAGCATGTGGAGAAGGGGGAATACTCTTACGCTGTTGGTGGGAATGCCACCGGGTGCAGCCACTTTGGGGAACAGTATGGAGGCTCCTCAAAAATTAAAAATTGAACTACCCTATGATCCATCAATTTCTCTACTCGGTATTTCAAGAATGGATACAAAAATAGTGATTCAAAAGAATACGTGAACCCCGATGTTTATAGCAGCATTATCAGCAATAGTCAAAACATATAAAAAACCCAAATATCCATCGACTGATGAATGAATAAAGTAGTGGTACATATATATATATATATATATATATATATATATATATATACACATATACATATATACATATATATATACATACATACATACATATATATGTTATGTGTATATATATATATATATGTTATTAATCCATAAAAAATAATAAAATCTTGCCATTTGCGACAACATGGATGGAGCTAGAGTATTACGTTAAGCAAAATATGCAGGTTTAGAGAAGACAAATACCATATGATTTCACTCATGTGGAATTTAAGAAATGAAACAGATGAACACAGTGTAAAAGAGAGAGAGAGAGAGGCAAAAAATAAAACAGACTCAATTATAGAGAACAAACTAAGGGTTGCTGAAGGCAAGGCTGCTTGAGTGGTGGGCTAAATGGACATCAAGGAGGGCACTTGTGATCAGCACTTGGTGTCGTATGTAAGTGATGGATCACTGATTCTACACTGGAAATTAATATCACACTGTAAACCAATTGGAATTTAAATAAAAACTTGGAAAGCAAAAAACAACAAAACAAAACAAAAAAAAAAAAAAACAAAACCAAAACCCAAACCCAAACCGAAAAAGACGCGGTTGATAGCAGGGTTTTACATCTGGGTGTTAGGCTCATAGATAAGGCAAAAAGATGAGAAGGTAATCTGGGAAGTAAATATATTTTGAACAGAATAGCCTAACCAATCCATTGTCTTTTGGGAGTTAGGTTAAAAAGTCTTGCACAAGAAACCACTAGCTTCTTCTAGAACAGTCCATACAATAAAATAATGCTCCTTCCATTGATATCAACGTCCTTATATCTAGAATCTGTTACTTTACATGGCAAAAAGGACAGGCGACAGGAATGTTAACCCTTTTGAAGTGGGGACATTATCCTGGATTATACGGTCAATGTCATCATAAAAATCCGTTTTTTGAAGAAGTTGGTTTATTTATTTTGAGAAAGAGAGAGAAAGAGAATTCCAAACAGGCTCCGTGCTGTCAGGCTGCCGGTGCAGAGCCCCACACCGGGGCGCCACCCCACAAACCACAATAAATTTATTTTTGCTGGAAGTTTTATGTGGACCATATAAATGGATTTTTTTCTGACTGTAGTTATTTGAACTGGTAGGTCGATAGATTATTTTGAATTTTCTGAATATATATTCTGTTGCCTGTAAATCATAACAATTCTATTTCTTTTTTTTTCTAGTCCTTACACCTTTAGTTTTTTGTTGCCTTGTTTTGCCTAAACCTCCTATACTAAGTAAGTACTGCTTCCAACACAATTGAAATTTTGTTAGTGTTTGCAGGGTATCTGTTTCCATCTGTTTCCATCCTCTCAGTTAAAAGTGCCTTTATGTTTAAAGTGTCTCAAGGAAACAACCGTTATTTGTTTATGTTTTGTTTTGCTTTTGTGCTTTAAGTTCAAGTTTGGTGATGTTTTTATTTGCTTAGTGTACTTGCATTATCCTGTTTGGGCTTTGCTGAGATTCTTAAATCTGTGGAGCATTACCTTCTGACAGCTTCTAAAAATCATCAGCCATTATCGCCTTCAATGTGGCTGTGTCTAATTCTCTGATTCCTTGTTTTCTATGATTCCAGTTATACATATGTTAGACGTTTTGACTGTTCCCACATAAATCATGCATTATCCACTTTTTCCCTATATTTTATATTTCTATGCTTCAGACTCATCATATTCTATTGAACAGCTTTATATTTCCCTCATTCATTGATTTCTTGAGTTCAGATATTTTGATTTTATATTAAATGTTACTATGTTATATTAAAATGTTACATATGTTACTATGTTTTGTTTAAATATACTCAAATTCTCTGGAGAAATTCTGCAGCCTTTCTTTGTTTTGTATACATTGTTCACGATGTTCTCTAAAACACAACCATAGTTCTTTAAAACATGTTTTTTCAAATTCCACTAAGTAGTCTAAAAGTTTATTTCTTTTTAAAAAATTTTTTTAAATGTTTGTTTACTTTTTAGAGACAGAGACAGAGCACGAGTAGGGGGAAGGGCAGAGAGAGAGGGAACAGATTCTGAAGCATCCTGTAGGCCCTGAGCTGTCAGCACAGAGCTTGACATAGGGTTTGGACTCAGGAGCCACAAAGTCAGATGCTTTGCGAGGCATCCGAAGTCGAATGCTTAACTGACTGAGCCACCCAGGTGCCCCCAAAGTTTACTTCTTTTAATAGTCTTTTCTTATAATTCTTGGTCATATTTGTTGTCTGTTCACGTATCCCAAATACCCTTTACTGTAGTCTGAACATAGCAACAAGATAACTGCAGATGCTTCACTTACAGAGGGCACTTCTTTCCTCCTGATGGGCAAATAGGACAAGGGATTAAAACGCCCTGGTCCATTCAAGAATTGAACTGCCATTTATATGCAATTTTTGTGGAATCGAGTATATATCTAGTTCACTTCTGATCCTCAGACATGATTCCTCTCAGGCGTTTCTCAGAGATAAATGCCTAGATGGCTAAGACTGATCCAAACTCACCCCAAATTGTCATTTTTGCTTTATAAAACTTGCAAATATCTTGTCCCGGTGTTCTACTAATAGTTTGCTTTTGATTATGGTATGTTGAGTCATGGAGTTTATAATTATTACAAAACTCAAACTTTTGTTTTTCTTCAATACTTTTCTAGAATTTTACTTTCCTATGTTAAGCTTATAAGTTTATTCATCTATAAAGTTCAATTAATTTATATAGAAAAAGATAATATTTTTAATTTATATCAGATGTACTTTGTATGTGATATAATATACGCATCTCAGAAGAAACAAAACACTTTATGCTTAGGGTTGGTCAAGCCACTGATTAAAGCATTGCATACACAAGACAAAGTTCCAGCTGTTTGAGCAAAAAAATCAGTTTCTAGAAAAATGGGAAAATGAATTTTAAAAGCTAGTCAGATTTCCTGCAAAACTAAGCATAGTTTTATTATCCAGCAATCGTAATCTGTATATTTACCCAAATGAATTGAAAACTCATGTTCACACACTTACACATGAATGTTTGTAGCGGCTTTACACATAACTGCCAAAACTTACAAGCCACCCACATGTCCTTGAGTAGATGATGGATACATTAACTGTGAAACATCCACACAGTGGAATATTACTCAACATTAAAAACAAATTGACAATTACGCCATGGAAAGACATGGAGGGCCCTCATATGCATGTTATTAAGTGGGAAGAAGCCAATCTGAAATCATACATACTGTCTAATTCCAATCATATAACATTCTGGAAAAGGGGAAGAGGGACAGATGAACTGACAGGGCACAGAGCACTTTTAAGGTGGTAAAACTACTCTGTATGATACTCTAATGGTGGATACATGTCATTACACATTTGTCAAAGCTCACAGAATGTACAAGATTGAACCCTAATGTAAAGTATGGGGGGGGGTGATGTGTCAATGTAGGCTCATCAGTTCATCAGTTATAGCAAATGTAGCACTCTCTTGCTGGATGTTGACAGTGGGGGAGGTTGTGTGTGGGGGGGGGAGGGGCGAGGAATGGATATTCAGAATATTCTGTACTTTCTATTTAATTTTGCTGTGAGCCTAAAATTGCTGTAATGTCTTCTTAAAAAGTAAGATAATTGTGAAATCTATGATGTCTTAAATAAATATCAACATGAACACTTCATAAACTATATTCTCTTACTTTAAAAATAGTTTACAAATTTCATGTAATTAGAAAGTCTGCACAAATAGTGGAACTGTGACACATTTTAAAGAGATACACGCAAGCGCTTTTCGTAAGTAAAGAGGCTTGTAAAAAGCTCATCTTTATCTCTTTGAATCCTCCTACAAAAACAAAACAAAATAAAGCAAAACTGAATGGATTCCAGAAGAGTCCTTTAATCTTAGCCTACTTCTCCAACTAATGTGCTGTAAATACATGAATACAGAAATAATTTATTGCAGGTCTTGGATAAATTCATATCTAAATATTGCTTTCTAGTTTATTTCTAATTAAAAGTGACTTGATTTTTAAAGGTAAACATATCTGTTATATTATGCTTTCTTACAGAGGATTGAATATGAATCTTTTTCAATAAGAATTTAATTTATTATTGATTTTCAATTCAGATATTCAGCTGTACCAAGTTCATTTATTAAATAGGCTGTTCTTTCATAATTGATTTGACATGCCGTTGCCTTTTTATTGGACTTTCTGGCCCATTCTATTCAATTCATTAAGGTTATCTTTTATTTCTTTGGGTGTGTGTTCACACTATGCTTCAAGGTTCCCATTTCTTTATATTAAATATTTCTCTTTGGTAAAGAAATAACTTACCTTGGTTGGGCTGGTTGGGCTTATTGGATTTCCTTAATTTTTTAGTGGGGAAATGAATTGTGTCAACTAACCTGCTCAGATCCATAGTTTTTGTTGGAATTTCTCTTAAATGCGAGATTAATCTGAAGGAAAATAATACTCAAACTATTGAGTATGCCTCTCTACCACCACAGGCCATCTCTATGTAGATAAAAGCTTCATTTTATTATTTTCATGATTATCTCTATAAATAAATAAAATAACTTGATCTTTTATTTTCCATTATTTCATAATTTTATATTGTATTCTTATGAGGCAAATGTTACTATTAATTTTTATTTTCATATTATAAAATGTTTTGAGAGGAAATATAAAATACATGCATCACAGGTTTTACAAACATTAGTATTTTGTAGGTTTTATAATGAAATAAAATATTACATTTTTGTATATATTCTTCATTCTGTTTTCTTTCATAATAGATGTATTCACTTTTGATGTTGATAAACCTGTAGATAATCTGTATTTTATTTTAGGTAAAAAAAATTAAATTATTTGCACATAATGAGAATTTTGTTTCTTGCCAATTATTGTAACACATTCCAATTTTCTAGGCTTTTAAAATTGATTTGTATGTTCAGAATAATGTTAAAAGTGTTTGAGCTCTTTTCTTGACTTTAAAGAGAATAAGTGACATTTTCAGTCTGTGATTATATCATTATGTGTTTGTGATTTATAATTATTACAGTAAAATGCATGTAAAGTTTTGTACTGTAAAAAAAAAAGTTTTGTACTGTAGATAAGCAAAGTGAGAATAATATGAGTAATTTATCTATGGCAATTTACAAAGAAGTGACTATTACACTTAGCTTTATTAGAGGAAATACTGGAATATGATAAATACCTATGACAATTTTTAATAATTTATTTGGATATAACACCTACAGCAAAGATAAGTTGAAGCAAAAATAAATCAGTGGGACCACATAAAACTAAAAATCTATACAACAAAGGAAACCATCAAGAAAATGAAAGGCAACCTGTAGAATGGGAGAAAGTATTTGTAAATCTTATATCTGATAAAAGATTAATATCTAAAATATATAAAGAATTCATACAACTCAGTGGAAAAAAACTAATCTGATTAAAAATGGGCAGCAGATTTTAGAGATATTTTTCCAAAGAAAACACACAAATTGCCAATAGGTACATGAAAATGCTCTTAACATCATGAGTCATCAGGGAAATGTGAATCAGAACCACAATGACATATCTCCTCATAGCTGTTAGAATGGTTATTATCAAAAAGATAAGAAATGACAAGTATTGGCAAGGAGGTGGAAAAAGGGAACCTTTGGGCACTGTTGATGGGAATGTACATTGATTAAGCTACTATGGAAAAGAGTATGGAGGTTCCTCAACATTAAAACTAGAGCAAACATATGATTCAGCACCCCCACTTCAGGGAATT
Organism: Panthera leo; assembly: GCF_018350215.1. Lineage (NCBI taxonomy): Eukaryota > Metazoa > Chordata > Mammalia > Carnivora > Felidae > Panthera > Panthera leo. The sequence goes on along the minus strand of NC_056695.1, from coordinate 2,400,797 downwards.
TATCAGAAAAAATGAAATTACTATCTCAAAAACATACGTTCACTTCCATGTTCATTGTAGCATTATGTTCAACAGTCATGACTTGGAAATAATAAGTGTCCATTGACTGATGGATGGATAAAGAAAATGTGGCGTATATATATACATATATATATATCACATTTATATATTTGCAAATATATCACACACACACACACACACATATATATACACATAAAGAAATATCATTCAGTCATAAAAAAGAAGGGTATCCTGATATTTGTGCCAATATGGATGGGCGATGAGAGCATTGTCCTAAGTGAGACAAGTCCGAAAGAGGAAAAACAAATACTGTATTCACTTCTACATGGAATCTTAAAACAACAATGGCACCAAAAGGAATGAATTCACAGATACAGTGGACAGATATTGATAGCCAGAGGCAGGGGTTAAGGGTAGGTACAATGGGGGAAGGTGCTCAAAAGGTACAAACTTCCAGTTACAGAATGAATAAGTCCTGGGGTTGTAATGTATCCATGGTGATCAGAGTTGACAATGTTGTTTTATATATGTGCAAGTTTCTAGGAGAGGAGATCTTGAAATTTCTCATTATTAAAAAAATGGAACTATGTGTGGTGATGGATATTAACTAAACTTAGGTGACAATCATTTTGCAAGTATACATATATTGAATCATGTTGAATACCTAAAATTAATACAATGTTATATTTCAGTTATACCTTAATTTAAACAAGGCACGCGCACACACACACACACACACACACATACACACACACACACACACCATTTAAAAAACAAAAACCTGACTCGGCACTGAGAATTGGCCTCAGGAAGTGAGGCCATCAGTGTTTCTGACAACCCCACCACACCAAAAGCATGACAGCACTTTTCAAATTGTTACTCTCAGGACCCCTTTACATATTTAAAACTATTAAAGACCCCAGACAGCTTTGGTTTATGTGCGTTATAACTGCCAATATTTACTGTCTTAAAAGAAAAACATCCCTAATTCAATCTCTCCGATCTTCATATCATTATGTCCTAAGTTTTACAAACAAAATAATGCTCTGGATTAATCACATTGGATTTGATTCCGCACTTGTACAGGCTGAAGGTGTATCCAGTTCAAGAATAGTTTGTACACCTCTGTGTAAAAGCTCTTCTGACATTTAGACTCTGTGGCTGCTCTGTGTCCCTGTTTCAGAGGGCCGCTACAGGAATGACAGTGCCACGGCCAGCAAAGGTCAGAATGCTTCACAGGCTAGGTGGACATCAGTAAAAATTCTTAAATGTAAATAAGAGTGTTAAAAACCTTTCAGAAAAAAAAGAAAATATATGCTTCATCTAAAATTCAATGATAAGAGGGGCCTGGGCGGCTCAGTTCGTTAAGTAACTGACTTTTGATTTCGGCTCAGGTCACGATCTCACGTTTCAAGAGATCAAGCCTTGTGCTGGGCTCTGTGCCGACAGCACAGAACCTGCTTGGGGTTCTCTCTCTTCCTCTCTCTCTCTCCCTGCTCCTTCCCTGCTCATTCCCCCTCTCTCTCTGTCTCTCTCTCTTTCTCTCTCTCTCAGTATAAACAAATGAACTTAAAGAGATAAAATTCAATAACAAAATGTATAGAGGTAAAAAACTAACAAAAAATGTTATGAAACTCCACTCACTGAAACCCCCAAACCACTCAAATCCTAACTCTATATGCTCAGAATTCTTGTATAATGCCCACCACACAATAGAAATTCAAAAAAGAAAAAAAGAAAGAAAGAAAGAAAGAGAAAAAGAAAAAGAAAAAGAAAAAGAAACAGAGAAAAATGATGGTAGAGATGGGATGACAAACTAAATTAACATTTTGTGCCTGGAGACTCACTACCAAATAGGATTGTAATCTTGTGCAAGGAAATAGGAAATAAGTATTACTGGTGAAACATAGCACACAATATTTTTGCTACATTTAAAAAAAATTTATTTATGTTTTTATTTTTTGAGAGAGAGGCAGAGCTCTAGCGGGGAAGGGGCAGAGAAAGAGGGAGAAAAAGAATCTAAAACAGGCTCCAGGCTCTGAGCTGTCTGCACAGAGCCTGACTTGGGGCTCAAACTCACAAACCGTGAGACCATGACTTGAGTGGAAGTCGGACGCTTAACCAACTGAGCCACACAGGCGCCCCTATGGTTTTTGAAAGGAGTTTTATTATATTCAGTGCTGAAAACAGGAGGGAATGCTTATATAAAAAGTTTAAGCTTAATATAAATATGTATTGGCTAAATTTGATTCTTTCATGTAATTAATTTTGTAAGGATTTTACTGTTAGGTGTTTGTGCAATAGTTAAATACTTTCAAAAAGTTTATTGTGTTTTCTGCTATATATATATATATATATATACTATATATATATATATATATAGTAGTGAGTCTCCAGGCAAAAATATTGTGTGCTATGTTTCACCAGTAATACTTATTTCCTATTTCCTTGCACAAGATTACAAGATTATATATATATATATATATATATATATATATATATAATTTTATGTATTTTTATAAATATCATTTTATATTTTATCATTTTATAAATTTTTGCAGTTGCAGATGTATGGATTGCTGAGGCCTTACATGTTTCTTCATTACATCAACATGTCCTCAAATAATGCCAGATAGTACTGCTGAAACATTGCTTTGCAGTCAGCGGCAAACATATAGTTTAAAATAAGAATGGGCCACTTTGATATCTTTTGTGTTTGTTTCTCCTTTTTCATATTCAATAGCTATGCTCATAATTCTTTGTAAAGATGGAATTGAAACCGTTACCCTAAAAGGTAGAAAAATACCCTAAAAGGGAGAAAAATGTTTTCCTTGACCCTCCTGGCTGGGTCCTGGCTGGGTCTGAAAAGTAAACTGACTGATTAACAGGAAAAAGTACACATACTGTAATCCCTTACAAGAGAATGAAGTTCCAAAGAAGTGCCCAGAGCAGGAAGATTTTTAGACATTTGAGATAAAGAAAACGTCTGGATGGGCTAGAGCAAAGCATAGGGTGGTTTGAGGATCTTCTGAAGCGGAGAATGATGTGTCTGTGACTGGTCCCTGTGCCAAGAGAACAGCTTGGGGACGGTGGCTGGAAGGGACTGAAACCGAGCGTAGAGTCCCTTCAGAGTCTCTGTGATGACAAATGGGAGTGTCTCCCACTGGGTCGCTGGAGGGGGCCGGAGCCAAGTATGGGCCTTCTCGGGATGCCTGGGGGCCACAGATGGGATGGTGTCCTGCCAAGTACCTGTACCAGAGGGACGTTTTATGGACTTCAGGTTGGAAGGGCTGGAACACATCTGCAGAGCCCTTTCAGAATCTACAGTTGGACCCACTTTGGCAGGCTTACCTCGAAGTGCTCGAAGACCATATCGGAGAGGGGCTAAAGCTAATTCACGGGCCACTTCAGGGTCCACAGCTGGGAACCAGGTCCGTATGCCTGTTACTTGAAGCACGGGTAGGTGGTGCTTGCGACAGGACCAAGATCAAATGTAGCCTCTTCCTCAGGTGCAGGCTGCTGCTTCCCAGTCAATAGGCAGGACCATGCTTAGTGAGCCAGCCACATGGGTAATAGCCTACCTTCTCGAAACAGTTCTCCTCAGCCTTGAATTCTATCAGAGTTTCACAGTTCCACAAAGGCACTTCTTTTTTTCCGCCATGGATGGATGCCAAATTATCGTTAGTGGGCATATGAACAGAGACCATCTTAGTCATCATCTAACACAGGCCACTCTCAACATTTCCTAATTTCTCCCAGACAGTAATTTTTCAATTGATTATGTTGATTTCAAACCCCGACAGTGTTGCATTATGTTTGTTTGTATTTATCCTGGAATATGACAAAATGTTCCAAGCTGGTTTTGAAATTGATGTTTACCAAAGGTTTGAAATTAACTGAGCACATGCATGGCCATGGAAATCACAGGATCTATGAAAGTAAAATTCATCCAGAATTTTCCTACTTAAAGCAGAGACCTCAAGAATGATAAGATTACTTAACAAGTTTTATTAACAACCATTTAGCAGTTAGAACATCTTACCTTTAGTTTCAACCATTCACTTTTACTTCAACACATTTTTATTGAATACGTACCATGTGCCAAATACTCTGCTATTTGTTAAGGCCACAGTCATATCTAAGACAACTGACTCTTGTTTTAGCTTCCTATTGGAAGCTTCTAGAAAGAGAGATAAACATATAACAAGTAACAGTATAATGAAGATTTAAAAAATAATTTGCAAGGAGATCATGCGGGGTGGATATTTAGTCTAGGGGGTTGAAGGACACTTGGGTGAGAAGGACTGACAGAGGTAGATAAAGGGAACCTAAGGGGGAGTGGAAGTTTCAGGAAATTGGAGTAGATAAGGATGTTTTTAGGGAAGAAACAAGGGTAGAGATCAGATTGAGGTTAATAAGAGTGCTTACATCAGTTTTTTTTTATGATTGGTGCACCAAGAAAAAAATGAGAAACTAGGAAGAAATGGGTCTGAATCGTAAACTGGAGAGCCTTGGAGAAACCAGTGTGGAGGCACTAAGTCGATTCTCTTTATGAAATGTGCATTTGCGTTACTTAGGCTCCAGCTCAATATTCACTTTTCTAAGGAAACTTTTCATCTTAGAACAATTCCAGATCTATAGAAAAATTGCAAAGGTAGTATGGAGAATTCCAACGTGTTCAGTGTCTCCTGTGATTGACATCAGCATTGCACAATTGTACCACATTTCCATTATGTGATGTCAAAGGTACATGCTTTCAACGCACCATGTCACTGCTGGGGGTCATCTTCCCCAGGGGGCCGAGGTAGTGTTTGCCAGTTTTCTCCACTGCACAGGTACACTCTTTATTTTCTTCCTTTACTCCTCGGAAAGAAGCCATGGCACGGCTCGCACTTAGGGAGCGAGGAGCGGTGCTCCACCTCCTGGAGGGGGAGTTTGTACATAAAGTAGAATTCTTCTTCACAGCACGTATGTCTGCTCTCTCCCATTCATTTATTTTACTGTTTGCTATGGCAATAGGGGTTATGGATATTTTTCGTATACTTTGAGTTATGATTCAATATCACGCTCTTTACCTTGTTGCTCAAACTGCTCACGTTGGCCATTTGGAGCTCTTTCAATTGACTGTGTGTCCCTTTTGCATCCTTGTCTTAACTTTCTGACCCTGCAGGATGCTGCAGTCTCTTCTTGTATGTTCCCATCTCAGTCCTGAATCGGCCACTTGCCCGGGGAGCCCTGGTTCTGTGTGTTGCCGAATGGTATTAGAAAGCACGATCTGGGCACCACTTTTGCTCGTTGTTACTGGTCCATCTCAGTTACCAGAGCAAGCAACTATGTGTGACATCCACTAACTCATGTGTATACACATCTTTATAACTATGTTTAAGATCAATCTGTGTTTTTATGAAGTTAAAATATTAATTCGTATCGCTATCTCCAAGGTGAATTTATTATCACCTGGCTTATACTAGACTTCAACTTCTGCTTGTCTATAACTTCCTGTACCGACAGTAAAGATCCTGGCTACTGCCATTCACCTTCATATAATTAATTTTTCAATTCCTCTATAAATGTAGAATGGCTTCAGAGTCGTTAACCTATACCTGCATAGGGAATAACTTTATTAGTCATGGTATAATGGTTATAAAGACTTTCTTTTGCCTTTGGTCTACAGTGATACTCATTTTAAAAGTTACTTTAAAGAGGACAGATCCTTTTCTCCCTCTCCCTGAAGTTATGCTATCATGCTTTTGCATATATTTGCAATTAAATGATATACTCTTTATAAAGCCAGCATTCCATCCTGGAATCCTCTGGCCTCCTAAGTGATTATTCTATTCTATTTTATTCTATTCTATTCTATTCTATTCTATTCATTATATTACAGTCTATATATCCTATATAAAATTCCATTTAAACAACATCAAAACTAAAATAGAGATACATTTAAAAAAAATACAAGCATTGCACTGTGTGAATTATAAAACATTGCTGAAAGAAATTAGAGAAATAAATAGAACGACATCACATGTCATAGGTTGTAAGACTTACTAATGTCTCCTCATATCATTTCTCTTCAAATGGCTCTACAAATTCACCGTGCCCCTATCAAAATCCCAGCTGCCTCTTTTTTGTAGAAGTTGACAAACGTATCTTAAAATTCATATGGAAATATCAGGATGTGGGCAGGGAATGGGCGATATTGGGGTTGGATATTAAGGAGGACACATGTTGTGATGAGCATTGGGTGTTATATGTAAGTGATGAATCACTAAATTCTACTTCTGAAACCAACATAACAGTATATGTTAACTAACTAGAATTTAAATAAAAACTTGAAACAAACAAACAAAAATAAAGTGATATAGAAAAAAATAACAAAGCTGGAGAATTCACACTTTAAAAATTTACTACAAACGTAAGTAATCAAGATAGTGCGGTATAAATACAAGGTTAACCATACAGATCAATGAAATAGAATTCAGAATCCAGAAATAACTTTCATTTAGTATGAATTGATTTTTGACAAGGGGGACGAAATAAAACAATTGAGGAAAGAATAGTCTTTATAAAAATGATAATGAGACAACTGGATAACTACATGAAAAACAATGAAATTTGACCACTACCTCTCATCATAATAAAATATTAACTCAAAATGCATCGTAGACTAAAATGTAAGTGCTAATTCAATAAAACTCTTATTTGCTTCGGTTATCTCCCAAGAAACTTGAAGGTCTGAAATTTGTACCCCCTTACAAGATCACAAGTTAGCTTGCCACCATTTCGTGGATGCTGTAAAAAGCATAATGTGTGAGAAAAATACTATATTTCTCAGGCAAACAGCATGAACATCGTCATTCTTGCCCTGAACTTCACGCAGTTGGGCCCAAATAGAAGCCTAGGCACGCAGAGGGTTGCATTAGAGGACAGGAATTACAAACTCATAGATCCCAAATCATTTATTTATTTTTTAAATTGTTTTTAATGTTTATTTACTTTTGAGAGAGACAGAATGTGAGCAGGGGAGGGGCAGAGAGAGAGAGACACACACACACACACACACACACAGAATCCGAAGCAGGCTCCAGGCTCTGAGCTGTCAGCGCAAAGCCTGATGCGGGGCTCAAACTCACGAGCCCCCAAGACCATGACCTGAGTTGAAGTCGGACACTTAGCCGACTGAGCCACCCAGGTGCCCTGAACCCAAATCATTTATAATGTATAGTAATTATGTCTGTCCTGTCCATTGGAATCACGGTTTCTGTCTTCCGAGGCCATTTGGTATGCAAATACCTTGGTGAAGACACTTTGGAAACATAGTCAGTACTTAAGTCTTCAGGGCATGTAGAAATGACAGACCCAGGGACAACTGTTTCCCAGCACAATCACGTCCACATTCCTGGAAGAAAAAGTCTACTCCCAACCACTTCTTTCTAATTATCTTGACTTATTTCACAGGACAACTCCTATTTGTAAAGAAGACGGGTGAATGTGATCGTTTAGCGAGGCACAGCGCTGTGCCCCGCCTCCCCTCCCCCAAACCCCAAGGAAGCAACTGTCAGTGTCCATCTCTGAGTTTATACCTGTTTTATCTCCTGAGATGACTTTTATAAATATAGAAGTAATCTTTCATGATATCTATTATGTTATTTAATAGCACTCACCAAAGTTTACTGACTAAGGCAATTTTCGGACTAGTAAGTTCCCTATGGTCGTTCTCTCTCTCTCTCTCTCTCTCTCTCTCTCTCACACACACACACACACACATCCATATCTGTAAAAAAGTTATGAAGAGAATTTGAGCAAGATCTTTAAAAATTTGAATGTTTTTAATTAACCAAAGGACTCGTATAAAGACAGTCATCCTCTTTCTATGTTTTATTCTTGTCAAATAACTTCTCAGTTTCTACCTCATTATATTACCACCCCTTTCAGACAGTCATTACAGAGCTCACCTGAAGTAAGACATTTAATGTATAGACTAACGATCATTATCTTGGACATATTGACATTTACGACAATTAACTTCTCATAATTGTCAGTCACATAAAATAAATCAAACTGTGATTGGAATTCAGGGTGTTAAATATGGATGAGACCACGAAAAAGCTATAGCTGTTCCAATTGTACTGAATTGCAAAAATACCCAGAGGACCTGTAACATCTATAGAGTGGAAGAATACCATATTCCTCCAAAAGAGTGAAGGATCACGCCCCCGCCCCGAGAAAAAGTAAGGGAAACGAGATGAATTAAAATACACTTGGCTCATTTTACAATATTTTCCAGACGTGGTGTTCCATTAAAAAGTTACAAAGCCACTTCACAGTTAAGCACCAAACTTATGTCTTTTCCAAGGCTTTAAATCAAAATACTGTGTGATATTTTTACCTTCATTTTTTGGTTTTCAGTATTGTCCCAAATGTTTTATTTTTTTATTATTTATTTATTTTTGAGAGAGAAAAAGAGAGGCAGAGCACAAGCTAGAGAGGGGCAGAGAGAGAGAAAGACACAGAATCAGTAGTAGGCTCCAGGCTCTCAGCTGTCAGCACAGAGCCCCACGCGGGACTCGAACCCAGGAGCCATGAGATCATGACCTGAGCTGAAGTTGGACGCTTACCGGACTGAGCCACCCAGGCGCCCCTTGTCCAAAATGTTTTAAATGACCGTGTATTAATTTCACAATTTGAAAACAACAGAGCCATCTCCATTATGAAAAGAGTGATAAGATGTAGTTTTAAACACCTCAGAAGAGTTGCTGAAGCATTTAAGTTAATTCTTTTGAATAAAAATACGGTACTAGTAGGCAAAGTGCAAGGAGGAAAACAAACAAGCTGCAATAATAACAAAACAATTTGAAAAAAAATGACCAAATGACCACTGTTTTACTTCTAAAGCTGCTTCCCTCTAAATAAATATATATAATATAATATATAATATATAATATATAATATGCATATATACATAAATGCAAAGCATCATTGACATTTTCAGTCACGTCCTCAGATATTTCATTTCTTTTTTTAAGTGTATTTATTTATTTTGAGAGACAGAGAGAGAGAGTGAGGGAGGGGTAGAGGGAGAGAGAATCCCAGGCAGTCTCTGCACTCTCAATGCAGAGCCCAACGTGGGGCTCAAACTCATGAACCAGGAAATCATGACCTGAGCCCAAATCAAGAGCTGGATGCTTAACCGACTGAACCATCCAGGTGCCTCCAGGAATTTCATTTCTGAATGAACACATACCTAAGCGAACATTGCACATGTGGGCAAAAGTTATCATATGGAGAACAAGGCAAGTTAAATAATCTGTACAACTACGAAAGTACAGAAAAGGAAACACAGTGAAATTCTGGAAGAATATTATCTTATGTGGTGGCGCCAGTGATGACTGATATTTAATTAGGTATTTGTTATTGATTCATAAAAATCTCTTATTTTCACGTAAAAATTCCCATTTTTGGCACTTTGCAACAAACATGAATGTAAACCTCCACCCAGAACTCTGGTCTCAAGTGTTCTCATTTCTTATCTTTTGGAGGTGTGGACCAACAGAATTACAGAAATGTTATTAGCTTGTTTACAGTCAAAGATTTCATGCGTTTTCTGTTCAGCCATGTAGATTTGTTTGATCCGACTAGATTTGCGTGATGGCTTCATGGGGGGAAATGAAATAAGAGTGATGACACACTTTGGAAGAGGAACATTTGACTTGTGGACTCATAACAGATGGGAACAGTAAAACGCACAGATATGTTCACAGCACCTGCAAGAGTATGATTTATAAACATCACAGGACAAAATGAAGCCTCTCTCCAGCCCTGACAATAGACTCTTTATTCAATATCGATAGCGAAGCGTTGCCTCTGTCTGGTGCCTTTATAGTTGGTTCAAACGTGCTTCTTCCCAGTTACTTTTCTTGAATGTTTATTTCAGTGGAAAAATCCAGAGTGTTTGCTTGTAACTATACTGTGTGACAAGACTGTAAAATACAGCATTTCGCTTCCAGGATAATGGAGAACTTGTCAGAAAGTCTCAGTTGTGTATGTGCCTGTATTTTTCTTCCCATGCTGTCCCCAGAATTGTTTTTGCTTTTTCTCCTAGGGGAAAAACAGAACGGCATACAGAAAGGGAAATGTAATTTGAGGTTTCTGTTATTGCCAATAAGTCTTTCTATTGGTTTAACACTGCCTCAATGAAAATACTTGAAAGAAGACATCTTTGTCCACATTGCTTTTTTTTTTCCTTTGAAAAAATAAATTAAATTAGGATTTAGTGTATATATATACTATATATATTAGGATTTGGTGTATGGATTGAATATTTGAGACTGCGTCCATGTTTATAGACACATGTGCATTTAGTCACTCTGGAAAGCCTTTTATCATTACTTGTCATAACAGTGGTACATAACATACCATATCGAAGCTCATTTGCCCCAAACAGCTCTTGTTTCTTTTGTTTATACAACTGTGTGTTGGCTGAGTGTTGGCTGATCTAGGATTGGACTGGGCTTGGCTTCAATCTGCACGTTGAATACGGGGTGCCTCCTCCTGGGTCTCATGTACCTTCAACAGTGGGTTACCGGACGTCTGCTCCTGTCAGGCTGAGGGCACACACAGGCTGAGCTTTTCCTCTTACGTCTACAGACATCCAACTGGACAAAGACCAAATGAAACATCAGTGATGGTGGGAAATATACTTCACTCCGTGTGGGATGAATGGTAAAGTCATATAGGAAAGGACATGGGTGTATGGAGTGATTAAGGCATTGCCACAGTTAAACAGTCTAGCACACATTTTTATATCATACTTAATGGTGGTACTGGGCATACATATTCATAAGAAAGACATTTTGGCATCTTTTTTTGAAACTACATTGCATCACACGTTAGCAACATTTGAATAAATAGTTGTCCACACAACTCAAGCGTGGCGAGTCCTCTTGTACAGGTATCACTGGCCGATGTGTGTGATGTTAGGCGGGTCACCGCCGCTTTCACAAGAGGTGACAGGTTGGCAGCGACTAATTACTCTGCTCTCTGACATCATCTGATTGTGTTTCCTAGACACTTTTCCTGACATCGGGCCAAATCAACTACCAGAATCGGGATCTTAAATTTTATAAAAATTTTATGATTGCACAAGGGGGAAAAAAATCATCCTCTGAGAATTTGAAAACATTCGTTTTGCTCCAACAGATGTTCAGCTCATCGTCCACATCAGCTACATATGATTTCCGTTTGCATGTATAATGCAGATTGAAATAGCACATATATTACAATTTCGTACTTAGGAAAAAAATCTGTGATTTCTTAACATATCGACAATAATTGACAATTACTTGAATATTCCAGAAACAATTTAGATATGCTAATGATAAATGAATGTGTCTAATTATTTTTAGAGCCTTATCTGACAAGCAGTATAAATTTGAAACAAGTATTAGTTATTTTCATTATCTTCTTTGTCATTATAAAATGATCTTCCTTGAAAAAATTCAAAATTCTGAAAATATGTCACACGCAAAATGTGCAAATTTGATGAGAGAAAACTTTATACGTGTTGTTAAAAATGTGAATGCTTTTCTAATGTAATCCATTACTATAACATACGTTTATTATTTCTTTTTTTAGATTATTATTTTTATTGAGATTAACATACCATAGAATTTGGATTTTTTTTATTTAATTTTTTAGTGTTTTCAGAGAATTACACAACCATTACCATCAATCAGTTTGCAAACATTTCCATCATCCCCAAAAGACACACTGTTCATTAGCAACACATTCCCCCTTCTCATTCCCCATAATAAGAGAATCTGTTTCTATATCTATAGATAGGCTTATTCTGGATATTTCATGTAAAAGAAATCATGCAATATGTGGTGTTCAGTGTCTGACTTCTTTCACTGATCGTGATGTTTGCAGAGTTCATTCTTGTTGTAGCTTGTAGCTTCATTCCTTTTTATGACGGAATAATATTCCTTAGATTTATTATTTCTGATATTGAAATCTTCAAACTCTCTATTCTTAAAGATAGCTTGAAGCCATCAGTCTAGAGAAAATATGGTTTCCAAAAAATGAAGCCCTGAAAACATACACACACACACACACACACACACACACAAAATGCAATTATAAGGAAATATTAAAGAAGGAGGCATACTTTAGTAGTTGATAAAATATAAGGTGCCATTATTTATTAAATCAACCACCCATCAAATAAACATTGCTTAAACACATGTCACCTATGCAAATTGCTGTGTATAAAATACAGATAAAAAGTACATCTTTTAATTGTCATGAATCTTATCATGGTCAGCCTCAGGGCTATGTGGAAACAGAACACTGTATTAAATATTTACACACACGTGATATGGGACCTTATAACATATTAGTTGGGCCAGATATGGGAAAAGTAAATGAAAAAATTAAGCTTGGAATTATTACTTTATTATAAGAAACAATTATATCAAGTAAAAGTTTTTATTGCATTATTTTCCCCATGGAGCAATACAATTAATGCAGAACTTGGAAAAAGTGACTGTGACCCTGGTGCATTCACAGGCCCAGACCACTGCCCAGGGCCTTGGGAATGTTCAGCTGAGCCCATACTGTAATCAATATAATAAGCCAGAATCTAATCCCACAGTCTGTGCTTCCTCTATATTATAGTACCTATTTAAGTAGATATTTTTCTTTTGTTTCCCTAGCAAATTCCCTCCTACTTAGCCATCTTAAAACAACAACCCATTTTGTTATCTTACCTTACTCTTGGTCAAATGTCCAGCTCAGAAGGCTGGATTCTCCTCCCACGCTCTCACGGGGCTGAAATAGAGATATGGGCAGAGACTGTTGTCATCTGTGGCTCAGGTCCTCTCCCGAGCTCCCTGGTGTTGGCAAAATTCAGTTTCTTCCCATACTTGCCACGTGGCTCCCCCCGTGGTCAAGCCAGCAGTGGCACATGGAGCCTTTTGCTTGGGATCCCTCTGGCTCCCCCTTCTGCGAATACATTTGGCCCATCCCGGCTAATCTCATTGTATTTAGAAGTTTCAGGGCTGTTGTATATAGGCATCTCTGGGTGCTTTTTGTCTGCCTTTTACAAATACACAGCATCCTTGCTCTAGAAGGAATGTCTGTATGAAGAAAAGAAAATGTGCTATTGGAAAGTAGTCCAAATAATGGAAGCCATTAGCTCTCCATAGCTGTCCTTTGTTCTTTCTTTCACATAAGAGGATTCATCTTATGCTTTCAGGAAAATAACAAAATCAGAATGCTTGCTACCAACTTATGAGTGAAAGAGTAATAAATTGGTCGAAGGAAGGTGACAAATGGTAAAACAATTTCTGCAATTCTGGGAGTCACTTAAGAAGGAGAAGTTGATTCAATTCTGGTGGATAGTGAGTGAGAAAGGGAATGTTTTTCTTGAGGGCTCTCAGGCCCCTTCACACAGGATGTAGCCTGCTTTAAGAGAAAAGGATAAGGTTAAATCCTGTCTGAGGTTGAGTTTTTTAACTGGATTAGATTCTGAATAATCAAATGTCGCTGCTAAAAATTTATGGAACATTCACAGGATGTAACAGGGACAGGAAAGAGAGATCCAATATGTATTAAAATTAAAAAAAAAAAAAACTAATTATGGCCTTAAGTTCATAATTGACTGGATAGGTTGAGAAAGTGTGGAAGTCCAAAGGGATCAGTGATTTATATGAGCCTTAGGAAAGAAACAAGCAGAGAAGGAGTTATAGATAGAATGTATGCAGGGGGTCAAGAGGACAGAACACATACCTTTAGTTCTCATTTCTGAATAGCCATGACAAGAGTGCGTATGTGTGTGTGTATAAGAATACGAAGCAGATGAGGGGAGTGGGGGAGGGAAGAAGGGAAATAGAGAAAGGGAGGGAGGAAGAGAGAGATCTCTGCTACCTATTTTCCTATGTAGGTCAGAATGGGCCACAAAGAAGTGTCACCAGTGCCAGACCACAGAATAACAAATAAAATGGTGAATTTAACTCATTTAAACAAGAAGGTATTGGCTGCCTTCTTTTGTAAAGACTTCTGGTACAAATTTAGAATTTTAAAGATATCTTGTACCTTCAGGGGGTTAAACTTAGTATCTGTTTTTTGTTTTTGTTTTTGTTCTGTTTTGTTTTTTAGAGAGAGTGTGAGTGGGAGAGGGAAAGAGAGAGAGAGGGAGAGAGAGAATTCCAAGAAGCTGTGAGCACAGAGCCTGGTACCAGTCTTTATCCTGCCACCATGAGATCATGACCTGAGCCAAACTCAAGAGTCAGACGTTTAACCATGTGAGCCAGCCAGGAGTCCCTAAACTTAGTGTGTTTTTGAACTATTTGCTCTACTATGTCTTTAAATTGCCATAGTCAGGGCAGTTGAAACCCCCCAAAATGTAGGGCTTGAGCATTTCCAGATGCTACCTGAAGTAAAGACATGATAGCAATAGGCTTTGGAATCAAACAGAGCGTCACTTTCCTCTGCTCACTAGCACTGTGACCTCAGCCAAGCTCCATAATGTCTCTGCAGTTCAATTTCCAAATGTTTCATGAAGATAAAACGAGCATGGTAAAATGCACCAGTATATCATGGCCACTAAACACCTATTATATTTCTTCTTTGTGTAATGTTCTATTTTATCACTATAGCCGGTGCCTGTGGCAGGCAGCCTCTGAGATGGCCCACAGTGGTCTTGTCTCCTGTGACCCGTGCCTTCCCACAGCCCCAGTATTTAAGTGCAAGCCACAACTACTGACTCGCTTCTAAGGAAAGCAATATGGCAGAAGAGATGGGATGCCACCTGGATGAGGTTGTCAGGAGACTGTGGCTTTTGCCTTGGCCTCTCCATACTCTCTCACTCTCTCACGACTCTGCCAATGAGGAAGCGAGCTTCCACAGTGTGAGCAGCCTTTAGGGAAGCCCAGGTGGTAAGGAACTGATATCTCCAGCCAACAGCAAGTAGAGATTTTGAACCTGCCAGCAACCTTGTGAATGAGCTTGGAAGCAGATCCATCAGCCCCCCGGCGAGTCTTGAGATGACTGCGGGCCCAGCTGACACCTTGTGTGCCACTTTATGTGAGGCTTCGAGCCAAAGGCACCCAGCTAAGTTTTGCCCAGATTCTTCACGACAAAAACTGTTAAATATAAAGATCTGCTATTTAAGCTGTGTTTGGGCTCATTTGTTACATAACAGCACACAATGAATACAGTGCCCAACTTTAAAAGAGATCACACACTGCAAATGTGATTATATGGAATGGTTTTGCGTGGAGACAATAGTATAAAAGAAAAAAAAGTCCGATTTTCTGGACAAGCTAGAATGTGGGATTACTTTCATAAAAAGATGACAAAAGTGCTTCCATAAGATATTTTTCACATCTCATAACACTGAGGCGAAGGCATGCGTCACAGTGCAGACGGGGGTTAGAAGGTGCTCATATCACTCACAGAGCCATGAGGGCATTACTGCCCCTGCTCAGCTGCTCTACTATGATGGTATATAGTATTTTTCTGACCAAGTTCTTCTTAATAAAGTCTAGTGGAATTCTCCCAGGTTCAAGGTGCTGATCTTTCTGCAGTGCATTTTTAAAGAAAGTCTCTATTCTGAGTCTTTCAAAATATTCTACTTCTCTTCTTTGTATTTATACTCATAGAAAATATCAAATATCCTACTGGGCTATTAAAGAGTGTATCTTCAATAAATGTGGCTGAGATAACTGTATATTTACAAGTAAAAGAATGAAACTGGACCCCTATATTACACCACTCACAAAAATTCACTAGAAATTGATTGAAGACTTAAATGTAAGAACTGAAACCATGAGACTCCTAGAAGAGAACTCAGAAATAAAGCCCCTTGACATGGGTCTTAGTAATGGTATTTTGGATATGACACCTAAAGCACAATCACCAAGATCAAAATTAGTCAATTAGGATTACATAAAACTAAAAAGCTTTCACACAGCAAAAACAAAACATAATACAAAAAACAAAAAACATAAATAAAGTGAAAAGACAACCTACAGAGTGGAAAAAAAATATTTGCAAACCACATATCTGATAAGAGGTTAATATCCAAAATATAAAAGAACTCATACAACTTAACAGCAAAACAAAAACAAATAGCCCAATTAAAAAATGAGCAAAGGCCTAAATAGACATCTCTCCAAAGAGGATTTACAAAAAGTCAATAGATACATTAAAAGATGCTCAATGTCACTAGTCATTTAGAGACTGTAAATTAAAACCGTGATAAGATACCACCTCATGTCTCTTAGAATGGCCATCAGCAAAAAGACAAGATATGACAAACGCTGATGAGGACAAGGAGAAAAGAGAACCCTTGTGCACTGTTGGCAGGAATGTAAATCGGCACAGACACTATGGAAAGCAGCATGGAAGTTCTTTGAAACACAGATAATTGGAACTACAATATGATCCAGCAATTCCATCCCTGGGAACACATCCGAACAAAACAAAAACACTTATTCAGAGAGATATCTGCACCCCCAAGTTTGTGGCACCACTAATTACAATAGCCGAGACATAGAAACAACCTAAATGTCCATCGATGGATACACTGATAGATGGATAAATGGGTAAAGAAGCTGTGGTTTATATGGGAGGTCAAGGGAGGGGGTATTAGAGAAATGTGGTCACAAGGTGCAAACTTCCAGTTATAAGATAAATAGGTATTAAAGATATAATGTGCAACTTGATGAGGATAACTAACACTGCCCTATTGTATACAAGGAGAATTGTTAAGACAGTAAAAGACAGTAATTCTGAGAGTTCTCATCACAAGAGGAAAAAACATTCTTTTCTTTTCTTTTTTTTTTCTTATATATATATATATATATATATATATATATATGAAAATACAGATGTTAGCTGAACTTACTGTGGTAATCATTTCACAAAATGTAAACCTTATACAGCAGTGTATGTTAATTATTTCTCAATAAAACTGGAAAATATATATCTCCTAAACTTTTACAACTGTGATTGACTTCCTTATTCCACCTTATACCATGTATATTATTATTATTATTATTATTATTATTGTTATTATTATTATTATGAACTGCTATTTATTAAATATAGTTTTATACTTCCATTTTATAGACGAAGAAAGAAACTCTGAATTGTTAAGTAAGTTGTCTAAATGAAAACATAGGCATTTAAATCTTAGTTTCCCTGGTCCCAAAACTAAAGATCTCTTCTTATAATTCTATTATACGGTATTTCTATAATCCGTGCATATTAAGAATAAGTATTTTCATTTGTCTCCAGTTTTTATTCATTAATAATATAAAAAGCTATATTTTCAGATGGATCATAAAATAGTTGCTTCAGAATCTCAGCATAAATGAGACCAAAATCCCTGCATGTTTCTTATAAGTGATCTGCCTACTAACAAATTTCTTTGGTTTACTTGTAAGAAGGATAACAACACCTGATTTTTCCATGCTTTCAATTTAATAATGTTAAATTGCAGTCTTTGATATCCTTCACATTTCTCACTATTGGTAATTTTATTCTCAAATTCTCACCTAAAAAGAGTAAGAAGGAATTTACATGATAAATCTGTATCTTATTCTGGATTTACATATTCACTCCAAAGGATCTTGTTTCTCATTAGTGACTTACAAAAGCTAAAAGAGCTACTCCTTAAGGTTGTTTTTAATTACTTCCATCCACAATATTAATTTAACACAGACTACTTAATGATAAAGTAACTGAATTCGCATTTATTAATTTTGTAATCTAGATACAATATATTGACTTGGTAGAGGTTAATATTTCCTCAAGATGACTACACTTATCTATTTTTTCATTGAAATTTAGAAATCCTGCCATCCCCTGTGCTATGGTAACTACATTATATTGTGTGATGTGTGGAATCAGCTCAAAAGCCTTGAGAGTTGATTAATAGCCACCCCTCTTGGCTTCTCAACCTCAGTGATGTCATGTAGGGCACTTGAAATATGCATGGCAGGGGTATTGATACCAGGGATAAATGAATGGTAAATGGTACAAATTAGGGCTTTATTTTTCAGGTAAACCATTCTACCAGCCTACCACAGATTATAGTAGATGGTAAAAAAAAAAAAAAAAAAAAAGCAACCTGAGCTATTTTTTACTTAAAATAAAAGGAAATTTGGAAATTGCTAATTATAAAAATGCTAAATGTGGTGATTATATTAAAAGCAATATCGATTTGGCTGATTGCATTTATTTATTTTATTTTTATTTATTTTTATTTTGAAAGAGAGAGAGAATGGGAGGGGAGAGGTGAGAGAGAGAGGGAGAAAGAATCTCCAGCAGGCCCCATGCTCAATGCAGAGCCAACATGGGGTTCAATCTCACAACCCTGGGATCATGACCTGAGCAGAATTGAAGAATTGAACCCCTAACTGACCGAGCCACCGGCTGCCCCAATTCAGCATATTTAAGATGAATAAATCAAAGTATTCTGAGGTATTTCAATGTGAAACACAGAAAAATTTGAGCCTGAGTGTTGGCCATGTGGTAGAAAGACTTAGAAAATGTTTGTTTTGTACACAACAGGGTCTTTAATGTAACAAGGCCAAACTTTGCTTTTTGCAAAGTTCTCATATTTTACTTTAAAAGTTAATGGTTACTTATCAGATTGTCCCTGTTCCATTCATCATCATAGGTCTAAGAAGAGAAAAGGGGCCAAACTAAGAGGACAATATGCCTCATTCTCACGAATTCACTAAGTATCAATGTCAAAGTTTTCCATCCCTGAAAAGTGTGTTTATCTGTTATAAAGCAAGTACCTCTGATAGATGAACTGAGGTGCAGCAGAGAGGTATTCTTCTATAGTATGTAAAGTAAGTAAACTATTTTGAATTGTCATTGAGTGCAAGTCTTATTTATGCCAAGAATAGTTTAGTATGGTTCTTCCATGTAGCTCGAAAAGAAGCAATTTTCATGGTGAAATCGGATGTGTTGTCCAAACAGGGCTGCTATTGAATATGCTCAGAATGTACATCATGGCCCTGAAAAGAATGTCTTGGCAAACTAAGCCGCAGAGCTGAATTCAGTGTGAGATCCATCTACCAGGTTGGTTTCGTTCTTTGATAGTAATGGAATTTTCCCACTATAACAGTGACTACGGGGCAGAAGTCGTACTTCAACAGCCTCCAAGCTTGGACGGGACGCTACAAATTCATGTTACCTTCTATATGGTGTTGACCATAATTTTGCGTTGTCTAGAATATTGCATTATCTTGAAAACATTGTGTTAAGCCAGTAAACAAGAAATCTCATTTTAAAAGGCCCCACAAAGGGCATCAACAATTAGATATTACAGACTGTCCCCACGGTGGTTGGGTGTGACAACTGTTTGGTTTAAAACGGTGCAAAATTGATACACATTTGTAGATACTGTTCCTTGAATTTTGAATTGGGGCCTTTTCCCAGGCTAGCGATATTCAGTAAGATAGTGTGGTGAGGGGCAGTCAGGGCTCCCACTCAGCCAGGCTATCACCAGGGTGAACGATTGATATACTTCCAGCCATTCCGCATTCATACTGACGTCCTGCTTTTCACTTTCAGAATAGTCGTCAATCCACCACATGAGATAGCCAACACTGTATTGTGAAATAGGCTTTTATTAGACGATCTTGCCCAACTGTAGGCTAATCTAAGTGTTCTGAGCATGTTTAAGTTCGGCTAGGCTAAGCAACGTAGGTCCGTAGGTTAGGGGTATTCCATACATTTTTGATTTATGATATTTTCAACTTGCAGCGGGTTTATTGGGATGCCACCCATCATAAGTTAAGGAGGATCCGTACTTATGTTGAAAAAATGAGCAGCTTCTACACTATTCATTACCGGAAGTAAAATGAAGTGACCGGACCATATTGGAGTCGTCTTTTTTTTTTTTTTTTAATTTTTTTTTAACGTTTATTTATTTTTGAGGCAGAGAGAGACACAGCATGAACGGGGTGGGGGGGCAGAGAGAGAGGGAGACACAGAATCGGAAGCAAGCTCCAGGCTCTGAGCCATCAGCCCAGAGCCCGACGCGGGGCTTGAACTCACAGACCGCGAGATCGTGACCTGAGCTGAAGTCGGACGTTTAACCGACTGAGCCACCCAGGCGCCCCTTGGAGTCTTCTTTAAGTAGAACTAAAAATAAGATTCCATCAAAACATTGCAGATTTGCAGTTCACTATCCATTAGTTCATTCAGTTCATTAACTTTACAATAAGCCAACAACTATTTGTAGTCCAAACAGTTTAACAGTTAACGCCAGTTTAAGTCTCATAGCAAGTCTCTGTAGCAATACAGCTCTATCTCCAGAAGAATTAAATTCCTTTCTTTCCAGCTTATAACTCCCCTGAAGGGCTGGCTTTGGCTATGCACGATAGCTTATGGCACAAAACAGGGTCGTTTCCTATGATTCTTACCTAATATGTGCTGGGCGTAACTTTAAATGATGTAAATTTAGGTCCTGCAGCGCTGATGCATAATATAAATCCTAAGAGTCCAGAGTGTTGATTCAGATGGTAGCAGAGGAAAACATAACTCTGGTTAAAAGTTGTACTAATAATTCTAGTCAATATTGCTTACAGTTTTGCCTCTTGCCTTTGGCTTCTGTTAACTTGTTAGGTAATGGGGCACAGTTGTGAAATTGAAATCAGTGTATACAGATAACAACAACAATAACCAAAGAATGAAAAAATGTCCGAGATATTTTACCTAGATAATAACTAAAAAATAAAATGCTAAATAATATTAGCATCTGAAATTACTTAAGTGACAGATGTGAGAAACAGTTATATGATTATTGCACAGCAATGAATAGTGTTTTCCCTTTAGAATCTGATAATCTAGTCGCGGAAAATGATGGCCCGTGCAAAGACTGAGTGGAGGGTAATAAGCGTAGGTTTGCGAGGCAGAGGAATCTCTTGGAACCCTGGCCCCAGGTAGAAACTCTGTAAAAATATGAACTCTGGGGTACCCACCTGCTGACTCCATTCCCTTACTCCTCACTTACAACCTGGGGACTGGTAACCTAGAATCAATAGCTCAGTTCAGTCACAAAATAGAGGATCCCAGGAGCTCTGGGTGGCTCAGTCGGCATGATTCCCGCTCAGGTCATGATCTCACAGTTCATGAGTTTGAGCCCCACCTGTGGCTCAATGCTGTCCGTGCAGAGCCCACTTTGGATCCTCTGTCTCCTTCTCTTTCTGTGCCTCCCCCCACTTGTTCTCTTTCTCTCTATCTTTCAAGAATAAAACAGACACTTAAAAAGAGAGAGAGGATCTAAGGCAAATTGGATGCAGAACTAAGAGCCACTCTGGATCATGTCTTACCTGTGGTATGGACTGCTGTCCCCCACATTGGTGATAGGGAAGGGGGCAGTTCACTAGGTAGTAGGTAGGGCAAAGTAGGGTGAGGGACAGATAATATCCCCTCGGGAGACTGAAGCCTTCAGAAACCGAGGAAGGGCTGGTTACCCAGGCGGGCAACCGGTCAATAGCCAACCCGGAAGTCAGACCAGGTTGTGAATCGTGCCAGTTTTGCGCTTCCATCAAAGCTGTCAGCAGAGCGAACAAAATCAAGGTGTGAAAGGAACATAAAGCTCAAGAGATAAGACGAAGAAAGTGCCTCTTCCAAGAAGCCCAGGGTGCTCTTGTTGCCCTGGAGTCATCCCAAACGTGCCATCCTGCTACCCGTCTTCCATGACGACCCCACTTCTGCTGGATAATCAAAATGAAGAAGAAAATGAGATTATTTCTTATTTAAGAGAAACTGAATTTCTTAAAACAAAAGTACAACTTGTTTTTACCCTAATACATTTACTAGATGGAGCTACAGGAAAGCTCCTCCTACTCCTTTCTTCTTGAGGAAACCTGCATTTTCTCTGTACACTGAGTTGCAGCATCAGTTAAATTTTTGGCAAGTCTGTTATGTAATACGAGGGGCCAAATATTCACTTTTAAAAGCATTTGATTAAATATCCAAAGTGAATTAATAGACGACATACAATTCTTCTTTTTTTTTAATTTTTAATGTTTATTTTTTTGACATAGAGAGAGAGAGAGAGAGTGAGAGAGAGAGAGAGAGAGCATGAGCAGGGGAGGGGCAGAGAGAGAGGAAAACACAGAATCTGAAGCAAGCCCCAGGCTCTGAGCTGTCAGCACAGAGCCCCACATGGGGCTTGAACTCAGGGACCACGAGATCATGACCTGAGCCAAAGTCAGACACTTAATCAACTGAGCCACCCAGGTGCCCGGATGGCATACAATTCTTAAACTTCACCATCAAAGTGAGGCTTAATATTGAGCAGGAGATAGGTGGTTTAATGTCAGAGCCCCACTGACACCCCAGCCCCATCATAAGTAGCTGTTAGGAAAGTTACTTAATGTCTCCAAGTCTTGGAACATTAGTGCCTAAGTTACTATATACGTATAGTTCCTAGGTCTGTTCCTGACACGTAAGAAGAGCCCTGTAAAAGGAAGACAGTATTACAAATATTTAGAAATGACTAATAGAGAACAAAGACAGACCTCAAAAATGTCAAGCTGCATATACTTAGGAAATTGGTCTATTATAATCTGCATTTAAAAAACGATTTGGTCCCTAAAAACAAGTTTTTCTCCTCTCTTTTCTTTTTAATATGGTAATAATTGTAATGAAGGCTTAATCCCACCAAGATTTTGTTAGAGTAACTTCAAAGGCACAAAAAACAACAATCCGTATCCTTACCCATGAGGTGTGCTGTGAGAGCTGGATGGCTGCGGGGAAAGATGAAAAGGCTTTGAAGAAATAAAATTCCATTTCACAACATTTTTATGTTTGTGAAAAGTTGCCAGCTTTACTAAAATCCTCTAAAGTTCCAACGAAAAAGCTCATGAAATAAGGTGATATTTATGATTACTATCACTTCAAAGGAAAAACTCGATCTTCGGTTTTAATGACAATGATGTTCTCATTACTTTTCAATACAACCAGGCGACTGCAAGCCCTTAGATAGCATAGTTAAATGCAATCCAGTGTATTTCAAGGGAAAAGATACTCAATTGTAATAAGTTAACATTTGTTTTAGGAGTTTTAAGTAAAACAGCAAAAAATATATAATATTTTTTCTTACATTGTACAACTGAGCGATTTTCTTTTAAGCTTTATGAATAATTCATTCTCTGGATAGAATGACGAACTACATTTGCAGAACAAAAAAATTTGCTGCTAACCGCTTCACTGAACAACCACAACCTATACAATAAGCTCATAAAGCAACTTTATTTTTGTGTTTAACTCTCCATTTACATTGATTCTCTGGATGGAGTTCTTTCCGTGCCCCTGGATGACACTTAGGGCAAGTTCCCTTCTTATTTCTTACAGGTAAGAAAGGTTCTTCACACAGTAATAAATATATCTAGTCAAAGGTAAGAACAACTCTAAACTTTATTCAAAGTCACAGCGCTGGCCCACTGCCAGTTGAAGGCAAGCCCTTAAAACATTATAATTACTCACTGCTCAGTGGCATCCAAATCACTAGAGGCATACCACTAAATGTTTCTACCAATTAAACATTTGCATGTATTTTGCAATTGTATTTTGCAATTTATTTGTTTGCATTTTGTCTGTGGCCACATAGTCAGCTAATACAATGATATGGCAAATCCCTGAGCTTTAGGTTCAAATGTCTCACTTAACGTAAAGGTGTTCCAAGAGCGACAAAGAGAGAATGCTGCCTTCTGAACATAATCGTTTATTTTCAGCACTGTTGTGAACAAAATCTGTCTCCGGTTGCTATTTGCAAAAAGGGAAAATAAAACAACAATAGAGAAAACTCAATCAGATACGTTCAGTGTCGTGTAACAGTACTACATCAGGAGAAAAAGAAATCTTATTTAAAATTTTCTTTTATATTATGGAGATAATTACTGATATGTGTTAAAGGGAATTATCGCCAATTTTCAAGTGGCCTCTATTATAATAATTCTTTGACGTCTGTACTGCATGGTTCCTTGAAGTTCTATATGAAGCCAGTGGATCCCGGCTGCACTGGGATGGATTGTAGTGCATGCTGCCTTCCAGGTCTTCTGAAATACTGGCCGCTTGGGTCTCCCATTTTAGTCCTTGCTTAGGAATTGCTTTGGGCCAAAGGGCACTGCCTCAACTGACGTCATGCTCCTCTTCGGAGACAGCCAATATCCAAAGACCGATGTGCAAATACAAAGAACGATCTCTTTGCCTCTATTTGAGACAACGTTGAAAAGCCGTCCCAGCTCTAAAGTCCTTCTAGGACCAACAAGGTGCTCTAACGCAACGACGTCACAGTTCACCTTCATCTACTGCCCAGTCAAGCTCCCCTCGGTTCCTCACTGGTGTCCTGATAATGCTCTCGATTAAATCTCCTCTGTGTAAACCTCTGCCTTCGAATATGTTTGCCAAGGAAATAAGTTCAGGCATCATATCTGCAAATAGATATTCCTTTATTTGTTGGCAAAGAGGATACGGGCTAGGGAGCTATGCCCATAAAGAATCACGGAAGGCTTTCTGAAATAACGCTTGTGTGAAAGAGATGTGCAGGAGGCTGTTAAACCAAGATGGGGAAAGAAGGCATCCCAGCCAGAGAAACCAGCAAGAATGTCTACAAAGACCCTAATAATAGAGTCAGGAAATGGTGGGAGTGAAAGTGTGAGAGAAACACTAGGTATGGGATCTGAGTAGAAAGGGTTGAGGCTTGGAGGGTTAGAGCCAAAATGTGAAGAATCTTTTATTTACCCCACACCAAAAAAGAACAGTGTCACACTGAGAGCTTAGTGCAGGCAGAATTGACTAGATCTATCACTTGTAAGAATACATCCTCCTTAAGCTACTTTCTACCGGGACAAAAAGAACCAGAGTTTTTCTGATGCAATGGCTCAATGTAGTATCTTCCGTGAGATTCTCTGGGGTCCAGATGGTGCCATGGCCCAAAGGCTATAATTCACCTTGTATAATCTTACATTTATCTCACTCAGAACTCAGAGGGAGTGAGGAATTTGAAGAGTAAGTCTTTTTATATACATCAAACGTGAATATCAGGCAGCAAAATGAAGAAAGGGCATTTGGATTTGGAATTCCAGGAAGCTCGGAAGAGGCTGGGGTAATGCAATAGTCAGACTTGGATCTGGGTTCTTGGGAGCTGCGAGATGTGAGGAACAGGAAATTGCACCAGGGATCATATATGTACATCCATATGCATTCCCTAACATACAACTGAGAACAAAAATAGAGAAAGGATTCACGTGAATTGACTTACTGAGATTTTGACAAGCTTCTACAGTTCTCTAGTGATTTCTATTTCCCTCCTTGTTTATTTCTTGGAGCAAGAAAAAGAAGTGGTGATGAGAGTGACAAAAAAATTGAACAGAAATCAAAACCGTAAGAATTGTCTTTCATTTTGCACAAAACTCCTTGTAAGTACTCATGCCGGAGGACAGCTGGAAAGCCTTACTCTTGGCAGGACTAGGAAAGTACTGTTCCTCTCATTCCCTCAACCATGGTCACGGGGGTGGGGGTGGGGGGTTACAGTGCAGACACTGCCAAGGGTTTCTCATCGGAGACACTCCAGGATTACAGCAAGAGCTCCACAAGGCTAAGCTCTCTTATCCGGAAGGATCCTTAACTAGTAGATTGAAGCTCTCACGGACTCTCAGGGACAGTGCCCATCTTGAGCTGAGAGCCTCTGACTCTTTTCTCCTCATTTTATTGTTTATTTGTTTCTAACACATTAACTTCAGCTACCGTAGAGATGTAAACGTGATGTTCCAAGGTTCAAACTCAAAAGGTTGGATTATATATTTGTGTAAAAAATGTTACCGTGAGGGAAAGGCAAATGGGACATCATGTCATATTACTTAAAACATTTTCTTTCAATATTTTTCTGATTCATGATTATAATTTTTTTTGATTTTTAATGGTTACTTTTGAGAGAGAGAGGGAGAGCACAAGTGTGAGTGGGGGCGGGGCAGAGAGAGAGGGAGAGAATCCCAAGCAGGCTCTGTGCAGTCAGTGCAAAGCCTGACACGGGGTTTGAGCCCACGAACCTTGAGATCAAGATCTGAGCCAAAGTCCCACACTCAACCAACCGAGCCACCCATAAATGCACCTGTAAGTGTTTTTTTTTTTTTTAACCTGGATTTTAGAGCGTGTTGAATTACATGTCTGAAAACATTTGGTTTTCACAAATGAAGGGCATTTTATTTACTGGGAAAATGATAATATTACATGCTTCAGGATGCACAGGCAGTCACAGAGCTTTGTTTTGGCTCTACAGTTGTGCTGTATTAAAGGGGTTATTTTAAGTCCAGAAACTAAGTTATTTACGTGATTACCAAATCCTTTCTCCCCAAATACTGCAATGTAAATTGTCAAGAGAGAAAAAATAACTTTATTTCAATGAATGGCAAATAAATAATGTCGAGCATTATAAACGCATGTTTCAAAACAATTCAAGTGTTTTAACCACATAATAGGCCCAGAAAGCTGGTTATGATAACGTCAACAATGAAACCATCAGGAACGTTTCACTCATTTACAATTATCGTTACAGAAAGAAGCCTAAATATGTCTGTGCGTGTGTCAAGTGTTCGATACTGGTTCCTTGTGTATGGAGAATAAATTCTTTTGTCTCCACTTAATCTAAATGAAAATATGGGAAGTGATACGTAAATATTTCTCAGCATGCTGCCAAGAGGGAAAAATGTAATGTTCTCAGCTCTCTGATCTCTCTCTCTCTCTCTCTCTCCCTCTCTCCTTTCTCTCTCTCTCTCTCTCTCTCTCTCTCTCTCTCTCACACACACACACACACACACACACACACACACACAGTCTCACACACACATAAATGTATAAAGGGTCATAGATGATCCAAGATAGACTCTTTATTTTCCATTCGTCAAAAATGAAGACAAAAAGAGTAACTGAATTTCCCATGGTCACAAAGCTGCTTAGTAGCACAGAACCACTAGAAGACACAACAACTCGGGGCCTTTGGATGGCTCAGCTGGTTAAGCATCTGACTCGTGATTTCAGCTCCGGTCTTGATCTCGTGGTTCATGAGTTTGAGCCCCACATCCGGCTCTGTGCTGATGGTGTGCAGCCTGCTTGGGATTCTGTCTCTCCCTCTCTCTGCCCCTCCCCCACTCGCTCTCTGTCTCTCTCCAAAAAGAAATAAACTTAAAAAAAGGACACAATTCCTGAGTGAGCATCTGAATTGCTCTATTTTGTAAAACTATGAAACCTATGCTGTAAATTTAAGTTAAATCAAGCATGATTATGTAAGAATAACTGATTTCAACTAACACTAATATTGACAATAATTTAGCTCACAGCGCAACGTGATTACAAGAAAGATAACAAGCCCGACGATAATCTCCCCCATTCTGTAAGATATTGCTTACCACTCTGCCTCAGAGCAAAGGAAATTTACAGAACTACCAGGCAAACCTCCTGGCTTGGGTAAACCACCCATTATCATCTACGCTCTTCGGCTGCTTCATCCCAGAACCACACATAACTCCAGTATCCTCCACTCTATCTCTGTCTTTCATTAGAAACATCATGCTACATTCTCTGGACATTGTGCTCTATAATCTGCCCATGTCTTATACCCCCCACAGCTTCTCCCAGCATTGCCTCTACTCTACTGCTTTATGAGAAAACTGATCATACCTCAAAGCTTCTTTAATCTCTCTCCCTTCATTGCCTGTGCATCTCAAGATCACTAGGTGACCTAAGTGTTCTTTTATCACCTGCTGTCGCATTTGGTATCTTACCCACTGCACTGTCTTCTAAAACGGTCCTGATTATGTAAAGTTCATTATTTCACTATTTACCATCATGCTTACCTCCCTGTGCTGCTATCTTTGGAACTCATCAATGTCACTTATTTATTAAAAAAAAAAATAGATGGCACCTAGTTACTGTATTTCAGCTTCTGCTGACACTGTCACTGACAGTAGCACCCTTGAGGGTAGTCCATCCAAAACCCAGGGTCTCATTTCCTTGACTTTTTCATCCCCTGTGATCTCTTCACTTTATGTCAGCAGCCTGCTCATGTACATAGCTGGGACATAGCCCACGCTACAAATGGCATCAGCCTTAAAATACTTATTCCAAGCCTCATCTCCCTTTCCATTTCCATTGCAAAATATTCCAACTGCAAACACCTATTGACTCCAATATTTCCAGTTCATGGACCCAAGCTCTTTTTATTATTCACGTTTCCTCTTCCTTTCTCTCCTACCACTACTTGATTCCATAGTTTGTTAGTACACATCATGGCTTGCAAATACCCCCAGAACAGTTCCCCCATACCTCACTATCATTAAAAAAAATAAAAATGTGAAAATAAAGATTGTGGCTGAGCCCAGAAGTTGACTTTCTCCAAAGGAGCACAAGCACACTTGAACATACATTTTGTATGAGTTGATGTTTAACTCAGCGGAGATGTAGGGCTCTACATAGAAATTGGAGCTGTCCTACAAAATAATTTTCTTATGGCGTGGAAATTCGGTTCTTTAAAAATATTTTCAGTGTAGTTTCTTTTATTTTCTCTCACCTTTTTCCTTAATTATTTAAAGGAAGAGAGAACAAAAATTTACATGGTAACTATTATGTGAAATAGACTAGACAAATAGGCTATTTCATTACATTCTCTTATACCCGTTTTATAGAAAAGGAAATTGCAAGTTGGAAAATTTAAGTAATTTACAAAAGATCACATTGTAATTGAGAGAGTCAGGAATTAGGAATTAAATCCTAACAGTTTCTATTAACTCTTCTGGTGCTTCTCTTGTACTGCATTACCACATTACCTAACATTACTAATAAATTAGTGGTGGATTTTGATGTTTATTTATTTTTGAGAGAGAGAGAGACAGAGACAGAGCGTGAGCAGAGGAGGGGCAGAGAGCGAGGGAGACACAGAATCCAAAGCAGGCCCTAAACTCTGAGCTGTCAGCAGGGGGCCTGAGGCAGGGCTGGAACTCAGGAACCACAAGATCATGACCTGAGACGAAGGCACTTACCTGCCTGGGCCACCCAGGCGCCCCCTATTGGTGGATTTTGTAAATAAACTAAGTTATATTTATTGTTAACAATGTTTAGAAATATTTTTCATAATTTCATACACTGGGTTCTGAAACTATAGATATTTTATTTAGCTTTTATTTAAAATTTAAGCTACATTTTACTTCAAAACAATTCAAAGTTCACAATCTCCAAATTTTATGAAAGCTGTTGAGCATAATGGCTTTTATTTATTTATAAGAGAAGTTCATTCTTAACTCATTCCAAAGTGGATGTGCCTGACACAAGTCTTTTTTAAAGATCTAAATCAGGAACCAGATCCCTTGGGGCTTAAGCCCACATCGGGGCTTCAACAAGTGGTTTCAACATCTTCAACAAGTGGCTTCCAACATGTCTGTATAAAGTCAACAGAAGAAGGTATTTATGTGCCAGACATGAAAATGGTGACACCTTACATTCTATTGCATACATGCTATTGAATACAGTTATGTAGTTGAGTAATTTAGTGCTCACTTTACAAAGGCAAATATGTTATGTGGATACTTAACCAGTTTCTGATACATAATGTGAAATTATTATTAAAATTATATGATTTTTAAAAAGTGCAAAAAATCCGTATTTCATTTAAGTGTAATGTTAATATTTAAAATTAACTCCATCTTTCTAGATACAGTCATAGTAAATTTCTACTTGAGTTTTTACTTCTATTTCTCTTTTAATGATATTAATCTCCCGTACTTTGGTGACAAATTGAATGAGTTAAGTGGTATCACCTTATTTTCTCATTATCGCTACTGCAAAATACTTTGATTTAGGAGATGCCCCACAGACGATCCAATTTTAGAAATCTGGATAAGTTTTAATCCTGAAAATTTTCAGATACTTAAAAAAGATTCAATCAATTTTCTTTCTAGTAATTCCCTTTCTCTGATTGGCAGTTGGCAGAAATATATAGAAAATTAAATCCTGCTCACAATTTTTTGAAAAGGCTATAAACATTTACCAAGTTACTGTTAAATCCTGTTAAATTCCAAAAGATAGGCCATGTTAGATTTACTTAGAGCTCATGACAGGCATTTAAAATTAAAGCTCATTCTTAAAATAAATTAGGAATATAACTCTTATACGAGAATTATCACCAGAGGTGTTTTCTTACAATGTACCCATGAAATTCCAATAAAGTGCCTTAAATTACAGTGCTAGTTTGATGATTTTATTTTTTTAAATTTTTTTAATGTTTGTTCGTTTTTTTATTTATTTATTTTGAGAGAGAGAGAAAGAGAGAGAGAGAGGACAGGGGAGGGAAGGAGGGAGGGAGAGAGAGCAGAGAGAGAGAGAGACACAGAATCTGAAGCAGGCTCCAGGCTCTGAGCTGTCAGCACAGAGCCCAACGCAGGGCTCGAACTTACAAGCTGTGAGATCATGACCTGAGCCAAAGTTGGCCACTTAACCGACTGAGCCACCCAGGGGTCCCAATTTGGTGATTTTAAATAGAACACTTACCATTTAGTTTGCATTTCTGTTTCTGTAACAGAATATAAACTTCAGTATCTAAAAGATTGGGATGTTTTCAACTTCCCTGGAAAGTGCTCATAAAGTGTATGAACTAAGTCATTACATCAAAAATGTTTACAATCTACCATAAAAGAAAATACTACAAATCCAAATGTATGTGTTTGAATTTGATTTAAAAGGTCACACAATATACACACACACACCACATACACACACAAGGAAACACACTGGATTTCTAAAGATAATTTTAAAATGTTAACCAATAATGAAAAAAGATAGGTTATCTCTATACATTAAAAACTATTTTGTCTGGTTTTTATTGAGTATATAGTCCAACTCAGATTATTAATGCTAAGTTTATGTGTTTTTTAAGTTAAATTTTAGCTAGCTAACATACGGTGTTTCAAGAGTAAAATTCAGTGATTCATCACTTACATACAAAACTCAGTGCTCATCACCACAAGTGTTCTCCTTAATATCTGTCACCCATCTAGCCCATCCCCCCAGCCACTTCCCTCCATCAACCTTCAGTTTGTTCTCTATTGTTGAAAGTCTCTTGTGATTTGTTTCCCTTTCTCCTCTTCCTCGCTAGCTCCCATATGTTCATCTGTTTGGTTTCTCAAATTCCACATAAAAGTGAAATATGGTATTTTTCTTTCTCTGACTGACTTCTTTCACTTAGCATAATACATTCTATTTCCATCTACGTCATTGCAAATGGCAATGTTTCATACTTTTTGATACCTGAATGATATTCCATTATATATACGTACATACACATATGTATACATATATACATGTATATATATATTTACATGTATACACACACACACACACACACACACACACACACACCACATCTTCTTTATTCATTCATTAGTTGATAAACATTCAGGTTCTCTCCATAGTTGGCTATTGTTGATAATGCGGCCATAAACATTGGGGTGCCTGTACCCTTTCTAGTATGAATTTTTGTATCCTTTGGGTAAATACTAATAGTGCAATTGTTGGGTAGTAGGGCTGTTCTATTTTTAGTTTTTTTGAGTAACCTTCATACTGCTCTCCAGAGTGGCTCCACCAGTTTGCAGTCCCACCAACAGAGCAAGAGGGTTCCCCTTTCTCCACATCCTCACCAACACCCATTGTTTCTTGTGTTGTTCAGTGTAGCCATTCTGACAGGTGTGAGGTGGGATCTCATCTTGGTTTTGATCTGTATTTCCCCGATGATAAGTGATGTTGAGCATCTTTTCATGTCTGTCAGCCATGTGGATGTTTTCTTTGGAAAAGTGTCTATTCATGTCTTCTGCCCATTTCTTAGCTGGGCTATTCATTTTTGGGGTGTTGAGTTTTATGAGTTCTTTATAGATTTTGGATACTAACCCTTTATCAGCTGTCATTTGCAAATATCTCCCATTCTTTAAGTTGCATTTTAGTTTTGCTGATTGTTTCCTTCACTGTGCAGGATCTTTTTGTATTGATGAAATCCTGATAGTTCATTTTTGCTTTTGTTTCCCCTGCGTCAGGAGACATATCTAGTAAAAAGTTTCTATGGCTGATGTCAAAGCAGTTACTGCTTGTGTTCTCCTCCAGGATTTTGATGGTTTCCTGTCCCGTATTTAGGTCTTTCATCCATTTTGAATTTATTTTTGTGTATGGTGTAAGAGAGTGGTTCAGTTTCATTCTTCTGCATGTTGTCATCTAGTTTTCCCAACACCACTTATTGAGGAGATGGTCTTTTTTTCCATTGAATATTCTTTCCTGCTCTGTCAAAGATGAGGTGACCATATAGTGGGTCCATTTCTGGGTTGTCTATTATGTTCCATTGATCTCTGTGTCTGTTTTGGTGCCAGTACCATACCGTCTTGATGACTATAGCTTCATAATATAGCTTGAATCTGGAATTGTGATGCCTTCATGTTTGGTCTTTCTTTTCAGGATTGTGTTGGCTCTTCGGGGTCTTTTGTAATTCCATACATATTTTAGGACTGTTTGTTCTCACTTTTGATGTACAGGTATCTTTATGTCTAAAATTAGTTTCTTGTAGGCAACCTATAGGTGGATTTTTTTTAAATCTCTTCTGATACCCAATGTCTTTTGACTGGAGTACTTAGTTCATTTACATTCAGAGTGATTGTTTGAACATATGAATTTAGTGCCATTGGTTACTTGTATAGTTAGTGTTCTGGCGATGCTGTCTGGTCCTTTCTAGTCTTTGATGCTTTTGGTCTATTTTTTTTCTCCACTTAAAGAGCCCCCTTTAAAATTTCTTGCAGGGCTGGTTTAGTGGTCATAAACCCCTTTAGTTTTTGTTTGGAGAGCTTTATCTCTCTTTCTATTCTGAAGAACAGCCTTGCTGGATAAATAATTCTTGGCTGCGTATTTTTTCCCATTCAGCACATTGAAGATGTCCTGCCACTCCTTTTTGGCCTGCCAATCTTCTGTGGACAGTATGTTGCAGTATGATGTGTTTTTCCTTGTAGGTTAAGGACTTTTTCTCCCTTGCTGCTTTCATGATTCTTTCCTTGTCTGTGTGTTTTGTGAATGTGACTGTGATATTCCTTGGCAATGGCCAACTTTTGTTTGATTTAATGAGAGTTCTTGAATGTTGATGTCTGTGTCCTTCCCCAGATTAGGGAAGTTTTCAGCTCTAATTTTTTTGAATAAACCTTCTGCTCCTCTTTCTCTCTCGTCATCTTCTGGGACTCCTATGATATGAATGCTATTACTTTTTAATAGGTCACTGAGTTCCCTAAGTCTGCCTTTGTGATCTATGATTTTTGTTACACTCTTCTATTCAGTTTCCTTATTTTCTATAATTTTATCTCCTATCACTAATTTGCTCCTCTGCCTCACACATCTAGCTGTTATGGCATCCATTCAGGTTTGCATCTCGTTATAGCATTTTTAATTTTGGCCTAAGTAATTTTGTCTTATCTCTGCAGAAAAGGGTTCTCTGGTATCTTCTATGCTTTTTCAAAACCCAGCTAGAATCCTTATAATCATTGTTTTAAATTCTAGTTCAGACATCTGACATATCTGTATTGATTAAATCTCTGGCCTTGAGTTTTACTTTCTGTTCTTCCTTTTGGGGTGAATTTCTCTATCTTATTATTTCGTACAGAAAGTAAAAGAAAAAAGAAAAACCAAAATGACCTCCTCCAAGAAAAATACTCCAAAAACAAACAAAAAAAAAACCCATACACCAAAAAAAACCCATAAAAACATAAACTCAGTGTGTGTCTTGATCTGCTTGTTAAGAGAATCTAGATCCAAAAACAAAAATAAAATAATATAAAATAAAAACAAACATAAATATATAAATATATAAAATAAATATATAAAATAAATAATAAATAATATATAATATATACAATAAATAATAAATATATACAATAAATATATGTATATATAATAAATAATAAAAAAGGAATTGAAAAATAAGAAAATGAGTGAAAATAAAGAATAAGAGTAAACGGTAGAGTTGAAGCACTGTATCACTCTTTGGGCAATAGACTTGGTGGGAGCCAGGGGTTTTTGCTCATCTTCTGGAGGAAGGGCCTGCAGCACTGATTCTCAGCCTGACTTGTTTCAGTGGAAATGCACCTGGGTGGGGATGGGCAAAGGGGCGTGGGGTTTGGTATAAGTGGCTCCAGCATCCACCAGATGGAGGTGTTTTGCTCCCTGAAGGCTTTCAGCACTGATGGGTGGGATGAATATGGCAGCGTCCCCTCTCTAACCCAGGAGCTGAAAGATCACACCCCCAGTCTTCAGAGAATACTCTCAAAAGAGCCATCATCACCCCTCTTGTGCCCCTGGTTTCTGTCAAACCTCTGCATTCAGCCTGCCTGTATTCAAGCTTGTTTATCTCAAACACAAGACTGACTTTTAAAACACCAAATTTTAGGGACTCTCATGACACAGACCCTCTCTGTTCCTCTGGAGTAGGGTCCCACCATGCTTTTGCCAGCCCCTGTGAGAAAAGTGGTCATGAGACCATCCAGCAGTTCAGAGTTTATGTCAAAACAGAGCAGAAAGCTGGAACCCCTGCTTGCTGCCCTCAGCCTCAGTAACCTGCTCCTATTCCTGGAAACAGTGTAACCTGTCCTTCTTGTGACCTAGGGTATCCTCAGACCACACTGTCACTCCTGGTATTGCTCTCCACTTTGCCACCTGAGCACCTTTAAGCCAGGCACATTCCCCCACTGTAGTGGACTTATAAAATTTTGGATTTTGCCCTGTGCTGCTTATGATACTTTGTGGTAGTCTCCATAAGCCTGCTTCCTCCCCCCACCTTCCCATATCAATTCTCTGCACCTCCTACCTTCTAGAAGGTGGTTGCTTTTTTACTTGTAGACTTTCAGTTTTTGTTTTATCAGACCTCTGACTGATTGTTGGTGTTCAGAATGATTTGATAACTATCTACCTGTGCACAAGGGATGAGACAAGCATAGAGTCCCCCTACTCCCCTGTCATCTTAACTCCCCCTCAATGCCAAGTTCTTATACATAGTGTGAACTCAAGGGCTTTTTTAAAATTCATGTCCTTTACATAGAAATATTTAATCAAATACACTTAAAATATATATGTTTTTATTTGTAAACTATATTGAGTATTCACCTCATAGGATAAATCTGACCACAATAAGGGTAACTCTTACTATTGGTTGTTGGGGAGTGAGAAATGGTATTTTCCAATCAGAACTGTGAGACATTATGGCCATTCTGACTTATCTTTTATAAAATATTTTTATTTCTGCAAAAGACTATGTTTTTCTACTCTGCATTTTGCAGAATACTCTTGGTTCTTTGCTGGGAGTTGTGATGCCAGGAATCTTTATGAATATAGAAGTTCACTCAAGTTTTTGTCAGGTACAATTTTTGTTGGTATCTTCGACAATGGGTGATGCTACCAAGGAAATGACTGAATTTTTTTTCTTCCTAAACAAAACTCAGTTGTATTCACTCAGTTTTACTCACTAGATTAAACTATTTCCCCTAGTTTTAGTCAGTTTGAATATACGTGTGTAACATGAAAACGGAATGCATTTAAAATTCATCAAAAACAAAGCTAAGCAACAACCAAAGAAAAACTGACCGTTTTACCAAAAAGAAAGTATTCATAAGTAAAGCAAAAATGAAACAACACATGATGGATTACTTTCTAGCGACAAAGTACAACTACCTCAAACTGCCATTGGTTCTTTCCTTCCACGTGTTTATTCCCTGTTCAAAGACACAACTTTCCTTGCTGCTAATTTTTTTAAGCACTTAAAATTATGTTTTCTTTCAAGGGTCAAAAAAAAGAGAGAGAACCAAAAAATTCAGAAGCATTTCCTTTTGGGCCTTAAATCCATATTTTTAATTTGCTTTTTTTCTTTTTCTTTTTCTTTTTCTTTTTCTTTTTCTTTTTCTTTTCTTTTTCTAATAAAGCCAAGGTTGATTTGATAATTATTTAGTTTTTCTCCTTTAGTGAAAGTATCCTGTAGTTAAGTACAGTAGAGCCAATCGATAATATCAACCATACAATAAATATATATGAAATAATGAATCATTTCTACAAATTCTTAAGTACATTGTGGAATACATCTGTGCATCAGGAGAGGCATAATGGTGGATTATGTTGGTGAGATTTTTTCCTGGTTTAGCTATAAATCATACATTTTAGATTACTCTTCTAGGATCTTGAAAACTACCTCTAAGTTAACATGGTTTAGAGGTGTTTATTTGGGCCATGAGACAAATAATTTAAATTTTTACTGTGTTTTTCTATTTTTTGGAGCCACATATCTTGAACAGAATTCCTCTCTTCTTGCCCATATGGCTGTTCTATAAATAAGGTCTGGGAATCTTACAGTTGGAATCCTTACTTTCTAGTCTATCTGACCAGACAGGCAGCCCTATGATAATCCTTACTTCCCAATGTTCAGACCTTTGCATAAACCATTATATTGAATTCTGTCAGAACCTGTCCTGGGGCTTGCCTCTAACCAATGGAATATGGCAGAGGAGATGAGATGTCACTGTTATGGTTATATTGCATCGTGTAATGTTCAGTCTTACCACTTATTCTAGAGAAGGTTCTTTTTGGCTTGATGAAGTAAGCAACTGTGCTGAGGAATTTCAGGAATCCCTTAGGAGTAAAAAACAGCTTCTGGGAGTGGAAGATGGCCTCCAGGAGTGGATGACAGCCTCTGGGAGTAAAGCATGGCATCTAGGAGGGGAGGACAGCCTCTGAGAGTGGAGGACGGAATCTAAGAATGGAAGAAAGCATCTAGGAGTGAAGAAGATCCTTTAGGAATGGAAGACAGCTTTGGGGAGGGAGGAGGCTTCTAGAAGCAGAAGAGAGCCTCTGGGAATGGATGACTGCATCTAAGAGGTTGGGCATATTTGATTTATTGAGTGCTTTGAAGGAAAAATGTGCGAAGGAAAGAAGAGATGAGTAGAGCTCTGATCTCTGGTGAAATCTGCCAGTGGCCTTATCTATGGAAGGATTCTAAAGCTCAAGTTCTACCAATTACTTGTTTCTCCTTGAGGTGGGGGCTGGTTTCTATAGCCTTGCGACAGTCATTGAAGGCTGCAGGGCATGAGGAGGGTGAGTTTTCAGCTATTAGCATTCTATATCTCAGGAGCTGATGCATAGGTGTGCTGGCTCCAGAGATCTGTCGTGAAAGGTGCAGCCCATGGTGGAAGCCCCCAGTAAGTGGGGTGATCTATGATAGTACACTCTACTGTGCAAACCAATATTTTATTTCTATCCTTCTATGTCACTGTTATCTTCTTCATCCAAGATCTTAAGATGACTTCTAAATACATATTTTCTTTCCCAGTGTGGACTTTGAATTTTTAGTTAATGGATACTTAAAGCAGAAGCCAACAACTGGGGGAAGAGGTGCCTCCTAGATTGTTACATGCAGGATTGTAGGAGCAAATGCTGGACACACAACCTCATGATTTCAGACTTTCTAGAAGACTAAGATTAAGAATGTTTTATTTAACACTGCATTACTTTTTAAACACAACATGTGGGATCATGAGCTGCCTCCTTCCATAGCTACTCCCCCTCTTATTAGGAAGAGGACCTGTATCTGCTGAGATTTTTCTGGATGTTTCACCTCACTGTCTTGGCTGTAATATTTTTAAGGCACCATGTGCTCTCACCACCTTTTTCATGAAGTTAAATGTGCAGAAAAGAAAGCTTAAAATGCCAGAAATTGTCATCACTATATTTTGATATAGACATAAATAATAAAGCAATTGATATGTGTGTATACTTTTTCTTAACAATTAAGAGGAAAAGAAAGGATGCTGATTAAAGTAATTGCTATAAAACAAAGCCAAAAAGAAAAAGAAAACATTTGATAGTTTTATCTATGAATAAAATTGATTAAAAATTCATTGGTCCAGCTAAGTTGCTGTTGAAATCTTGTGTTATCAATTGAAATTCACCAATATTGGCCATTCTGTTTTAAGATTTCAGCATTCATCATTGTCAAGTTAAGATTTCCTTAGAGCTAAATCACTTTAAAATAATAAATTGTTTAAAATGATGGACTGAATTCATCATACAAGTATGTGTGAGCACGTGTCCAGATGTTTGCATTCAGGCTGCCATTCCAGTAATATTTCCACATCCCCTATCTCGTGTAGGTCTTAGGCCTGTTTTCCTTAGACCCATTCTGTCCCCTTCTGCTGCCCTGCCTTTCACTTCAAGGGGCTCACTTTGTGTGCTGTGTTTGCATGGCTCCTGGGTCAGCAAGCTTCTGGTTCGGTTTATTTGGAGGAAAACACAACGGAGAATCCAGGGCACATCTTCTCTTTTTTCTCTCTGTCATTGGGAGCAAAACCTGCACTGTCAGAGTGTTCTCTATGCTTCCAAATCCTCCTGGTAAGCCTGCTTTCAGTGCTTCTGGTTTCTGCTAGGTGATTCCACCCCTCATGTTGGCAATAGGGCCTCTTCCCTGTGTCCCTCAGCTTGGTGTCCCTCATCTCTGCAGTGCTCCACCATCCTCCACTTGGCTTCTCATTTCCTACGTTACATGTCAAGGTGATTGTCAGTATAAAGTTCCCTCTGCCTTAACTGTGTTCGAATACTTAGAGTCTCTTCTCTTTCATGGGTGAACTCTCATTTGCACACATATTATTAAATGCTCTCACATGGTATAAATTAATGAGTTTATGATTTTATTGAGTGAAATTATTTCAACATTCATTTATTGTTGGATAATTCATATGCAACGGAAAATTACTATAAATAATGCTGCCATTAGTATTTCGTACATTGATGTTTTATCTATGTACCTGGTAGTTTCACAGAGTCAAAAAAGTCTGGATACTTTATAAAGTTATTTCCCATCAAGGATAAACCAATATACATTTTGAAATTGTTAAATATAATTTATTTTATACCATTGTTAATTTGATAAGAAATGGTTCCAATTCCTATTGTGCAACAAGTTACTTTGCACTTAGTGGTGTTAAATAGCAGTCCTTTGGTTAGGCTCATAACTTCTATGGTCCAGGCTCAGCTGGCTGACCTTTGCTCCCCTTGGTTTACATTGATAGCTTGCAGTGGAACTCAGATGGCAGGAAGGTTGGTCTAAATTCATAAGATGACTCACTTACACAGATCATGACTTAGTGGAGATTAGCTGTGACTGCCAACCAGCACCTCCATGTGGACTTGAGCATGGGAGACCACACAGCCACAAGGTGGCTGACTTCTTAGAATAAGCACCTTAAGAAAACCAAGTAGAACCACATGACCTTTCTGGCAGCCTCAGAAATCAGATCACTTCTACCATACCTTATTGGTTAAAGCAGAAACCAGCCTGCCCCTGAAAGGTCAGGAAAAGTGGCAAGATCACATTATGGAAGAGCATAGGGTCTGGGGACATCGTTGCTGCAATCTTCAGAAAACACAACCAGCCACACAAAAGAATGGGAACACTCAATGCTACATCACAGAGCATCTTTATCAAATTTATTTTATGATTAAAAGAAGTTTTGAAAGTTTTAGAAGTATCCCTGGGGAAAAATTATTACTATAAGTATTGAAAAATAGAGAAAGACATGTCTCTTTCATGATGACATCCTTACTACAAGATAGATAATAAACATTAACCAATACTCATAACCCATAAAAGTTTTGTAAGAGGAAAATATACAAATTAGAGAAAAGAGCACACACTAATGAGTCAAATGTACTTATCAAAAATACCCATCTCCAGCTCTAATATTACCTTACTCACTTGAGTGAAGACTTAAGTGTTGAACAAATGACTATGAAAGCAAGAGTCTTCTGCTAAAATGCCATCCAAAGATCCCAGATCACTCTGTATCTGAAGACAATATCTAGCTTCTGTTGGGAACATGTTGAAATCCACACATTAAACCACCTTTAACACATTTGGGAAAATCACTATCTTCTTAAAATAGCAATAGCCACAAATCTGTCCAGTGCCTGTCTGTCAGAACTGACATTTAATGGTCTCATTAAATATCTTATATTCTCTAATGTTCTTTATAAATTAGAGTTTTGTTCTAGTCCTGCCTGTGTTACTGGAGTGCTTCAAGAATAATTAAGAAGCTGCACGTTTTTTAGAGGAAGAAGAAAACGTGTATAGCATATTGTGGTCAATATTTCTTGGTGCTACCTTAAAATAGACTCTGTGTAAAAGCTATATGGTGAATGTGCAGTATCCAGTCATCTGTTTATGATTTAAATATATTTCGGATGTTATTTCACATAATTGTTTGTCAACCTCTCTAATTACAAAATGCCAAAATTACCACCAAATATCCTTGCTAATTATAAGTTGCTAAGTTATGGTCCAGGTTGTTCCAAATGAATTAACAAGTTCACCTATTTCCAGCATTTGGAGAGCAGTTGAATTCTGTTGTGATCTATAATTCATGATGAATTCTGTGCTGATGTCAACTGCTAGTGTGATCTCTGACACCAACCTTCCATTTTCCTGCTCCTTTAAGCCTTATGTGTATAATTCAAAAATTACCATAGTTAGAAGTAACTAGGTCATTGAGATAAAGCCAAATAAAATTAGAAGACATTTAATGTGAGATAGGAAACCATCAAAATCCTAGAGGAGACACAGGCAGTAATCTCTTTGACATTGGCTGTAACAACTTGTTACTGGAGTATGTCTCCTGAGGCAATGGAAACAAAAACAAAAATAAGCTACTGGGCTTCATCAAAATAAAAATCTTCTGCACAGCAAAGGATACAATCAGCAAAACTAAAAGGAAACCTATGGAATAGGGGAAGATATTTGCAAATGGCATATCTGATAAAGTGTTAGTATCCAAAATCTATAAAGAACTTATCAAATTAAACACCCCAAAATCAAGTAATCCAATTCAGAAATGCACAGAAGACACGAATAGACATTTTTTTCAAAGAAGACATTCAGATGGTTAACAGGCATATAAAAAGATGCTCGACATCACTCATCATCAGGGAAATGCAAATCATAACTACAACGAGATATCACCTCACACCAATCAGAATGGCTAAAATAAACAACACAAGAAGCAACAGGTGTTGGTGATGATGTGGAGAAAGGGGGAACCCTCTTCCGCTGTTGGTGGGAATGCAAACTGGTGCATTCTCCATACTGTTTTCCAGAATGGCTGTACCATTTTAATTCATGATTTTACCTACTTGGGTCCTCTCTCTCTCTCTCTCTCTCTTTTTTTTTTTTGTTTTTTGTTTTTTGTTTTTTGTTTTGAGAAATCTGGTTAGGGGGTTATCAATTCTGTTTATTTTTTCAAAAAAAATCAGCTCTTAGTTTCATCGATCTGTTCTACTGTTTGCTTGTTTTTTGTTTTTGTTTTTGTTTTTTGATTCTATATCATTTCTTTGATCTTTATTATTTCTCTTCTGTTGGACTTGGGGTTTCTTTGTTATTCTGCTTCTAGTTCCTTTAGGTGTGCTGTTAGATTTTGTATTTGGGATTTTTCTTGTTTCTTGAGTTAGAGTCTGTTTCTTGGTTTGCCTTTCTTTCCCCACCATGTTCATTTGTTTTGTTTCTTAAATTTCACATATGAGTGAAATCATTTGGTATTTGTCTTTCTCTGACTAACTTTAGTTTAACATAATACTCTACTTCCATCCATGTCATTGCAAATGGGAGGATTTTCATTCTTCCTTTTAAATTTATTTATTTATTTTGAAGTGGGGGGGGGGGAAGGCAGAGATAGAAGAGGAGAAAGAGAATCCCAAGAAAGCTCCACACTCTCAGGGCAGAGCCCAATGCAGGGCTTGAACTCATGAACCATGAAATTATGACCTGAGCCTATATCAAGAGTCAGAATCTTAACCTACTAAGCCACCCACGTGCCCCAAGATATTATTCTTTGTGATAGTTGAATAATTAATAAATTATACATACACACACACACACACAGCAACATGCAGAAGAATGAAACTAGACCACTTTCTTATACCATACACAAATAAACTCAAAATGATGAAAGATCTATATGTGAGACAGGAAACCATCAAAACCCTAGAGGAGAAAACAGGCAACAACTTCTTTGACATCAGCTGCAGCAATTTCTTGCCCAACACATCTCCAAAGGCAAAGGAATTAAAAGCAAAAATAAACTGTTGGGACCTCATCAAGATAAAAAGCTTCTGTACTGCAAAGGAAACAATCAACAAAACTAAAAGGCAACCAACAGAATTGGAAAAGATATTTGCAAATGACATATCGGATAGATGGTTAGTATCCAAAATCTGTAAAGAACTTACCAAACTCAACACCCAAAAAACAAGTAATCCAGTGAAGAAATGGGCAGAAGACGTGAACAGACACTTTTCCAAAGAAGACACCCAGGGGTGCCTGGGTGGCAGAGTCAGTTGAGCGTCTGACTTCAAG
This sequence comes from Panthera leo, assembly GCF_018350215.1. NCBI lineage: Eukaryota > Metazoa > Chordata > Mammalia > Carnivora > Felidae > Panthera > Panthera leo. The sequence goes on along the minus strand of NC_056695.1, from coordinate 2,358,292 downwards.
TCAGGTCATAATCTCATGGTCTGTGTGTTCGAGCCCCACGTCAGGCTCTGTGTTGACAGCTCAGGGCCTGTAGCCTGCTTTGGATTGTGTCTCCCTCTCTCTCTGCCCCTTCCCTGCTCTCTTTCTCAAAAATAAATAATGGTTAAAAAAATTTTTTAAAGACATACATATGGCCAACAGACACATGAAAAGATGCTCAATGTCACTCATCATCAGGGAAATACAAATCAAAACTACACTCAGATATCACCTCATGCCAGTCAGAGTTGCTAAAATTAACAACTCAGGAAACAGAAGATGCTGGTGAAGATGTGGAGAAACGGGAACCTTCTTGCACTGTTGGTGGGAATGTAAACTGTTGCAGCTGCTCTGGAAAACAGTGTGGAGCTTCCTCAAAAAATTAAAAATATAACTACCCTAGACCCACAAATTGCACTACTAGGAACTTTCCAAAGGATACAGGAGTACTGATTCATAGGAGCACATATGCCCCAATGTTTACAGCAGCGCTTTCAACAAGAGCCAAATTTTGGAAACAACCTAAATGTCCATCCACTAATGAATGGATAAAGAAGAATGTGATTTATATATATAATGGGGAATACTACTTGGCAATGAGAAAAAATTAAATCATGCAATTTGCAGCAATGTGTATGGAACTAGAAGGTATTATGCTAAGTGAAATAAGTCAGTCAGAGAAAGACATATATCATATGTTTTCACTCATATGTGGATCTTGAGAAACTTAAGACCATGAGGGAAGGGAAGGGAAAAAAAATAGTTACAAACAGAGAGGGAAGGAGGAAAACCATGAGAGACCATTAAATACAGAGAACAAACTAAGGATTGATGGGGGGGATGTTGGAGAGGGGAAAATGGGTGATGGGCATTGAAGAGGGCATTTGTTGGGATGAGCACTGGGTATTGTATGTAAGCGATGAACCACGGGAATCTACCCCCAAAAGCCAAGAGCACACTTTACACACTGCATGTTAGCCAATTGGACACTAAATTATATTAAGAAAGAAAGAAAGAAAGAAAGAAAGAAAGAAAGAAAGAAAGAAAGAAAGAAAGAGAAAAAAAGGAAAGAAAGAAAATGAAAAAGAAGGAAAGAAGAAAGAAAGAAGAAAGAAAGAAAGAAAGAAAGAAAGAAAGAAAGAAAGAAAGAAAGAAAGAAAGTAAGTCATGGCTTTGACCTACCAGTTAGCCTCTGCTGTCCTTCAATGAAATGAATATACTGAACTGAAGTAAAAGACAATAGTTAGATATATGGAGTCTGGCACCCAAGTCCTGATTTTGAATCGTAACTCAGTCATTCATTAGTTAAGTGGACCTAAGTAAGTTTCTTAAACTCTTTGTGCCCCATTGCCTTATCCAAAAGATGAATTAATATTATCCTCATAAAATGGCTAAGTTGGATGACATTAGTTATTATATTTTCCTATCCATAAAATGTAAAATGCTTCATAGGAGTGTGGTAGGGTAAATGTGTTATAATATGCAAAACGCTTAAAACAATATGCAGTGTTAGTGACTCATACATTAGATGTGACCATTCTTAAGTGCTTATCCAAATTCATTATATTTGGTAGGTTCTTAATGAATGGCAGCTTCTCAGTGTTTATAAAAGTAACAAATGATAGGAACACCCCCTAATTTCTTATGTAGGGATCACTATCGCCACTGCTTGCCAGCCAAAGATCTCGAAGAACACACCTGGAGATGAACAAGGTCTGTTGGTAGTTTTTGCTACAAAGGGGAGTCCACATCTTGAGGGACCATGGGCCATCTCAATAAGACGGTGTTTGGAAGGGCTTGTCATAGGATTTGGACTTGAAATTGGATGACTGGAGGGGAAATTCAAGAAATCATGGTTTGCTTTAGATGGGAGGCTGTGAGTCGGTGCATTTCTATAATCGAGTACCTGTGTAATTTTTATCAAGGAAGCGGGAGACGTTGAGCAGGATGAAAGCTGTGCTTGGTAAAGCAACAGCAGTTGCTTGCATTAGGTGGAAGAGGGTGGTCAGGGCATGTTCTGCCTTGCACATTTTTCATTTTTATCTGAGCTCAGATGTGACCATAAAGCGTTCTTTTTCCCATCACTCCATGGCAGTCACAGGATGTTCTTGTCCAACGTGATATATGAAGTCACTTGCGTTTGACAACACAACACCATGGGATAGTTGCGAGCCCGGCCAGCTTTCAGCTCATCTTTGGCAGGGCTGCTTTCTTATTTTTTACTAGTGCTTCTATTGTCAATAGAGGCATAAAAAAAATAACACCTATGTTGTAACATAAACCCAGGGGTAGTATAGTGTTGTCACTAAAGCTTTTGTCACTCCTCATTACAGTTTTACATATTACTAGCTAGATGGCCTGTCTTAGAGAAGAACTTTTACTCTGACCCTCCCTTAATCCAGTATTCATTTATATGTCCTTAAATTCATTATATACAAACGGTAGAACAAGGATCCAACATACCTTACTCCTTCACCTGTGACACATACCTGAGTGTGACTATTGTCTCCATGTCTCTGCTCTCTCTTCCCTTCATCTTGAATACAAATACACTCTCAGAAAATTTATTTTATTTGATTGATTTTCAGGTTAATTCCATCTTACGTCAGCTAATCTTAATACCTAAAAGCTACTATGCATTGGTTCCTATGTATAATAAATGTGGCATCTCACCAGACCGAGATAAAAAATAAAGTTCATTTTATTTAATATTCTGATTCATTTCTCCTCTCCTAGTGCCCTTCTGGAACCCCAGTGTTAGTCCAGGTGCCCTGGGCTTCTGAATCAGAATTCAGGCACATGCCTGAGGCTAACAAATTGTCACAACTGCCCCCCGTGCTGAAGTCCCAGAATGCCCTGCCTCGCTATTTTTCACCAACAATATGGAAGTGGGTCTGGAGGGAACTGAAGCCTGGAAAATCTGAAAATCTTCATTCTTCCGGTTTTACTGCTTTCCTCATGAAGGGCACAAACACCATGTGATTTCTCATAATTCTGGAGATTTTCACAATTTTAGAGTGCACAATGGTGTCTGGGGCGAAACTGACATAGATTTACAATAACACTGCTCTTTTATATTTCTGATTTCACTCTTTAACAAGCACCCCCCCACTCACACCCACATACACATGCACAGGGTCATCCTCTCCCCGACACCTCAACCCCTCCCTGACATCCCATACCCTCCTTGATGACTCCCCATCCCTTCCCTGACACCCCATGAGTCCATAATAGCTGGTCAGGAGTTCCTGGGGCAGCCACACACCCATCCTGTGAGCAACCTTTAGCCAACTCTTTATAAGATAAGACTCAGATACTAAGCCCAGGACACTTGTTTAAAAAAGAAAAAGAAAAAGAAAGGAAAAAAAGACTTTTGAAGTGAGTTTCTCTTTTAGGACAAAGGTGCACTCAAGTGCTCGATGACTTCACTCAGAGCCATGTGAATCCGTGAGTCCTTGTAACAAAGCTGAACTTTACAGCAGAATGAATAAGAATCTTGATTTCATTTCTAACTAGAGTAGTCTAGTGAAAATATTCACACCACTTTCCAAAACCACCTTGGAGAAAGGTGGCCTTTGTCTACATTAGCTAAGGCTTTGTTTCCCTAGAAGCAACTCACTTTTAAAAGAAATTTTTTTCTTCTCACATATTTAAAATTCAACCTTTCAGACTCCCTGTTACACACATTCTATGAATTCAAAACTGACTGTTTTGCTATTTGATTTTTGCAATTGGTATTGAATTAGTGGTTTGGGTGTTTATGTGGGTGCGTGTTAGGACTGTGGCCCCACATAAAATACAAAAGTGGCATTGTAAGGTGGGGGGCACCTGGATGGCTCAGTCAGTTAAGCATCTGCCTTTTAATCTCAGCTCAGGTCTTGATCTCAGGGTCATGAGTTCAAGCCCCTCATTGGGCTCCACCCCAGGCATGAAGCCTACTTAAAATAATAATAAATAAATAAATAATACATGCCACTCTTTATGTCTCCCAACATAGCATCCATTCCAGAGTTTGCAAAAGATGGTTAGTCAATTTGTTACTGATTGCTAACTGAACAACTAAACGTTGTCTATGGAGACTTGATTGAAGATTTTAAAGTGCTTCAAACAATAATTTTAGATTGTGAGAAATTCATTATTCAAGTTCAATGAATTTCTTCTTAGTTGACATACAGTTCTATACATGGACATTAATAAAGTTATTTTATAGGTCTTTGAATTAAATTAACTAGAGAACCAATTAGCCGTAAAATAGGGAAGAGAATATTTGTAATCAAAGGAAAACATTTTCTTCAATAAAATCACTTTCATAAACAGCCGCTGCAAATGGCAGCTCCCAGGAAATGATGCTATTATGGACATAATAAATTTATTCATAATAAATTAAGGAATTTTAAAGGTTAGAAATTTTGAAAAGCCATGTACCCAGTAGCTTTATTAAGGTAATGGTTTAACAAATAACCCTCTGAAATGTTTTATCTGACACTTAAACTCAAAACGGGGATATTATGAAAAGATGTTGGGTTTTTACCCACATTAGTGCACATTTGCAATTTAGTCAAATGTAAAACTGTAATGCACTATTAATTATAAAATGAATTTGAATATTTTACTTTCTGTTCTCTCTCACAAGGACTGTAGTAACCACCTTTTAAAAAATGGGTACATTTGCCAAAGATCTAGGATACTAAAGCATGCATTGGCTCAAGAATCTATTAAATTACACTACAAGAATATCATTTACTGGTTTTCTTATCTTCTTCCAGGCTTTTCCTGGTTCTTTATATTTATCATTTAATTTATGTAAATTTTATCTCTCTACGTGGCAGTTTGTGAGCCAACTTTGGTGAGATTCCTACAGGACATTCTACACACCGCAATCCAACATTAGCATACATTATTGAAAAAACCCCTCTGATCTCCTAGTTTCTATATCCAGAAGTAAATTTCATCTTGTATTGTGAACTTTTCCAGTGAATCTGGCGATGTTCAAGATGTTCAAACATTCTGCAAACCTTTAAACCTTGGCAAACATACAAATCGCAACAACATCGTAAAAAGGTAGGATTCTAAAAATTTAGGATTAACAATGGACTCTAGGTCTGGGTAGATTCTAGTGTTTCTGGAATGAGTCTGTCCAAGTCTGAATTGGTGGGCATGTTTCTGGAGAGCGGTTCTGGATGCTGCTGGTGCTGGGAGGCAGCAAAGGGCCAGTGTGCTGACTTCCCAATCAGGAAAATATGAAAGACAACTCTTTTCACATGATTCTGATAAGCCTTCTTAGACCATGAGGTCCTCTATAGCTATAGTAGTTAGTACTAGAACATGCTATAAAATACCTATAACTAATGGAAACAAACTGTATTCTTTTTCATATTCTACAATCAGGCCTGCCCATTTGCTATGATCTTTCATTACCTGTATTCTGTTCTATTCTCAGTGATCCAGATGGCAGTTTCCAGTTTTGTAGATAACCCACTTTTACATTCTTTCTTTTCCTCTTTTTTTCTTTCTCTCATTGATGTCTATCTATGCTTAGCCTTATCCTCTCTCAGTTTTCTTGTGATAAGAGAGTAATTATGGGCAAAAAGAAGAGAATTTACAGGCAGTGATTTAAATTCTGAGGATAATTTGGTGGCTAAAATACTGCCCTTGTAGTCAATTTATTGAAATTCTCTGGGCTTTGACAATATGGTAATAAAGCTATGTCTACAACTCTATGAATCAGGCACTGTCCTTGGAGCTTTTCATATCTAATTTCATTTCCATATATAGCCCATTTTACAATTGGAGGACGCCAAGACTTGGCGTGTGATTTATGAAGTGCAGGGCCATTAATTGTTATCAAAACCAGGATAATTTCTGCTTTTCCAGAACAATTATTTATTTGAAAGACAAAATGCAACATTATGATATCACTATGATGAATAATGTCTAACAGGGTAATTTCCGACTGCCATTAACTCCTTATGTTCCATGCAATTCCCAATTCTCGGCACCATGGGTTATAGAAAGTTTACTATATCCCCATCAGAAGCTGGTATGTTGTATGAAACTATTTTTGATCACATAATAAATATGTTTCTAGAAAAAAAGGAAAACAATTAGAAAAGTCTTAATATATCTTACTCCCGGTTAAATTTTAGATTATATATGTCATATTAGAAAAAATCTTTGAGAGCTTAAAATAATGTTTTGTTTTGTTTTTTTCTTTTCGTCTGAATAGCAATACTTATGTGGGATTCTAAAATTAAACTTCTGAAGTTGAGGTTGGCTGACAGTTGTTGGTTTTTCTTTTAAATTTGTATTTAAATTCTAGTTAGCTAACACAGTGTAATATTGGTTTCAAGAGTCGAAATTCAGTGATTGATCACTTGCATGCAACACCCAGTGCACATCATAACAAGTGCCCTCTTTAATGCCCATCACCCATCTAGCCCATCCCCCCCCCTCCATCAACCTTCAGTTTGCTCTCTATGAATAAGAGTCTTTATGATTTGCTTCCCTCTCTCCCCCACCCCTTTCCATATAGCCAATTGTTTTGTTTCTTAAATTCCACATATCAGTGAAATCATAAGACTTATTTTTGCTTAGCATTTTTGCTCATTTTGACTTATTTTGCTTAGCATAATACTTTCTAGCTCCATCCATGTCATTGAAAATAGCAAGATTTGGGGGCACTTGGGTGGTTCAGTCGGTTGAGCATCCAACATCGGCTCAGGTCATGATCTCACGGTTTGTGGGTTCAAGCCCTGTGTCAGGCTCTGTGATGATTGCTCAGAGCCTGGAGCCTGTTTTGGATTCTGTGTCTCCTTCTCTCTCTGCCCCTTCCCCATTCACGCTCCATCTCTCTCTATTTCTCAAAAATAAATAAATGTAAAAACATAAAAAAAAAGAAAATCGCAAGATGTCATTCTTTTTTTAATGTTTATTTTTGAGACAGACAGAGCATGAGCAAGGGGAGGGGCAGAGAGAGAGAGAGGGACACACAGAATCGGAAGCAGGGTCCAGGCTGTGAGCTGTCAGTACAGAGTCTGACATGGGGCTCAAACCCATAAACCATGAGATCATGACCTGAGCCGAAATCAGATACTTAACCAACTGAGCCACCCAGATGCCCCAAGATTTCATTCTTTTTGATGGCCGAGTAATGCTCCATCGTGCATATATACCACTTCTTCTTTATCCATTCATCAGTTGATAGACATGTGGGCCCTTTACATAGTTTTGCTGTTGTTGATAATGCTTCTATGAACATTGGGGCTCATGTGCCCCCTGAAATCAGTATTTTTGTATACCTTGGGTAAATACCTCATATTGCAATTGCTGCGTCATAGGGTAATTCCATTTTTAACTTTCTCAGGTACCTCCATACTGGTTTCCACAGTGACTGTATCAGTTTGCATTCCTACCAACAGTGTAAGAAGGTTTCCCTTTCTCCACATCCTCACCAGTATCTGTTGTTTCCTGAGTAGTTAATTTGGCGAACAGTCGTTATTTCATGTTTAGATTGTCTACATTCATCAGGTGCAACATTACTTCTGCTTCATTATGTGGTTGAATTACAGTCTCTCCAAATAAAGAGAAAACATACAAGCCAAAGTTATGTAACAAAAGTACTAACCTATTTTTGAATTCTAGCCTCTATCTATCATCTATACTCACCTATCTATATCTATCTATCATCTATCTTTCTATAATTTAATCCCCCACCCATAATTAGTATCTTTCTCTCTTCACTTTCCTTACCTGAAGACTGAATATTTCTCAAGTACTTAGGCCTAAGCAAAGTCAAAGTCACTAAATGTGGTATATTAGAATATCATACATAATGCAGTCAAAGCACTTCATTTTATAGATGATAAAAAGTAACCAAAAGAACCAAAGGGACTGCTCCCCAACCATCTGGGAATTTACTGACAGATTTAGAAAGAGAATTAAGACTTCTAAGCCTCAGCATGAGAGGAATTTAACCAAATTACACAAAAGGGATAAGTTAATATTTAGTTGAAATTCAGCTGCTGTTTCTTTCCTACAAAAAGAATTTTTTTTTCATGTGTCATTGAAAAGAGTTTAGCTAAGATACTTTATAGTATTGCTGCCCTGCATCCATTTAGTGTGGCCAAATGTCCTGTAGGAATCTTTAACCGACACTAGCCCTGCCTCCCGCCCCCCATGCAAACACATGCCCTGGATAGCAGCCCCCAGACTCAGAAGCAAAGGGAAGTTCCTGTTATGACTTCTCCATAGCACTTATGATCAACAGTCTCTCCCACTTCCCAGGGGCTTCCCCTTGTGCACCCCTTAGATAAGAGCCCCATGGAATCTACCAAAATCCTGCCCTTTTTGGTTTGAATTGACCAATCTGACCATACCCAAGAATCCCAAAGCACTTCACTCATGCACCTTAATAAGACATATGTCCCAAGTTCTTTCTCTCTCTCTCTCTCTCTCTCTCTCTGTCTGTACCCTGTCTTGACCTTTTCTTATGGTCTCTTAAAGTGGGAGGAAGTTAGATATTCTCCTTTTGGCATTAGAGAGCACTTCTAAGATTTTAAGCAAAGGTCTGGCATGGTCACATGTGCTTTACCAAGCATTTTGGGGGACACAGACCAGAGAGACAGGAAAAGAACTGCAATGAGATTGATGAGGAGCTACTCTAACTGATTAAGAGAGGAGACCTCCTCCCTCAGGGATCTATCAATCTGGGGAAACAGACATTTACAAAGCTCTGAAATGAGTGTTAAGAAAAACCGGAGAAGGGAAATGTTCATCATCATTAGGAAAATGGGTCTTTTTTGAGGGGTTGGCAGGATTTTGACATATTAGAGATTAGAAGAAGCATATTTGATCTAGAAGGAGGAAACTGAATAAAGCCTCAAAAACATAACCGTGCATGGTGACACTTGTTCCTCAGGACTTCAGTCCTCAGATTCCGTAGCCCCCCTATACTCCCAATAAATCCCAGCAGTCAGTTCCCAAAATTAGTTGTGTCATTTGTCTATGAATTACATAAAGACTGAAGTCTCAGAAAAAAGAGATTGTATATCCAAATAACCTATGTTCCAAATTATAGGGCATATGTTGAGATAACCAAAAATACCAAAAAAATCCACCCAATAGGCTGGATTAGGAGAGATGTTTCCAGGTATCTCAGAAATGATGTTCACAGTTGAAGAGAGAGGGATGGCCAGTCCACCATCACTAGAATTACTTTCTTTTTATTTTTCTTTTTGTTTTGAAGCCAGGAAGAGCTCAAAAACAAGAAAGACAGACTCCTTCTTCTACAAAACTGATCATTTGCTTTGAGTGGTGTGTTTGAAAGACTACGAGGTGCAGAGGCAAAGAAATTGTTGGGGATCCTGACAGAGGTTAGAGAAGGTGAGGTGGCCTGGGTAGCACCACAGCTGGTGCATGATCTAAATCTTACATGACTGACGTAGATCGCATTCGAGTCTTTAAGCAAAGCCAACTCACCAGTCGTCTTTCCCGTAGGAACCTGGCTGGACAGGGCCTGGAAGCTGGCCTTGGCTCTAGGGAGCTCATGACCTCACTAGGAGCCTGTCAGCTTTCTCTGCCCTGCTTCCCATGGCCATCCATATCCTGCATCTCAGAAGTCAAGGTCATCAGGCCTAATTCTAAGCATTCCATCAATATGTAATCTCTCAGGACTCAGAACACTTGGGCTAAAGTAAGTCCCAGTGGCGAGACATCCAAAGAAGTGCATTCAAGGACCACTACCAGGAAGAGAAATCAGAAATGGACACGGTCAGAAAGGGGAAATGTGGGGAGAGAAACATGTAGAATTTAACACGTGGGAAATTATCATGTTTTTCTCTCCACGTCTTCATTAACTAAAGTCATGGAAAGCAAGAGTGTTGGTTGTCACAGTGCAGAGAGTCTGTTTGTGTACATGTGAGAGAGAGTGAGATGGTCCTTGTGTTGCAGTGAATGGAAACACTGACTGGGCAGTCAGGGGCTGGCCAGCGTATGGCCCTAGGCCAAGTCGACTTAACTTCTCATCCATACTCCCATATTCCTTCTCTCAGTGTTGACAGTATTACTAATTTTGTACTTAACACAAGGCTTCTTTTGGAGATTAAATGTGGTAATTAATGATTTTTAGTGATCAAGGGCTAAAGAAATGAATGGAGAGATGTATAAACTGCTAGAAGGCTAATACCATGATGAATCAAAGATAACATGCCATCTAGAGCCATTGGTTCCCTTCCCTTGTCTTACCTAACTCTACCGTGACCTCTATCTTCTTTAGTAATACAGATAAGGAGAACGTGTGGATTTCTAGAAGTGAGGAAGAGACATGGCATAAGCTGCTTTCTATTTTATGGATTTCAAAATAGTTGAATAGATGTGGAAACATATCCACTTCTTTTTTTCTCAAATAGAAATTCTGCACAACTTAGATGTTGTGGAGCAGGAAGTGAACACAGTAGGTATAGTACTACTGTGTTAGGCATTTCTGATCTATTTTTACATGCCCTATCACAAGATATTGATAACCACTGTGGTAAAGAGCACTGACAGGTAAGCGTCAGAATTTTTATTTTTCAGTCTCTGTGCATTTTAACTATGTTTTCTGGGAATCCCTTCAGTCCTTTTGTGAAAGACACAAATGATGAATAAATATATTAATTTAAAAATTAATCTTCTGGAACAGGATTTTGCTCTGAGCTTCCTTCTCTTAAAAAAATTGTCTTCCGGGGCGCCTGGGTGGCTCAGTCGGTTAAGCGTCCGACCTCGGCTCAGGTCATGATCTCACGGTCTGTGGGTTCGAGCCCCGCGTCGGGCTCTGTGCTGACAGCTCAGAGCCTGGAGCCTGTTTCAGATTCTGTGTCTCCTTCTCTCTGTGACCCTCCCCTGTTCATGCTCTGTCTCTCTCTGTCTCAAAAATAAAAAAACAAACAAACAAAAAAAAAAAAAACGTTAAAAAATATTGTCTTCCCTGTAAATTACATAGTATTGATCTTTTTTATCTTTACATTTCATTTTTTCCCCTTAAACTCTATTCTCCTTAGCAACCAATGAATTTTCATATGAACCCAAAATTGCTTCTCTGAACATGACTTATAAAGAACATTAAAAATTCTAATTAAGGGCACCTGAGTGGCTCAGTAGGTTGAATGTCTGACTTCGGCTCAGGTCATGATCTCACAGTCTGTGAGTTTGAGCCCTCATCGGGCTCTGTGCTGACAGCTCGGAGCCTGAAGCCTGCTTCAGTTTCTGTGTCTCCCTCTCTCTCTCTCTCTCCTTCTCCCCTGCTCATGCTCTGTCTCTGTCTCAAAATAATAAATAAACATTAAAAAAAACTCAGATCCTGATTCATTTAAAAAATTCTAATCAATACTCCCTACAACTTGCATACTTATTTCATAATTGCTTTCATTTCACATGTATTCTCTTTATTTCTTTATGTATTTCTGTACTCAAATATGCAATCACTTTTCTTCCACCTGAAGCACTGTCTTTAATATTTGTCTTAATGCATGTCAGCTGGCATTGACTCCTTTCAGATTTATTTCTCTGAAAACACCCTTATTTTCTATTAATTTTTCCATGATTTAAATAATAACACTTCCCAAAGTGTTTATTCTCTTTATGTTTAATCTACTGTTATATTTACTTATTGAGTTCATAATTTCAGTTAATTTATATTTGTCATAATTTCCATTTGAAATTTTTATAAATTCTATTTCTCTGGTGAGTTTAGTCATTCTTTCATTCATTTTTCCATCTGTCTATTTTCTGTCCCTGTTGGTAACACCAAGTCTGTATTAGCTTTGGATTCATTTCAATTTGGTTTCTGTACTTTAAACTGGATTTTCAAATTGTATTTGCATTTGAATACAGTTCATATTATTTACATGTATAGCTACTCACTGGTCGCCAGATACTTGTGTAAGTGAGGTTCAAGATGGTGTCATCTTCTTCCATGAATGCTGACCCTCTCTGCCTTACTAGTCAGACACAGTGGTAATGGATGTCTTGATCAGTCATAGACTAAGGGGAGTCAGGGCCATGTTGCCAATGTGCTGTTTCTGTCTTTTCTGGTGTTCCTCTGCAACTAGGGTAAAACCTACCCAAACTTCCAAATACCAGAACGCTGTGTGTAGAGCTGTCCTTCACCTAGGTAGGTTCTGAAGTTTGATTCTTGTTTCTTACTACAACATTGAGTAAATAGCGTTCTGATTTTCAGAAGATTAATGTTTGGTTCTTGGCATGCTATACTACATTACTTCAGAATCTGTCAGGTTTCGTTTCTTTCCTTCTTTCCTTCTTTCCTCCTTTCCCTCCTTCCTTCCTTCCTTCCTTCCTTCCTCCCTTCTCTCTCTCTCCTTCTTTCTTTCTCTCTCTTTCTTTCTTCTTGTAAACTAGAATACAATGTATGTGTTTTTTCCAGCTTTATTGAGGTATACTTAATATACAAGAAGTTGTATATATTTAATGCACACATTTTGATGGGTTTGGACATATGCCCACACCTCTGATACCATCACCACAAACACGTAATACACACCCATCACCTCCGAAAGCAATTTTTTTTTAAAGAAAGCTGGCCTTGTTTCCTTTTCCCTAAACTGGAAAGTCATGTTAAGGGATAATGACTGGTTTGGCACTGACTGGTCACACTGCCTGCATATTCATTGGGTAACACCAAATGGAGGCCAGTGGCTGTATAGTGCGATTCTTTGGATGGCTTCCACCTGGGTGGTTGGGTGTTATCCTTTGGGCCTTCCCTGGGCAGAGGGGAGAATCTGCATTATGGTGAAAACAGCAGCCAATCCTCCTTTCCTCAAGGCCAGATGGGTGTGTTCTGTCTCTCACTGATATGATCATTTGGTCTCCATTTTTGTTTCCTCCAATGGCCTGGCAGACATTATAGAACACATAGAAGTACTTACCAGATTCACTAAGCAAACCTTGAGGGATAGCCAACAAAGCCTGTCCTTACTGAACTCTGAAATGTCTCTGATGAGGAAAGCTGTCCTCCAAAATAGGATGGACTTGGACATTCTACCTGCTTCACGAGGAGACACCTGTACCGTTATCCAAACAGAATGCTGTGTGTTCATATTCGTGAGTCTGCTAATGTATCACCTTTATGAAATTACATAAGGACACAAGTGAATGCCCTAAGTAATCTGACCCTCAGTATAGGAGACCTTATAAAGCAGTGGCTCAGATCATGGGGTGGAAAAATTGTGAATGATTTTGTGAATCATTAGGAAAAAAAATTAGTGTTTTCTCTTGCATGAGCCTATGTTGTTACTGTGGTATCTGCCTCCAGGGCAGCCAGATAGCAGCCAAGGGAGCCACCTCCTTGCTTAGGAAATCCTGACAATGGCTCAGGACACAGTGCAGAAGATTGTGGGGAGGTGGGCGGTGGTGCGTATGAAATTGTAAGCGTAGGTCACTGAGGGGTGGAGTGTGTGATGAAGTCATCAAAAGGGCATGATGAGCCCTTCTGACCTGTGAGCTGGATGAGTCAATCAGAGGCTCCTCACACCGTTCTCTGTCCTTGGAATGTCCCCACTACCAGAGGCTGCTCCAAGGACACAACCTTGAGACAGTGAAGTGATGCTGAGACCTGGCTGGTACACGTGACGGAGCCCAGCTAAAGCTGTTATTGTATAAAGCTTCAAGACTCTAGTGAGTGGATGTCATCTACTTGCCTTGTTACCGAAGGCAAACCTTATATCCCAGTTCCCTTGCTCTTCCCTTGCGCCTACCCATCCGGAGCGGCCTACCTCTTTCTTTGGTCTCTCCTTGCCCTCCATGCAAGGAAGCCATTTTCAAATCACACCCAGGAAGTTTTTGGGGTGCTCTCCACAGAAATCTGTTAAAAGATTCCACAGGGGAGCATCATGCATTGAAAAATGCGCTAAATTCTCAAGACAGAGGGTCCAATTTCCCCAACATATAAGTAGAAACAGAGAAGGAAGTGTTTGGAACCCTAGGGTTTAAGAGAAATCTAAGAGTGACTTTATTCTTACCCTGATTGGGGAAAAAAACAAACAAACAAACAAAAAAACCCACAAAAAACAAAACTCTATAAAAAGTTATTTATGGTTCAGTTGAGAAATTTTGAAGATGGACTGGATATTAGATAACACTAAGGAATTATTATTTAATTTTTAGGCATCGTATGGTTTTGTCTTTTAAAAAGTGTTACATCATGGAGATATGTACTGAAAATTTGTGGGTTAAACTGAAGTCTTAGAATTGTTGTAAAACATCAGCAAGAGAGAAGAGAATTGGGAGGTCAGGATTTATAAATGAAACAAAACTACCGCATGTTGATAATTATTAAAGATGAGTAGCAATGATATGTGGTTGTTTTACAATGTTCTCAAATTATTTGTGCATCCTCGATTTTTTTCACAATAAAATGTTTCAACAGGCATTCTGATTTGGTTTAAAGTTCACATTTATTCATTGCAACACTATTTCATGTGAAATCTAGAGAAGCCCTTCTCCCTCCCACCAAACCCCAGTACCAACCACAGTTCCCATTCTAGCAACTCAGAATATGTCTTGGGTGGGTGGGAGGTGAGAGGTGACGCGGTCTCCCACTTAGGAGGGGGAGATCCCATTTCCTTACATGGCCGTGTTCTTGGGGGGGGGCCAACAAGTTGATAAAGAATACAAGTGTTCCCTCTCAGATTTCCAGTGATTATTTGGCTATTCTGTTTTCCGTTGGTTGTGCTGGAAGCACAACTTTATTGGAGGTAGTAAGATCATGACTTCCCTTTCCAATCCACAAGCAGGGAAGGAAAGAACAGAGTGCCACGAAAAAGCTCACGATGAAATCATATCCATCAATACTCACATGCTAATAATTAGATTCCATATTAATGACTTAAACATTCCAATTAAAAAAGAGTTGCTGACTCCAGTGAAAATCTCACTATTTAAGTACCATTTAAGTAAAAGATGTTCTCGTGTCAGGGGTTGAATTGGGACATTAAAAAAAAAATTCATTTGAGTCAATTATTCCCTAAGCCACAAGCATCTCAGGAAGTTTTACCCTGATTAGTCTATATGCACCTACAGCACAGCACACACACTCTTTTATTATACAAACAGAAAATTTTCTCTGCTGCCTTGTAGAAGTCCCCAATTAACTTGTTTACAGAGATTTAAGTACAAAGAAAATCATTGCTGTCTGTGGGAAAAAATTAACCATTGTTTCTAGAGTGAAACATTTTAAAAGTCACTATGAATGAAGCATATAACGAGGGTATCAATATATGTTTTCCTTGTTCATTAATGGCAAACATATAAACAATCATGCTTTTGAGCTTTTTACCTTTCCATGACGCAAGTAGATGGTAAGTCTGATGTTTTCAGAGGGTACACGGTAGACATGTAATTCAGTTTATTGAGACATGACAGCTATCAAAGAATATTCTACCACCTCTCAGTGCTTCATTGAATTCCACTTCATCCTTATTAACTAGCACATACCGGCAAAAAATTGTGGAGTAGAGAAAGGTGAGTATCTGAATGCTACAAAGAACACTGATATATAACTAAATTATCCTGATTAACAGGATACTGTAAATTTAACACAACCACTTATTCATAAACTTGCTCTTAGTGATGCTAAACGTAACTAATTAATCATGTTTCAGTTTGTTTCCTTCCTCTGGAAACATACAAAATTGGATTCCTTTCAGTAAGTTTTCATTCCAAGTCACTATTTTCTTATTAGCAAACTCTGTGAGAAGTTTGGGCAGGAATATTTCTCATTTTGCTAAAAAAGACATATTTCAACTTTGCTAAGCCCAAGTAAATGATATTTGCCATTTATCAGTAATATCACTTTTCAGTCTACCTTCAGGCTTTTTTCTTGTGTTACTTTTTTGAGGATTCTATTTCTAACAGCATGTATTCATAAGTCTGCTAGCTCAGAGGCCTTTTTTATTTCCCCAATTACTGGTTTTGGTGGTTATAAATTATCAACGTCAATGTTTTGAAAGAAAACAAAATTGAACAAAAAAGCCCATATGCTTCTGAATATATATTATGCAATGAAATTTACATTTAGGTTTTCAGAAGAGTTAGAATAATAACAACATTCATTTTTATCTGAATGCATGTATACCTAAGTGTATACACATGAATGCCCATACATAGGATGCAAAATATTCACAAAAAACAAAATAATGAATGTTTTAGAAAAGTGACCATAGTGTTTAGAGCTGTAGAAAAATGCATCTGCTTTAAAACAAAATTGTAAATCCAAACTATAGTTTTTTAAAGTGTCACATGAAATAGCAAATATGTTTGATATATACCATCTTATATAAATATTTACAGAAGCTACAGTAATTCATGTATACAATTTGCTTTTTCCTTTTTACATAGCATATAAAAAAGTACCTGTAGAGAGAGAAGTATAGTACATATTTTTTTACGAGGATATTGCAATATCTTTGTTGTTGCATACAGTGATATTTTTACTGTGTCTTTGATAGTGCATCTTTTTTGAAATGATAATAGAAATTTTATCCTGGGTTATAAGGAGTGGACCTATTCAATGACCTTTCATGTATGTAGTGTTAGTCATAATATTTTATCACATGTTAGCTATCTCATCTTGAGGCGTGCTCTCGAGGTTTACCATCAAAAGGAAAGTAATTCCATGGGTTATGAAAACAAACAGGTTTTTGTAAATTCAAGAATCTGTTATTTGATAAAAGCTCAACAGGATTATTTTTAACACATAATTGAAACTGAATAAAATGTGCAATACTCATGCCAGTCTGTTGGCTCTGCTCCAAAAAGAGAAGATTATGCAAGCAAGGAAAAAGGCAGATAGTTAGGAATTACATTAATCCGTGCAGGACTTTCTTCTTCATATGTGGTCAAAACTCAAACTGACAACCTACTGCTGATTAGAGAACAATAATGTCAAGGACCGTAAGAGTAAATTGAGTAGAAGAAACTAGACAGTGCTAATTTTTTTTAAAGGCATAAAGATAATTTAACATTCTGAAAGAATAATAATTAGTAGCCTGTCCATTTAAGCATAACTATAGTTCTGCAAGCATGTTAGGCTTAAACACAACCGGAAATTCAGTTATTTCTATTTTCATTTTACAAAAATGAACAAGATCAGAATGACTGAGGGATCCATCTAATCTCTTACAACAAATAAAAGAGACATTTAAGAAATTATGCCTGCCTATTTTCAAATCTCATGTTTGTTTTGCTTGTTTGCTTATTTTGCTTTGTTTTATTTTTCACTTCCCTCATTCTGAAAAAGCTAAAAACAAAAGAGTTGTTTATCATCGGGGACAGGCGAGGTTACGCTGCCATTCCAGAATACCTCAAAACTCAGTAATTTATGCCAAGGGTTGAGTGATGCTCCCACCTGTCCATCAGCTATGGCTCCACCCCACATGTCCCCACTTGGGCAACAGAGCAGTTCCATCGACGACATTGCTAACTGCCTAGGCACAGTGTCTTCTTTTGTATTGCTGTTGTGACAAATTCTCTCTGGCTCAGTGACTTAAAACAACATAAATCTGTTGCCGTGCAGCTCTGAAGGTCAGGAGTCCGAGAAGGGTGTCACCAGGCTCAGATAAAGGTATGGGCAGGCCTGCATTCCTTCCAGAGGCTCTTCAGGAGAAACTACTTTCTTGCTTTCGCAAACTGCTTGAGGTCACCCACTGTAGTGAGCTGGATGGTGGCCCCCCAGTAGTTCTGTCCGCGTCCCGATCCCCAGAACCCGTGAATATTACCTCATATGGTAAAAGTGTAAATATTGTGTTCTATGGCCAAAAGCTGTGATTCAATTAAAGATTTTGAGAGGAGGAACTAATCCTGGATTGTCTGCGGGGTTCCTAAATGCCAATAACTGTTGCCCTTGTGAAAACGAGGCAGAAGGAGATTAAACACACACGTAGAAAAGAAGGTGATGTGAAGTTGGAGGCAGACATAGAAGTGATGTAAGTGACCGTAGCCAAGGAGGCTGGCAACGCCCAAAGCTTGAAGAAGCCAGGACTGGAACCCCCTTCCAGAGTCTTCAGCAGGAATGTGATTCTTAATTTTGGACTTCTGGCCTCCAGAACTGTGACAGGGTAAATTTCTATTGTTTTAAGCCACCAACTTTCTGACTCGATACAGAAGCCCTAGGAAACCAAAACACACTCCTTGGCTCCCCGCCCTCTTCCCACATCTTCAAAGCCAGTAATGGTGGGTTAAGTGCTCCTGACACAGCTGTCTCTTTTGTGCTCTTTTATATTCACATGTCCTTCTGGGCATCGTCAGTAAGCAGCCCCCAACCGAAGGTCCTTACAGGAATCGCATCTGTAAAGTCCCTTTTGCATGTGAGATAACATATTCACACATTCGGGGGGAATAGGGATGGATATCCTTGGGGGCATTATTCTGCCTACCACACACAGTGAAAGGCAATATGATGAACCACAATTTGGGTACTTAATGCTTTTTTTCCAGGACTAATAAACATTATTTCTAATCACATTTTATTGTCCCATACAGAAGTGACACGGGTACATCTGAATTCTGTAGGGAACAAGTATAAAATCTTCCTACATGGAGATCATAAGATAATCAGATGAGTAGCTACCTGAAAGGAAAATTTATAAATATTGTAATAATAAGTATAAATACATGATGACTGCTATAAGACAGAGCAGACAGATAACGTAAGGCAAACTCATTATAAACAATTTGAAAAAGATTCATGAATTTAATTTGCGGAAAGCCATAAGATGTGGCCATTTGGGGTGACCCCAGAAGATGACTGTGTCATAGCCAGATCCTCTCTTGTTCATCTTCTAAAACTGTTTATAGGTCAGCTCTGTGTGGAAGAAGTTCCTGGCCCCCACTCGCCCCAACGTGAGTACGGTACCTGGCCTCAGTTCCGATAATAATGTGATCTGAGCTTTGTACTTGCAATGCTACATTTTAAAATAAAGGTGTATGGCACTGTGTACTTTTAGAAAAAAATATGGGCACCATATTAAACGTGGTTCATTGAAATTGCTCAAAAATCCTAGAAAAGGATTGAGAAGTGGATGCAGGATGGATGGAGGTATTCTAAAAAATAATGTAAGAAAATAAGAATGATTATGAGAATATTAAAAAGTTAAAATAAATGAAAGGTAGAAAATATGTAACAAGGCTGAATGTTTACCACGCTACAAATCCATGTACTCAGCTGGGCATGCTGAATGTATCACCCACTAAGCAGACACTAAAAATGGCATAAGAAAGACTCTCTCTTAAATAAGTTGCAATGTAATAAGCCAAGTTAGAATGTCAACAAATTTACACTCTGTAGCAAAAGCATGGATGCAAAATAAACATTTGATTGGCACAGGAAAATAACATTGACTGTAAAGTTAACATTGAAACAAGCCCATTGATCCGATTAGAATTAGAGTTAATGTGCTATTCAATATTTTCCCCTATTTGTGTTAACTTTTCTCTTGCCCTAAGAGTGGAACTAATTTCATTTACATACAAAGAAGGAAACATCATTTAAGTACTGTTTTAGACATCCATTTTCAAGATTACAAGAAGAATCTTATGCCAGAAAAGCACTATCTACCACTTGAATCTCCTGCCCCTATATTTTTGTACATTCAGATTTTGTGTTTTTACGTTTTATGAAAAAATTTGGAGTTCCAAAATGTTCCCCCTTATTTCCTAGAACTCATAGATGCTGATATTTTAAATATTTAAATAAATAAACATATTTATGTAGAAGGAAAATGGTGATCTCAAACTAGAAGGCCTAATCAGAAAATATGTCCTGTTCTCTAGCCAGTTGAAATTATACTACGATTTTTATCAATTTTACTATAGTCTAAGCTGCTTTATTTTGGACATCCAGCAGTCTTCATTTTTCTCAGCCCCAACAATTATGAACAATACACGTAATTTAATAAAAAATCCCAGAAGTAATCTTTTTTGTTGCCAAAAAATGATAAAAGCAGAGTGTGTTGGCTTTTCCAAAGCATTCCTCAGTACTTCTTTCCTTTATGCATATTTTTATCTGCAATAGACTGAGTGTAATTCACTGAAAAATTCACATTATTGTGCTTCTGTGGGTTTTCATGAATTAAACTGGCACTTTCTATTATAAACTTCTATTTTTAGGGTTTTATAGTAATTTCCCTGGAAAATGTAATTTGATACAGAAATGTACAAAATTGCAATTGGAGTACATCTTTTGACCAAACTTAAATTAAAAAAAATGAAAGGCATTTTGGCAGCTTTAATTTATACAAGCACAAAGACATAATAGAAAATGTGCTAGACCTACGACTTCCCTTCAGAATGCTGTCTGTTACATCCGAAGCGGTTTGTAAACCATCAGAGCTCTGTGGCAGCGTATGAGTAACCAGCACTAAGGTCCTTTGTCAGACCCATGCGATGCTCCTTTCTTAAAAGCTTATTCAAAATCAAAGTCACCCCAAGTCTCTTTTCTACTGAACTTAGCACTCATTCACTTAATGAAAAATGCCCTTTCAACAAAGCAGACTAATCTCAATGTCCTGACATCCCCTGATACAAAGATCTAAGAAGGTTTTGTCTGTGTAATAAGCAGTAGCTTTGATCTCCTTCTTAATTAATGCTGCATATAAGAAAGTATAGCTGAGAAAACCAGTCATGTTCCAAACCACGATCAGCATCATCACTATCACCACAGGAATCTGTCGCAGGTAACCGAAAACATCTCACCTGTCTTAAGCTGAAAGGAATTGAAGAGAGGAAAGAAAATTTTGGTGGGGCTCAAAAATCTGTTCCATGCTTTACGTCCAGAAACGATTTCAAAATAAAGCTTTGGGACATGTCTGCCAGGGAAAATGGTAAATCAGGGACACTCGAGAAGTAGGGAGCTGGGAAAATGCCCCTGAAACTTTCAGCTCCAGGAACACATTACCTCAAATGGGAGCCTGTAAGCTGCTCTAACAGATTCTCACCATGAGCTGCTGGCCCGGATCAAGAGCCACGACCTGCTTATTTGCAAGTACCGTCATGAGATGAATAGCAAACGTCTTGCCTTTGGACCATTGGAATGGTTGCGACAGACCACTTCCGCAGGAAAACTCGATGACTGTCCACCCCTACTTGCCAGCACGAAGAACGTGCGTGGTGAGCAACACTAAAGTCTGTGCCTTGCTTCCATGCTCCAGTTCTCCCACCAGCATCGGACTGGCTGAACCCAAAATGCATCTGGAATCCCCCTCACTAGACACTCTGGTAAAACCGAGTATTTAGCTTTCCAGTTCCTACAGTGAGGGAAGTCATAGTAAAAGGCCGTGTTCAAACATATTTGAAACCTATGAATATAAAGACTGTCAGGGAAGAGAAAATTGATACTCAGGTAAAATGATTCTCGAAGTTCAGCTCCTAAAGCTGATGTTCAAATCTTAAAATGTAAAGGTGTCTTATAATCTTCCATGCACATTGTCTTTTAGTGTATATCACTTAACAGTAATTATTAGTACTATTATTAGTGATGCACTTAAAACATAATGATAAGGTAATTTATTTATTTGTGAGTCGCCATATCACAAGCCTTGTAAAAATTCATTTCATTTGATAACAACTTTGAATCATTGAGATTTAATGATGCATCAATGAGGTTTAATGAGGTCACACAATCGGTTAATGATAGAGCTTGGATATGAACCCAGATTTATCTGACTTCCTTCACGGCCCAGTCTCCCTAAACCAGCTACCTAGCTTGATCTAGCAAGCAGAAACTGTCACACCTTAATTTCTTATTAGGTGGAAGTCACTATCTGAGAGCCGTAGGGAAAAGGATTATGGCTGCAAAGGTTCATAGCAATGCTGACGTATTTTACTCGATGTCTATTAACATATTTAATTTTCAAACGAAAATTAATAATATACTCCTCAAAAACTCCTTTGAGATAGAGACTTTTATTATTTCTATTGTATAAATTAGGAACCTGAGGCCAGAGAGATCAAGTAACTTATCTGAGGTGGCAGAAGAGGACAGGTGAGTGTTGAACCAGGCAACCCGGCGAAACATAAGGCTTATAAAAAACGCAACAGTGGGCTGGGTCCTTCCAAGTTATTTGGCGACTCACTTTACTTGAAAGATTAGTGGAAAGGAGACCGGTAATAGCAAAGACAAAACTGTTCCCTATTCATTTACTGTGAAGCAAAATCACAAAGACCAGGAAAAGACAAGGCTTGTAAACTGGTTCAAGACCCCTTCACCTTTCTCATGCTGTAATTTCCAACTGGAATCCCTTCTTCCTTCTTGTAAGCCTATCAAATGTCCAGGACAAGGCTAATGGCTATTCATCTTTAAGGATTTGCTTTGAATCTCACTGCCTATTGAATAACTCCTCAGGACACTGAAGCCTAGAGTAGGCTTATTTCCCTTTAATTCTGATACAAATATTTAGTGAGTGATATTGCAATATTTAGTTTCAATATCTTTCCACCAGACTAGGTTGTGAATTCTTCAAATGCAATTGTAAATTGACAGTAAGTGTAAATTGCCTGGCATGCAATAAGTTCTCAACAAATTTCTGAATTTGAATGAATTTTCAACCATTACGTCACCCATCTTAGACTTTAACTATAGATGAGTGTTTCGTGTGAATACACTAATGTTTCTACTACACTGTTTTTCAATATCTGGATGCAAGCAATGAATTTGTATGCAAAATCCCATATACTCACAGTTTCCAATATATATATATGATAATATATGTAACATACTTTTATATAATTTTTATATATTTTATAGTATATGTAAATAAATAATTAAATATAGTATAGGGGTGCCTGAGTGGCTCAGTCAGTTGAGTGTCTGACTTTTCATTTTGGCTCTGGTCATAATCTCAGGGTTGTGGGATTGAGCCCCCTGTCACTGAGCAAGGAGCCTGCTTGAGGTTCTCTCTCTCTCTGTCCTTCTCCCCACTGTTGTGCTCGCTCTCTCTCAAATAAAAAATATATGTATATATCAATAAATTATATAAATATACAGTATATAATTATATATAAAAATAAAATGTACAATATATTGTTACATATAAACATATATATGTCTATATGTCTAAGTATATATATATATATATATATATATATATATATATATATATGTATGTATATGTGTTTGTATATATGAAGAAATGAGCTTTCTAAGTCAGTAACCATTAATGCTTATGCTGAATTCTATCATAACTATGATTTCCAATACTGATGAGTTACATTTCAGTGAAATTAGCTTTGGTCACACTTACTATTTGAGTGAGACAAGAATGGCTGTGCTCCCCGCCTCCACACAGCACCTCAGTACTAAGTGTTTAGTGACATACTGTGCATTGGTTCGAACATTGAGGATAAAACAGGAAGATAAAACAGAAGCAGTAAGTAAATGGAGTGACATAAGGAAACACAAGTCAAAAGTGACAGTTCCTTCACTAAATATCACTTGCAGGTCATAAGTGAGTTGAATATCTCTATTTGTTTCATCTACACAAGGATATCTCTTGTGTCTTCTATACCTTAATCTCTTATGAGACAACTCTTCACTCTAACCCATAAGCCTTGCCCGTCTACACTGATTTCTAGTGCTGGAAAGTGGTGCAGGTAAGGAAAACAGCCGTTTCCAATTCTCATACCACTGCTCCCAAGTCTCCCTTTCATCCAGTACAAGAACAACATTCTTTTCTCCAAAGGTTAGCAACTCATTTGGAAAAAGGATTGCCCACTGAAAAGACAATCATCGCAGATGCACACAAAAGTATTCTTTCTATTTTGTCTGAGTTTGTCTTACTGTTATATACAAAGAAAAGGTCCAGTGTCCTTTGCATCCGAAGCACTGCAAAAAATCCTATTCTTTCTTGAACTCATTTCAACCAGATGACAGTCACCACTTCACCGAAACGGCACCTGCCAAACTTCCCAGGGGTCTCACGATGTCAATCCCGACACCAATTTTCAGGGCTAAATCCGTGACCTCTCCGAAGCACTGGCCACTTGACTGTTCCGTCTTCTCAGAACACTTTTTCTACTCTCCAAAACACTGCCGTCTTAAGTTGTTGTTGTTGCTTTTTCTTAACCTCACTGTTTTTTCCTGTCTTCTTTGCTGGATCTTCCCATCTCTAACCTTTAAATATTGATGCACATGGTGTTCCATAACTAGATTTTCAAAACTCCTTTCCTCAATCTACATCCGTTCTTTACATAGTTTTATCCACTTCCACAGCTTCTGAGGTCATGGATATACTAATATAGGTATGATGTAATGGCGCCCAAGTTGTTTAATTGAACTTCTCACAAGGACTTCAGAACAGTGCATCTATCTACTTATTTATTCACCGTATCCACTATGGTGAAATCTAACAAACAACCCAATCCTGATGCAGTGAAATCAGAACCCGTGTTTTCACACTCCCTTTTTCCTGTACCATGTCCCTATCCACCCCCAAGCCACTCTCCTTGTCTTCCTCATTTTGGTGAATGCCACTACTAGTCATCGAGCTTCTCAGACAAAAATAGATAAAAGGTATTTGGTAGGTTTAATTTCTCACAACCTATAAAGTTTAAGTTCGCTAAGTCCTACCTTCAGAATATACCGCAAATTTGACCAATTCTCACGATACCCGTGTCTCCCACTACCGTCCACACGCCAACTATTTATTGCTCTGTGACCCAAATCGCCTACCACCCAGTCTCTCAGCCTGCCTTCCTGTCTACTCCCCACTCTCTGTTCTCTACAGAGCAGAGAGCTACTCTAAAATTAGGAAACATTTCACACAGATAGGTCGCTACCTTGTCAAACTGATCTTTTAAAGTAAATTGGGCGATTAATTTCCATGTTGAAATCATTTAACACTGTCCTCCCAATTTAAAATACAATTCAAACATCTGGATATGGCCAGGCAGCCCCTTCAGGATTGAGCTTAGTCTCCCCTGTCCTCATTCACTTTCACTGCAGCCACGTCATCTTCTTTCCATGTCAAACACACCAAACTCATATTGCCTGAGGTCCTTTGCATTTATATTATCGGGGAAATCTTCTCCAGATACCCACATGAATCACACCCACACACATTCGAGTCTCTCCTGACATACCACTTCTTCACAGAGGTCATCTCTGATCACTCTTAAACTGTAGCTATAACCATATCATTATAGTCATTCTCCAACCCTTTGTAAACTCAGTTTTGTTTTTGTTTTGTTTTGTTTCCAGAGCCTTTTCTCCACATGAACTTAAACTCCATGTGATTCCTCATTCTTTTCTGTCTTCTGATCTGCTCTCGTAAAGACTTTGCTTATTAATTTGTATATTTTCAAAGCCTAGAAGTCTGACTAACATGTTACATCCAAAAGACATGAGATTCTATAAGGACCATGTGATGTGAGCTGGGTGCATGGGGAGGGCTTGGATTAGAAAGTTCTCAATAGAACTGTGTCTCCATACACTACACCATGTTCTCTGCGCCCAGCGGACCCAGTTGTGAAGTGCTCACTTTGGAAAAGCAAACCTATAACAATTCTCCTAATTAGTGTTCTCTCAGTAATGCATTTTATACCAGCAAAGCATTTTCGAGATTTATTTACAATTACCTAACCTATGGAATAAAGCGTAAGTTAGCCATGAAAAGACTCAGGATTTTCGAATCACTTTTTAAAGATAGTTCTGTAAGGGTCGGTGCATATGCTAGAGTTACCTTTGCTTGTCATCGCAACATGAGCCTTCTGGTTGAGTAGATAATGGAGGATTATAAGTGCTTTGGTGGCTTATTTCAACTCTATGTATGAGATAGAGCTAATCTCTCACTGCCTTTGGACCTGAAACCATTGGCCAAAATTATTAAAAATATAGAAACAAGATTTGGGGGAGAGACTGATTTCATAGGTTGAATATAACTCTCCTGGGAGGTAGAATCGTATCCAGCAATTTACGGTTCATAAACATGGTTTTAATATCAGGGAGGCGAGATTTAAAGATGACTATAACTAAGAAAGACAGGTCCTATGATGTCTGAAGTTCTCTCTTGTCCAGCAAGAGAGCAAACACAGAATTGAATACGAGAGAGGCTAATGTCCAGGCGGAGACAAGAGCCCCCAAAAGGGGTTTCATGTCTGTTTTTATTGAGCCCTCAAGGTATTACCCACGTGGTGAATGTGAAGAAAACAAGCTCTTACACACGTGGTGAACATGGAGAAAACAATCAGACAGTAATCATTACCTTGTGTGTGTAAGAAGCAAAGGGTCTGGGGGGTGGGGGGCAAGTGGAGTTTGTGATCAAGGTACATTGGCATCAGATGGAAAGTAATGTCCTGCGGGTGATATAACAAGTTATTCATGATCCCATTACAATATCTTGGGTGCTTTCACCCCGTGGTGGTGGCTTTTTGCCCTAAGCTTTTTTCTAATGTATTTATATAAGTAGAACCTAATTCCCCACACTATGACATTCTTCTTTTTTGCTGAAGCATGGGCCTAAAACACACACACACACACACACACACACACACACACACACACAAAAGAAAGAAAATACACAGAAAAGACAATGGTACAAAAAAGTGTGTCAGTGTGTTTGTAGCTCTGTCTGGAGAAGGTATGCTGCTGCAGCAGGAATGCCCACCCCAGACAAGTACGTGGGCTGCAGGGCAGGGATATATTCCAGCAATTTCAGTTATTAGGATTACACAGCCCACCACCCCCCCCTTGAGTGTGCTTTCCTGTATGGATTTCTCCAAAAACAGAGTGAGCAAGCCTGAACACTTGAACTTTCTGGTCCTCTCAAAATTTCCTTTTGGAAACACAGCACTTTGTGTCCTGATTGATCCTGAATCAGTGGCCAGGTCTGCTTAATTCTATGTGGAACAACAGTCTGTGAACCAGGGTAGTCTCTAAATTAATGTTATTTTTTGAAATCCTGCCTAAGGGGCTAGATTTGCTATTGTCTCAAATCACTATCTGAAACCCAAATACCTCCACTTACAGCATAAAACTGTAAACTTGCACAAAAATATGAAGGTATTCAGTGAGACGTGTATAATGAGGAGACAAATGACAGATCTAGAAGACCTGAATAAAATCAGAATTGACTGCAAAAGGTAAGAAATCGTGACGGAGGGGCACCTGGGTGGCTCAGGCAATTGAGGGTCAGACTCTTGATTTCAGCTCAGGTCATGATCCCAGGGTCGTGGAATCGAGCCCCATGTCAGGCTCCGATGTTGAGCCTGGAGCCTACTTAAGATTCTCTCTCTCTCCCTAAAATAAAAAATTTTAAAAAAGCATGATGAAAAAGCATATATTGAGACCATACAAATAACACCAGTTAGAACATAGTCAAACAAGGGATGCCTGGGTAACTTAGTTGGTTAATTGTCCAACTTCGGCTCGGGTCGTGATCTCACCAATCATGAGTTAAAACCCCACATCTGGCTCTGTGCTGACAGTTTGGAGCCTGGATCCTGTTTCAGGTTCCGTGTTTCCCTCTCTCTTTTTGTCCCTCCCCAGTTCGTGCTCTCTCTCTCTCTCAAAAAAAAATAAATAAATAAACATTTTTAAATTTTTAAAAAAATAACAAAATGAAACAAAATAACTTTTCTAGTGAATTTTAAATATAAAATTTAAAAACTGACAACACAGGGGCACCTGGGTGGCTCAGTTGGTTAAGCATTGGACTCTTGTTTTCAGCTCATGTCATAATCTCACTGTTTGTGAATTTGAGCCCCACATCGAGCTCTGAAGGATGACAGCACAGAGCCTGCTTGGGATTTCTCTCTCTCTTTCACTCTGCCTCTCCCCCAGCTCACATGTGTGTACTCTCTCTCACACGCACACAATAAATAAATAAATGAACAATTCCAAAAAACTGACAACACACATGCCACATACATACATGTATATATGTATATGTGTGTGTGTGTGTGTGTGTGTGTGTGTATATATATATATATATATATATATATATATATATAGTGAAAGATATATATGAAATAGGTTGACAAATACTTAGCCTATGATGGTCTTTTTTATTCTACAGATCTTTTTGTTGAATAATGGTAATCTTTCAGTAAGCGTTTGTTGAATTTAATTTGTTGAACTAAATATTTATGATATCTGAAGAAGAATGTTGAGTGTATAAATCAAAGAGAGAAACAAGCAGGTAAGGAGGAACACTTAAAAGTTCAGATTATAACATAGATATGCTGAGAAAAGACTTCATTTGATGGCTAAATATATTTAATGGCTTCATATTGAGTACATCCTGGAAACTGGGAAATCAACTCTATATTAATTTTAACTATGAGAGTACTTTTCTTTAATTTGCATAATGTTATTGTAGAAGGAAAGTCCTTAGCCTAAAATAACCTTGAACCTTGTAGGTGGTAAATATATATATTTGAAAATATAATGTTTTATATAAACGTTTTTTTTTTCCTTTCTCTGTCACTTAAAGTATACTAGGTATATATAGCTGAAGAAACTCTCTTCAGTCACTGTCACTTGAAAAATTCTGTTTTTATTTGAGTGTAGTTGGCATGCCATATCATACTGGTTTCAGGTATACAACATAGTGATTCAACTTCTTTGTACCTTAAGCTATGTTCACCACACAGGTAGCTACCACCTGTCACCATACAACACTAGTACTATGTCATTGACTATATTTCCTATAATGTACTTTTTAGTCCTGTGACTTACTCATTGCATATCTGCAAGCCTGTATCTCCCACTGCCCTGCACCCATTCTGCCCATTCCCCACCCCTCCTGCTAGCAACCAACAGTTTTTTCTCTGTATTTATAAGGATGATTCTGATTTTTTGCTGGTTTCTTCATTGTTTTAGATTCCAAAAATGAGTGAATTCATATGGCATTTTTCTTTTTCAGTCTGACTAATTTCAGTTAGTATAATATCCTGTCTATCCATGTTGCCAGAAATAGCATTTTCTCATTCTTTTTTATTGTTGCATAATATTCCATTGTTTGTGTATATTCCATCATACATATTTATATATATTCTATCATATATTTGTATACATACATATATATAATATATTCCAATATGTATTTATATATATCCCATTATATATCTGTATATATATTAGGCATTGAGTATACAATGGGGAAAGGACAGTCTCTTCAATAAATAGTGTTGGGAAACCTGGACAGCTACATGCAAAAGAATGAAGCTGGACCGCTTTCTAACACCATATACAAAAATACAATTCAAATTGATTAAAAACCTAAACGTGAGACCGCAAAACATTAAACCCCCAGAAGGAACACAAGCAGTAATTTCTCTGACATCAACTATAGCAACATTTTACAGTCACCACCACATTTAGTTCTAGTCATTTCTTCTCTCAGTACTCTTTTCCTTCTTTCTTTCTAGCCCCTCCCTTGCCACACCTAGCACACTGACACATGACTGCTCTATGTCTTTGAAGTGAAAGATAGGAAAACGTGTGCAGTATCACTTATTCAATTTCACAGCCTTGCCTTTCTCTCCATGGGTTGGGGAGACAGATAACTTAGCAAGTGAGATACTCCAAAGAAGAAGTGTTATTAAAAGACAAAGCATTAGAGAAAGGATTAGGAGGTAAAGGCGAAGATCGAACTCTGTCAAATTGAATTGTGTGACCTTGTGTAAATCGCTTCATCTGTATAAATTCTACTCTCTTCACTGATAAAATGTAGATAATAACGAATAACTGATCTATCTAAATTACAGGTTGTGAGGAGCAAATGAGAAAAAATATTGTAAAACGTAAGCCATGCTATCATCAAAACAAATATTGTATTATCTGAATTTCACTATAACAAAGCAATCTCTGTATAATAAAAAAAAAGTAAATTAATCCTAGGATCACAATGATACTTAACTTATCACCAATACTCTCCAAAGACACATGATTGGAGAAGACATTGGAGGTGGAATGGAATAAAACCTGCATTAAATAACAGCAAACAGTAAATTAATAGAATTATGCTCAACCATCCCACTTAATTATGTTGCCAGAGTAACAGATAACAGCTCATAATACACGGATTCTAATTCAAGCCCTTTGGGGAGAAGTTGTGAACTTTGCAATATCAAATTAGAAACAAAGCTATTCTGGGCGTTAGCCTACCTTATTCTTTACCAATCAGTAAATTGAAAAACACAAGTCACCTCTGAAAATGGGAAGGTAGGGATTTTTTGCACGATTTATGAAAATACATACAGTGAGAGTAGTAAAATTTGTGAACATTTACTGGTCAGTGACATTAAGTGCCCAGGTGCTATGCTGAAGGTTGAAGATATGCAAATCCAGGAGACATTATGTATGGTCCTGTGCTTTAAACATAGATAAAACACTTTTTTGGAATTAATGTAACTTCAAGTGAGCCATGCCTCTACTCCTGGTAAGTCCACATTTATTCTCTTTTTTTTCTTTAAGTTTGTTTGTTTGTTTGTTTATTTAGTGTGTGTGTGTGTGTGTGTGTGTATGAGAGAGAGAGAGAGAGAGAGATAGAGAGACAGAGAGACAGAGAGACAGAGAGAGGTGGGAAGGGCAGAGAGAGAAAGAGAATTCCAAGCAGGCTCTGTATTGTCAGCTCAGAGCCCAACGTGGACTCAAATTCATGAACCACCTGAGCTGAAATCAAGAGTTGGACACTCAACTGACTGAGCCACCCAGGTATCCCCCAAATTTATTCTGATTGAAAGGTAGCTCATGGAAACAGTTTGCCAATATCCAATGCAGCGTTCTCCTATTGGGTACAATTTCTAACTACACTAGGTCAGAAATGAAATACACAGGCCCAAAACCACCACTATCTGGAAACAACATAAAGTTCAACATTAGTATTTTATCTGATGCATTCAAAAGTGTGGTTAATAATTCAAATAGAATATGTTTCAATGGCATGAATAACTTCTTCCTCTGTGCTTTCTCTAGAGATTATAACGTCTATTTGTTTCATTTGTCACAAAAATGCCAACCACAATCATTCCAGGGAAGAGATCCCATAGGTGGTGAGGGGGAATGGATTAAATGCAGTAGATGAGGTGCTTAATATCACCATCAGACACATTGGAGGAGTCAGTTTCACTCTGGCTGTCTCAGAAGATCTCCAGACACTCAGACAACTGGCACTTTTCAGTGGCTCAAAATGGGGCATATCAAGAGCTGCTGCATACAAATGCATTGCCCAATCTACAGTCCACAAAACAGCCATACCTACTCATATTAATGGAACTATTGGTGACAGGACATTGAAACTAAATTTGGTACCCAGGAAACTAAAGACTCCACTGCAGAAAAAACAAAAACAAAAACAAAACAAACAAACAAACAAACAAACAAAAACCCAAAATAAAACATCCCCTTGTTGATAACTAAAAAAAAGAAAAAAGAAAAGAAGGTATAATGTGGTATTTGCTTCAGTTTCTTCTGCTAAATCCTAAATACATAAATAAATAAAATGCTTCTAATTTATGTATCTGGATGCTTGCATCAAAGAAGTCTTATAAGGTAAATTTTAGTTTTCAGATTCTAAGCAAAGGATATACTATAAGGGAATGATAGTATAGGGATAGCAAATGACAGTCATATTTACCAGGCTACCTTTGACTCTTTAGCATCCACACGAAGCTTTCTACCGACACTTACACCCAAGTAGGGAGTGACATCAAGGAAGACTATCAAATAGGAAGCACTGGGAACTCATCTTTCCCCCTAGACAACAATTGTAGGGGCAGAACGTGTCTGAAATCACTCTTCTGGATGCTGCAGTTTATTTAAATGCTTACAGTTGGCTGGTAAATTGTGGTTAAATTCAGCCAATTTCAACAGCAACCCATTCCCCACAACGCTGCCCAAGGCAGGCAACTGTGCCATATTCTCGATGCTTCTTGCTACAGTTAGTAGGATGAACAATAAGGAACTTGTCCTCCCAAAGCCCAGGTTGTGTGTTCTGATTGCTAATTGCTGTTTTTGATTGCTAAGAGGCTAACTGTCATTATTTTACCTCTGATAGGTGAAGTGGCTTCCAGGGTATTAAAAGGAACAACACATAATTTTTTTCCCATTTTTTCTTTTCCTCTTTTTGTACCAGGCTTTAAAGAATTAGGACATTTAAAAGCAACAGTATATATGGTGAGAATTCATAAAGCCACCATACACATCCATGGAAAGATGCAGACTTATGAAAGACCTGAAAAGACCTGAAGTTTTCATCTCAGGCTGATCCTCGGAGAACAAACACATTCAAAAGTGGAAAGGGGAAAGAAAGAAAGAAAGAAAGAAAGAAAGAAAGAAAGAAAGAAAGAGAGAAAGAGAGAGAAAGAGAGAGAAAGAAAGAAAGAAAGAAAGAAAGAAAGAAAGAAAGAAAGAAAAAAGAAATTTAAAAAAAGGAAAGAAAGGGAAGAGAAAACAAAGCATGGGGAAGGGGAAGAATCTGATTCCCAGAAGTACAACATTATAAGATTATAAAATTCAAATGCCTAGTTTTCAACAACATACTCATAAGACAAATAAAGAAACAAAAAAGTATGACCCAAATAAAGAAACAAAAAAGATAATTCAACAGAAACTATCCATAATTAAGACGAGATGTCAGGCTTACTACAGAAAGACTTTAAAATAATTGTCTAAGGATGCTCAAAAAGCTAAAGAAAGACATGGATGAAGACAGGAAAATAATTTATGAACAAAACGATAATACCAATAAAGTGATACAAATTTTAAAAATAAACTGAAAAGAAATTCTTAAAAGCATAATACTTGAATACAAAATCCATTAGGGAGTTCCAAAACCAGATCTGAGCAGGCAAAAGAAAGACAACTTGAAGAGAGAACAACTGAAATGATTGAGTCTGAAGAACAAAAAGAAAAGAAGAATGAACTAAGAATTAGAAACCTTTGAGACATCACCAAAGAAACCAACATACATATTATGGGAATCCAAGAAAGAGAACAGAGACAGAAAGGAGTAGAGAGAATATCTAAAAAAAATAATGGCTGAAAGTTGTCCAAATTTTATAAAAGACATGAATCTAAAATCTAATAAACTAAGCAATTTCTAAGTTGGACCAATCAAGGAAACCCACACTGAGCCACATTAAAAACAAACAAACAAAGAAACAAAACAAACAAACAAACAAAAACCTGCAGAAACTCAGAGACAAAGAGGGACTCTTGAATGTAACAGGAGACTTGTCACATAAAAATGACCCTCCATAAGACTACCAGTTCATTTTTCATTAGAAATGTCAGAAGCTGAAGCCTGTGGATAGGTATATTCAAAGTGCTTAAAGAAAATTTTGTTAAGTAAAAATTCTGTATATAGCAAAATTAGTCTTCGAAACTGGAGAAATCAAGACATTTTTGGTTAACAAACACTGATGGAGTTCATCTTCATTACACCTGTCCTGCAAAAAATGCCAAAGGACGTCTTTCAAGTTTCAAATGAAGGCTCATTAGACAATAACTGGAATCTGTCTGAAGAAATAAAGATCCCTGATTAGGGTAAATACATGGACAATTATAAAATATAATAGTATTGCAATTTTTATTTTTAGTTGTTTTTTAAATTTTCCATATCACTTAAAAGACAAATGCATGAAATAGTTATTAATCTATGCTACTGGACACACTATACTAAATATTTAATTTGTGACATTAATAACAGGAAGAAAGAACACAGAATCGTATAGGAGCATAGGTTTTGTATACTATTGAGTTAAACTGGTATATATTCAAATTAAATTGTTATAACTCAGGATGCTAAATATTACCCAATAGTAACCACACAAAAATAAATACCCGTATAATATAAACAAAAAAATATGAGACAGGAATTAAGACATTTTACTAAAACAAAATCAGCTGATCAGAGGACAAATATCATGTGACTTCACTCATATTTTGAATTTAAGAAGCAAAACACATGAACATATGGGAAGTGGGAGAAGAGAAGAAAGGGAAACCACAAGACACTGTTAACAATAGAGAACAAACTGAAGGGTGATGGAGGGAGGTGGGTGAGAGATAGGCCGGTTGGATGATGGGTATTAAGACTACCTTGTGGTGGGTGCCTGGGTGGCTTAGTCAGTTAAGCATCTGACTTCGGCTCAGGTCATGATTCTCAGTTTGTCAGTTTGAGCTCCATATCAAGCTGTGTGCTGACAGCTCAGAGCTTAGAGACTGTTTCAGATTCTGTGTCTCCCTCCCTCACTGTCCCTACCCCGCTCGCACTCTCTCTCTCTCTCTCAAAAATAAACATTAAAAAAGTTTTAAAAAACATAAAGAAGAAAGGCATTTGTGGTGATGAGCCATGGGTATTGTATGTAAGAGATGAATCACTGAATTCTACTTCTAAAGCCAATATTGCACTGTCTGTTAACTAACTAAAATATTAAAAAAAAGAAAAAAATCGACTGAAGACAATAGAAAACAAGGAGAAAGATCTCAAATTAATTACCTAACTTACATCTTAAGCAATTAGAAAAAGAAAAACAAACTAAACCCAGCGCTTGAGAAGGAGGGGAAAAAAAATAAAGATTCGAGCAGACATAAAATAATGAACAGAAAAATAATAGAGAAAAATCAATGAAACCAAAAGTGGGTCTTAGATAAAGAGAAAAAATGAAAATTACGATAATTAGAAATGAAATTGGGTACATTACTAGAGATCTTACAGAGACAAAAAGTGATTAAAAGAGAATACTACAAACAATTCATGTCAACAAAGTAGATAACCAAGAAGAATGAAAAAAAATATTGAAACATACAAATTAGATAAATTGATTCAAGAGGAAATAGAAATTGCAATACAACTGTATCACTAAAAGGTATTGAATCAGTAGTCGAAAATTTCCAGACAAAGAAAAGTTCTGGAACAGATTATTTCACCAGTGAATTATACCAAACATTTAAGGAATTAACACCATGGGTGCCTGGGTGGTTAAGTCAGTTAAGCATCCAACTCTTGAATTTGGCTCAGGTCATGGTCTCAGGGCTCATGACTTCAAGCCCCACATTGGGCTACATTCTGTTGTGGAGCCTGCTTGGGGGTCTCTCTCTCTCTCTCTCTCTCTCTCTCTCTCTCTGCCCGGGCTTTCTGTCTCTCAAAATAAATAAATAAAAACTTTTTTAAAAAAATAAATAATTAACACCAATCTTTCTTAAACTATTCCAAAAAATTGAACAGGAGTGAGCACTATCTAACTAGTTCTATGAGACCAATTATTCTGACACCAAAACCAGAGATGTCATAAAAAAAGAAAAGTTTAGGCCAATATCCTTTGTGAACAAAGATGTAAACTTTCTCAACAGAAGAATAGCGAATGGAATTCAACAACAGATTAAAATGATAATTTACTATAACTAATTGTCCATGATTCAATATAAAAACATCAATCAATGCAATGCAACACATTAATAGAAAGGTCAAATGATCTTAATTGATGCATAAAAGGCATTTGACAAAAACCAACACCCTTTCATGATAAAAAAAATCAACAAACTAGGAATAGAATAAAACAAGCTCAGTATGATAAAAGCCATATATGAAAAATTCACAGCTAACATCATACTCAGTTGCGAAAGGTGAGTTTTTCTCTTGAGCTAAGTAATAAGACAATGATGTCTACTTTCACAACTTCTATTCAACATTGTACCAGAATTTCCAGTCAGATTTATTAGACTAGAAAAATAAATTAAAGTTATTCAAATTGGAAAGGAAGTGATTAAACCATCTTTATTGAAAGATGATATGATTCTATAAATAGGAAATGCCAAAAAATCCACAAGTAAGCTACTAAAGCTAAGAAACAGCTTCAGCAAAATTCCAGGATACAAGATCAACATGCTCAAATTAGTTACATTTCCCTACACCAACGATGAACAACCGAAAGAAAGAAAGAAAGAAAGAAAGAAAGAAAGAAAAGGAAGAAAAAAAGAAAAGAAAAGAAAAGAAAAGAAAATTAAGATGGCAATTCCATTTATAATAGCATTCAAAATAATTACATATGTAAGAATAAATCTAACCAAGTAAATAAAAAACATGTATGTTTAAAGGTACAAAGAATGCATTGTCAAAAGAAATTAAAGAAGGCCTGAACAAAAAGAAAGACATCCTGAGTTCATGGATAAGAAGACTTAACATTAAAAGTCAGTAGTATCCAAAATGACTTACAGATTAAATGCAATCACTATCAAATTTCCAACAACCTTTCTTGTATAAATGAAATAGCCAATGCTGTAATTCATTTGAAATTGCATACAGTCCTAAACTGTCAAAAACAAATCCTTGAAAAAAAACAAAAATGTTTCAGTGCTCACACTTCCTGTCTCCAAAGCACACTATAAAAGCTACATTAATTAAAACATTATGATACCGGTATGATAGGCATATAGGTGAATGGGATATAATAGAGATCTCAGAAATAAACTCTCACATGTATAGTCAGTTGATTTTTGACAAGAGGTTAAGAATATTAAGTGGAGAAAGGACAGTCTTTTCAAAAAAATGGTGCTGAGAAAACAATATTCATATGCGAAAGGATGAACTTGGGCCTAAACTTAATGCTGTATGTAAATATTACCTCAAACTGAATCAAAGACCTAAACATAAGAGCTTTATCTAAATGTGAGAAATGGAGATTTCTCTAAAGAAAATATTTGACAAATGGCCAATAAGCACATGGGAATATGCTCCGCATCATTAGTCCATATGGAAATGTAAGTCAAAAGCACAACAGAATACCATAAGCACCTACTAGGTTGTCAGTAGAGACACAAGAAAGTAGCATGAGTTCATAAAGATAAGGAAAATTTGCAAAAACGTCCGTTTCTGGTGGGAATGTAATATGGTGCAGCCTCTGTAGAAAATAGTTTGGTCATTTCTCAAACACTTCAACACGCACGGCAAGGATGTGAAGAAGAAGAACCCTCTTGCACTGTTGGTGGGAATGCAAATTGGTGCAGACCCTCTAGAAAACTGTATGGAGTTTCCTTAAAAAGTTAAAAACAGAGCTACTCTACAACCCAGCAATTGCACCACTAGGTGTTTATCCAAAGAATGCACAAATACTAATTCAAAGGGACGTATGTGCCCTGATGTTTATAGGAGCATTATCAACAATAACCAAATTATGGGAACAGCCCAAGTGTCCATTGACTGACAAATGGATAAAGAAGATGTGAGATAGATTATAAATAGATATAGATACAGATGTAGATATAGATAGATGATAGATAGATAGATAATGAAATATTAGTCACAAAAAGAATGAAATCTTGCCATTCGCAACAACATGGATGGAGCTAGAGAGTATTATGCTAACCAACATAAGTCAGTCAGAAAAAGACAAAATATCACATGATTTCACTTATATGTGGAAAACAAGAAACAAAACATATGAGCAAAAGGAGAAAAAGACAGAGGGTGAGACAAATTACGAAACAGACTCTTAACCATAGAGGATAAACTGCTATTTACCAGAAGGGAGGTGGATGGGTGTATGGGCGAAATAGGTGATGAGAATTAAGGAGTGCTCTTGTCGTGAGCACTGAGTATCGTGTGGAAGTGTTGAATCACTACACTGTACACCTGAAACTAATATTGTACTGTACGTTAATTAACTTTAATTTAAATAAAAACTTAAAAAGAAAGTAAGAAAAAAGTAGTTCAACTTACAGCTACCAAATGATCCCGCAATTCCACCTCTAGGTAGATATTCAAAGAAGTCTGAAGCATTAACTCAGTTATTTGTACATCAATGTTCATAGCAGCCTTATTTACAAAAGCCGAAAAGTTGAAATAACCCGTGTGCCCATCTACATACAGATGAATGGATGAGCAAAAAATGATAAAATTAATTAAAAATAATATTAAATAAAAAATTAATTAAAAATTAATTTAAAAATAATTAAAAATTAATAAAAATATTAAAAATTAATAAAAAATAATATTCAACCACAGAAAGGAAAGAAATGTTGATATATAATACACATATAGACCTTGAAAATATTTTGTTAAGTGAAATAAGCTACAGATAGAAGGGCAAATATTGCATTACTCCACTTATGTGAAGTAACCTATAATGGGAAAATTCATAGTGACGTGTCGCGACCGGCGCGACAAACACCGAGGTCAGGGTCCTGAGGGTAGGGGAATGCAAGAAAAAAAGAGAGAAGAGAAAGTTTGGGAACAGGAGGGTCCCCTGGGCTGATGGCCCAAGTGACGGCTTTATTGTTGCTGTACACAATCTTTTATATCCAGACTCTTATGGGTCAGGTCATTCTAAGAATAAGCAGGTTTCACATAATCGCCGCCCACCAAAACATTTAGTTCTGTGTTTCTTGTGCATTTTCTAGACGGGTCACAAGACTTTGTTGATAAGATTGCTAGCAAAACACAATTCCCATGTTTGTTTCTATCTGACTCGGGGTAGAAAAAGGGAGGTAGCATTACTGCCAACACCTGCAGACCACAGGCTTCAGGAATTAACTTTCTCGGCCTTGACAAGGCTTTCGTATGCCCTTGAAAGTGGGGGAATGGGAGGGGGAACCACCGGGTTGGCTTGAGTCAACAGGGAACATTGCTCGACCCGGTCTCAGCCTGGCACCGGGGCCCGGCCCCCCACAGAGACAGAAAATGGAACAGAGGCTATCGGAGGTGGGAAAGAGAACTGGAGAGGTCTTGTTTACTGAGTACAGACTTTATGTTGGGGATCATGAAAAAGGTTTAAGTATGGATAATGGTGATGGTTCTAGAAAGCTGCAAATGCATTTAATGCCCCCGAGTTGTATACTTTCAAATTGCTAAAATGGTAAATATTATACTATGCATATTTTACCCTAATACAATGAAACCTAGTAATAACATCAACTTTATTATTCTATCCAACATAATGCAAGTTTCCTATTTATAAAGAAAAACATGATTGCTTTCTCTCTAAAGTACCATTAGTTTTTGCATCCTTTTTAGGTGGTGTTCATTACCTTTCTAATTAATTCCAAATTAATATTCTGTAACTTAAGAACCAAATTTTAGATGAATCACTACTAACATACTTGATGTAGAATAATGGCAAAAAGGGAGAAGAAAAAATTATTGACAGTAAAAAATAAGTACAGAACACATCAAGAAGATCTAGGGACTACTAATGCCATCTTTTCGTAAAAACCCACAGTTGGTGCTTATCACTTCCTTTCTTCATCCTCTGTTCCGTGTATTCTTTGCCCACAGCCAGGAGATAAGCCAGTTAGCATCTTTTACCAGTCAGGTTACTAAATCTTCATTTTTTAAGAAGTCTGAGGTTTTCCTTAATAGGATTGAGCATATTTTCCATCAACTTTCACTACCAAAAATGGCAGTGCTGGAAGTCCCAGATGATTCTCTGGCCTCTGGATAAATTTCTCCCTAATCATTGTAATAATATTTGCCTTGATCTAAATCTAGCATCCAGATAACAGAGGAATCTACTTTTATTATTCCTTGGTTCAGGGCATTAGCATTCTAGATGGTAAATTTCTTTTTCCATGGGAACATTATAGCTTCCCCTGGTGGAAGCTTCCCTCTCTTAAATACTAATATCTATAACCAGTAGACCCTAGAATCAAGGAGATGGGAAGAAAATATTTGGTATGGAGGTCATTAAGTATAATTGTGGCTGTTGTCCACTCACCTCCATCTTTTTGACCCAGAAATCTGGTACTTTGACCATAAGAGAAACCACAGTATATATTAATTGCTGTTTCGGAGAGACTTGGGGAATGAAGCTCTAATCTCAGAAGGAACCACCTGGTGACATAACAGACTCTTGAATATTCCATTCCATCATTATGCAGGACCCCAATACATAAACAATGTGCCTGATGGATATGAACCCAGCTTCATTTCTTCTTCTGTGATGTAAGTCTATAGCACAGAGTTAATAATGTGTGGAACACAGTGGTGATGAACAACGCATTCAGGATATATGGGTGGTGATGCTATCATGGTAGCCCTGAAGAAGGTAAGTCCGCATCCAGAGAAAAAGTGCCCATGTCAATGAAGGAAAACTCTGCTTTCTCCAGGATGTAATGGGTTCAATAACATTAATAAGGTTGGTATCATTAATGGGTGGTACCTCCATTCCAGTTTGCATGAAAGAGTTTCATGTATCCTGGTATAATTATTGAGTTCATCCTTTCTCTCTTAAAACTGTCCTGACTGGGGCACCTGGGTGGCTCAGTCGGTTGAGCGTCCGACTTTGGCTCAGGTCACGATCTCGCGG
This sequence comes from Panthera leo, assembly GCF_018350215.1. Lineage (NCBI taxonomy): Eukaryota > Metazoa > Chordata > Mammalia > Carnivora > Felidae > Panthera > Panthera leo. Next base: position 2,317,984 of record NC_056695.1, on the reverse strand, counting down.
TCTGTGAGTTCGAGCCCCGCGTCAGGCTCTGGGCTGATGGCTCAGAGCCTGGAGCCTGCTTGCGATTCTGTGTCTCCCTCTCTCTCTGCCCCTCCCCCGTTCATGCTCTGTCTCTCTCTGTCTTAAAAATAAATAAATGTTAAAAAAAATAATAAAAAAAAAAACTGTCCTGACTTAGGGATAAATTCTATGTTTAACTTCCATATTGGAGTCTCACCATTGGTCTCCTCTCTTAACAATTGGGCAATCACAGTCCCGTTAGCTAGCTTACCCTTGGGTCCAGGTGCTAATTATATTGCACCTTTACATATCTTGCTCCACACTACTATGCTGCTTGATGCATGAGCCTATCATTCTTAGAGTTAAGCTGAGGCCAACCTCAAGATTGATAGATTCCATTTCTATTCTAGCAGTAAATTGATTTCTTAAATTCTTATCTTCATTAGGTGATTCATTCTGGAAAAAAAAAAACCAATTCCAACAATTTGAGTTATATTTTCCACTGTGCATCTTGGACCATCAGAATCTAATTATTCAACAGCATATAAATCCTCATTGCTTTCATCTCATTGCTAGTTGAATGAAAGCCTCACATTTCCCTCATTCACAGTATTGGGCATTAACTGTTTCTGGTAGCAAATACCTTTTTAATCCGAACTGTGTATAAGAAACAAAATTCAACCTAGGTACTTTGAGCAAGAAATAATGTTATATTTTGTGCTTACATCATCTTTGGAAGAAATGTATGACCAGATTCTAGGCTGGACCAGAAAGTCTTCCAAATCTAACTCATCACAAGAACTACTACCTATGGCAATGGTGTCAAGTTAAGGAGCCTCAAGGTCACTGTTGGAGCCATTGAGATCAAGAACACCACACTATAACTGAACTCCAAGGATGAGAAACCAGAATCAGGCAGCCTCTTCATATTGTAAACCCGCGCTCCTCTCTACCACTCGTGAAACTGCTCACCAGCACTGAAAATCTGAGTACAGCTATTTCCTTCCTGACAGCCAGCAATGAGAAACTCCATTCTGGAATATTGTGGCAGAAAAAGGAAAAGAATAGGAAGACAAAAAATATACAGAAAATGTGTCTACAAAATCCTGTTCTATAGCTACAAACAGGAAACGAAGGAAGAATCGGGGTTTCTTTTCGTTTTACCTTCTGAATCTAAAGTAATTAATCTAATTGTTGAATCTGATTTTCATGTAAAACTCTTGCGGCAAAAATATGTGGGGTGTACCTTTTTGCCCTTTGTAAACACACTAGAGGAGGTAGGAATGCAGGCTAAATGCTAAGCTCATCTCTGAGACACACTAGACTATGAATTGTGTACTCATATGTCATCCTGTACTTATGTGTGTGAGCTTCCTAATGGCAGTGCCCATTAATTTAGCAGAACCCCTGTTATCTAGAAGGCACTTGATAAACATTTCTTTAATTGAATTGATAGATTAGGTGAAAATAGTTACAAATAGGGGAAATATATATTTATAAAAACAATATTTTCACACACAAGAGTGACAAAATGTGGTGAGGAAAATTGTAAACTCTGCCACCTATAGGAGAGATGAAGAATCATTAATGCTTTGCTAAGAGGAGAGTTCATTCAGTGAAATGAGAATGGAATAGCTTTTTTATGCCTCAATAATCTCCACGTAGGAAAGAGATTATATAGATTTAGGATAAGTAGACAAAAAATAGAGAGGAAATACCTAAACATTTCAGGAAGCAGAGTTTCAGCTTGATTTGAAAAAGAAATGTCAAACTTCTAGAAAATTCAGGAACTACTTGTGCTGTACCCCTTGTGCTGTAAGGTGTTCCCTTTCTTGAATGATGTATTGAGGGCCAGAATGGATATCTCCTTGTTCTATTGTTGTCCAGGATACTGAAACATGAGTGACATTTCCAAAAAATGTTTCTTCGGAACATTCCTAAGAATTATTTAGGGGGAGAAAAGCTTCAAGTTCAAGTGTTTCTAAAACTCTGGAATACTTTAGTGCAGGCTTTTCAAAGACTTGAACATGTTCGTGAAAATTATAAATAACTAAAAAGGGATATATGACAGAGTATCTCCCTAATTCACGTGTTAGTGTTTAGTTTTAGTGCAGACCACCTCTACAAAAAATAATAAAATAAAATAAAAAGTAAAATAAAAAAATTCCCTAAATGCCTTCAGGAAATTAAAAAAATATATATATATATGAGAAATGCTTTTGTGGACAATGAGAGTCATGGATCTAACAGCATGTCTTGTTTGTTTTTATTTCTCCACCTCTTATTAAATGTCTATACTGTGGTGCAAACCACATGTCAAATAGAAAAGGTAGGAAATCAAAGAGAGGAAAGGAAAGGAGAGGAAGAGTGGGAAGGAAAAAGAAAGGAAGAAGGAAATAGAGAACATGTAAGGGAAGAAAAGAGAGAAAGAAATAGAGCCCAGAGGAAAAAAGAAAGTTAAGGAGAAAAGGGGTGTCAGGCAGGATGGTTGGAGTCAACTGCAGAAGTGATGACTAGAATGTATTATTTTTTCCCAACTTTCTATTGTGAAATATAATATATATTCAAGAAAAAAATGCGAAAACTCCAGAAATTTACAGTTTGAAGAAGTTTCAATCCTCTCTTAGTCTTTGTAAGTCAATCTCACTGTGTGTTACAACCACTTGGGGACTAAGGGAGATATTCCTACTGTTAAATTAATTAAACAAGGAGGCCATTAGACTGGAGTTGCTCTAATGCCCAGGCGGCCCACTTACGCAAACCAAAATCTAAGCCTTTAAATGTCTCAAGGTTAGAAAATCAAAGCACTAAAGACAACCAATCAGAAACAGCCAATGAGGCTCGAACCTATATAACCAATCAAATAATTTCCTTTCTTTGCTTCCACGTTTTCTTTCTATAAATCTTTTCTTTGCCTCCTATTGGTGGAGCCTTCCTAACCACTTATTCATTGCTTAGTTCTAATTGATCTTTGCTCAAATAAACTCTTAAAATTGTAATGTGTCTCAGTTTATCCTTTAATACAGCCCAACAATGTCATTTGTATCCAATTGGAGTGAGTTTGACCAAGACCTCCCTGATGGCCTTAGGACACTCTGTTCTCCTCTCACTGTTAAAAGATCACCGTCCTAAAGTAATGATTTGGTATAATATTCACTATCTAGAAGGTTTGAAGGCAGGGTACCCTCAGAGTGATTTAGAAGAAGGTTACTTTAATAATGCCCTTAAGAATAGGCTATATTGCAATATGATACACTTCATGGTTACTTAGGAAAAAATCAATCTTGAAAGAAAGCATGCATGGTTAGGCAGTTATTTTTCCATCAACCAGGATAACAGACACCACAAAGTGTTAGAAATACTGGCACCCTAAAATCATCAGATTTCTATACTGATGAGAGATTTGCATAAATCCCATTTGGGGCTAAATAAGCAACAGAGTGTTGATGCTGATGTTTGGGGACAGAAAGGATTCAGCTGAGTTGCTTTACCTATGTGAAACCATCAGGAGATCAGTCTGCAGTTGCTAAACACAACTTGAAAAACTGGTAGATTCAACAATCACAAAGTAGCAAATTCTATTTGCGTACCCAAGTTTCACTGATGCCTCCTACCTTTCATCAGCAAACGAGTACAATTAGAAGTAGTTGGGATGGAAAAGTAAGCACTGGGTTTATGTACTTCTACCTTGGGGAGTTGTGCAAATGCATTATTTCAAAGGTAAAGATCCAATGATCAGCTTATTTTCAATTGGAGTCACTTTACTCTGCAAGCAAAGATGCACATTATGTGAACTGTTAGCTCACTGGAAACGTGTACATCGAGAATGCTTATGTCTGTGTCTTCCTCTTTCTGACACAGTAACTCATCTGGGGGCACCAGCTACTCATGCATATTACTGTGATATCCCAGTATTTCTTACTGTACCACAGGCAAGCGTTTGTAATTTTTGCATATTAACAGACTATTTGAAATGGAATATCTATACTGGCTAGTCTTCTGGGTCAAAATACTGAAGTGGCCTAAGGAGAAAGAAAGGTGGAAAGATTTTCCATATTAGCAGTTTGCAGTTGGAGCTCTTTTGATACCACTGGTATTTGGGGGTAATGGTGAACTCAGGAAAAGCTGCTGCCCTATATTAGAGAGAAACCAGACCAAAAGAGAACACCCCCGTATTTGATATAGGTCAGAGATTTAACATTGCATCTTCTTTGAAAATAAATTCACTAAAGTCTGTTTTGATCTCAATGATTTTGAGAGGTATGCATCAAAATGTAAAATATATAGAAAGTTATTGGGCAAAATTCCATTTCTTGACTATACTACATTGTTTGATCTCTCTGAATTCTCTCCCCGATTTTAAAGATGAGGAAACTGAGACCTGAGCAATTAAATGTGCTTCTCAAGGTCACAGAGATAGATATTTGTCACCTTCTGTGTTGAAGAGAGTGTGAGGGAGACTCTTTAAGTGTTATGAAAAATACAGAATGTAGTATAAAGAATAGGTCAGAGTGCAGAAAGACTGATGTCATGCAGAATCCAACAACAACAATAACAGCAACAACAATAACAGCAACAAAGCGTTTCCAGAAACTTAGGAAAATAATCTCCAGGAAAGGGGCACTGATTGAATATAAGGACATGAGAGTCATAGCTTTTCCAAGTCATCTCATTTATTAGCCTAGATAAAATTACCTAGTTTCTTGTTCACTTATCACTGGCCAAGAGGTGCTATTTCATAATAGAATATATTTTAGGCCTAATTTGCTTCCACTTGCAATACTATCCATAACTTGGAAAACCACGGGCCTTTGCTACTTGCCCATCATGCTTTGTGTTTTGGCAAAAACTGGAGTTACTGATTTTCGAGGTGCAGATCTGAAAACCCAATTCCCACTCTTGAGATAAAAACTTCATCAGGGTTTTTTAACAGAAATAATAAATTATTTTTTTGTCTTCAAAATGCTGATTATTACTACTGATAAAGAGAAAGACATTAATGCCTATTCTCCCACCCTGAATGGTGGCTGTAATTCTATGACACCTTTTTCAATCGGTAAGAGAGCTTTCCATGACTTCGTATGTATGAAATCACAGTAGAGTTTAATTTCCATAGAAAATTATTTTTCATTACAAGAGCTCCATTTTCTGTCTATACAGTGAAAATGGGCAAGGAGAAACATGTAGAGCCAATAATAGACCTAATTATGGCTTTTCTAGGGAAGTAAAATGTAGCTACAACATGACTGCATTTATAAAGGCTCTTAAATCTCTTTAAATAGAACAAAATTAAGTAATTTACGGGAATTCTTTTTAAAGCAACTCTCAGATAACTTTAAAAGATAAGCACAACCTTCTATCTGTGGTACCGTCCCTTATTTTTAAAAACAAATATTTTGTTAATAAAAATACACCGGACGGGTAGGGAGACTGTAGTTTGGTGCTAGAATACATGAAGTTCAGATCTGACTTTACTACTCAGTAGTTGAATTCTCTTAGTATCCCTAAATTTTAATTTCCTTTTCTGGAAAACTGTAATAATAATGTCAGTGCTCAAATTGGAAGCTTTTTGTAAATTACTATTTGACATGATCTATGAAAATATAATTTACACATTTATAGTTCAGTACGTTTTTAAGTGTACTATTGAATGTTATATATTTTTTAAAATACTGCAAACTGCCTCAAAATGATTTTAAAAATAAACAAAGAAATGCACTTTCTGATTACTTTATGGCTATCTGAAAACATTCTCTTGATAAGCCTTTGTAATTAAAATCACTAACTCGTTTCTTTGCTAAGGAGAAGCAATTTCAGGTTGTCAATATGCTGTGTTGTTTCTTACTGACTTTTAGATACGAAGTCAATATCCTGCCTATCACATTCCTATATGCCTAGTTACTCAGGTGCTATTGAGTAACTTCAATTCCTGTCACAGAAGAGCCACAGCCAGAAGGATGAATCCTCTTGAAGAGCAGCAACCATCAAGGCAAGAGGAGAATGCACATGAGTCTGAGGGGGTGGGCAAGGACACTTTCCGGGAAGGGACTCACCATTCAGCTGCATCACATGGAGGTTCTCAGAGTCCTATTATCCCCTTGTTCCCCATCGCTGACATGAACTCTCCAGACATGATCATTTGATGTCTGAAATATCCTTAGCCTATACCCTTTCTTCCCTATCCCCATCACCTAAATTCAAGCCTTCCTTTCTCTCCTGAGTTATTGGGAGTTATTACCTCCAATCTTGCCTCTTACCAAACCAGTCGTCACCACGCTACCAATTTGTAGGAAAAGAGCAAGCTGAATAAGTCACCCACTTGTTTAAAATTTTTGAATTGAATTCTCTTCTCTCAGAATAAAATCTGAACTCATTACCACTACATACAAGACCTTTAGAGGTCTTCTTCTGCTCCCTCGCCTACCCAGACAGTCTTTCCTCTGCACCTCGCCTGTGCCGCCTAATTAGGCATTCTCCCTTCTTCATCTGAATGTCTTTTCTAATCATGCTTTTGAAAAATTCTGTTAAGTTTTAAATGAACGAACAAATGGAAAGCAGAATCAGAGCTAGAAATTCAGAGAATAAGCTGTTAGTTGCCAGGGGGAAGGGGTGGGGGGATGGGCAAAATAAGAGAAGGGGAGCGGGAGATCTAGGCTTCCGGTTATGGAAGGAGTAAGTCATGGGGATGAAAAGTACAGCATAAATAAACAGTCAATGCTACTGTAATAGCCTCGTGTGGCATCACATGGTAGCTATACTTGTGATAAGCATACATAACATGTAGAGAAGTTCGATCACTATGCTGCACGCCTGACACTAACATAACATTGTGTCACCTACATCCAAATAAATATGGTTTTAAAAATGGGTAAGCTTTATCAGAATGTTAATTACATACCATATAATCAGCACATTTAAAGTGTACAAGTCAATGGGTTTTACTACATTCACGGGCTTCTGCAGCCAACACCACAGGCAATTTCAGAATATTTCACCACCTCAATAGAAGCCCTGTATCCTCTTGCCATCATGTCCCCCACATCACACAATCTCTCTTTTCCTCTCCAGCCCTAAACATTCACTAATTTACCTGACGTCTCCATAGATTTGCTGTCTTGGATATTCCATTTAAGTGGAATGAACTTCCCATATGTGAACTTTTATGACTGGCTTCTTTCACTTTGTATAAAATTACTGTCAGTGATACAGAATTACATTAATATTGGTACTATATTCCTTTTCATGGCTGAGTAATAGTCCATTCTCTGAATACATCATTTTGTTTTATCGGTTACTCATCAGTAGATGGACATTTGACTGGATTTTACCTTTTGGCTACTATGAATACTCCTGCTGTAAGCATCTTTGGGTGTGAACACCTGTTTTCATTTCTTTTGCATGTACTTGAGATTAGAATTTCTGGGCCATATGGTAACTCTATGTTTCACCATTTGAGAAATTGCCAGGCTGTTTTCCAAAGAGGATGCATCATTTTAAAATCCCACCACCAGTGTAAAAGCGTTCTAATTTTCCTACACCCTTGCCAATAGCTGTTATTATTTGACTTTTTAATTCTAGCTATCCTAGTTCAAGTGAAGTAATATCTTTGATCTGCGTTTCCCTGAAGATTAAAGATATCAAGGATCTTTTCATGTGAATATTGTCCATTTGTATATCTTCCTCACATAAAGGTCTCTTCAGATCCTTAAAATTGTTTTCTCTTATTATGGACTTGTGAGGGTTATTTGCATTCTGCACTCAAGCCCCTTTTCAGATATATGAGTTGCAAACATTCTCTCACATTTGGTGGTGAGCCTTCTTACTTTACCAACAGTGCCCTTTGAAGTACAAAACTGTTTAATTTTGATGTAACCCAATGTATCTATTTTCATGGTTGTGGTTTCTGTTCTTGCTGTCATATTTAAGAATATTTTGACAAATCTGAGATCAGGAATATTAATCCGATGTTTGTTTTTTCCTAAGAATTTATAGTTTTAGTGTAGGATCCACTTTCAGGTACTTTTGCCTATTGTGTTTATATCTATTTGTCTCAGCACCATTGCTGAAAGACTACTCATTCCCCATAGAATGGTCTTGGTAGCCTTGTAAAAAATCAGTTGAACACATGGTTTTATTTCTAGAATCTTAACTCTATTCCATTGATTATATGTCTATATTTGTACCAATACCACACTGTCTTGATTACTGTCGTTTTATAGTAAAATCTGAAATTGGGGATTCCACATTCTCCTACTTTATTCTTTTTATTCAAGATCGATTTGGCTATTTTGTACCCCTTAAAATTCCTTATGAAATTTTATAATCGGCTTTCAGTTTATACAAAGAAGTCAACTGGAGTTTCAATAGTATTGCACTGAATCTGTATCTTAATTTGGGGAATATTGCCATCTTATGATAAGTTTTCTGTTCCGTGAGATTTTTTTTCCATTTAATTTGATCTCTAGTATGATTCGGCAATGTTTTATAGTTCTCTGTGTATACATTTGCATTCTCTTAGTGAAATTTATTTCTAAGTATTTTTTTTCTTTTTAATGCTACTGTACATGGAATTATACAGTATTAAGCTTTAAGACTGTTTATATTGCATGTATGTAGAAAAACATTTGATTATTCATATTGATCTTATATCCTGCAAACTTGAAGGGCTTGTTTATGCTTTTAATTATTTTTGCATGGACTTTATATGACAGGTCACATCATCTGCAGACAGAGATAGATTTACTTCTTCCTTTTGAAAATAAGTTTTTTTTTTCTTTCTTTCTCTTACCTAATACTCTGGAAATAAACTACGGTAAAATGTTGAATAGAAGTGATTAGAGTGGACATTTTTGTCTTATTCCTGAACTCAGAGGGAAAGCCTCCTATCTTTCACAATTAAATACATGCAGCTAGCTTAGGATTTTCACAGATGCCCTTCATCGGGGTGAAGTGTTTCACCTCCACTTTAGCAAGTCATAATCTTTTTTTCTCGGGAAGGATCTCGCCTCACTGTTGATAGCTGCTGACTGATAAAGGTGGTGGTTGTTGAAGGCTGGCGTGGCTGTGATTTCTTAAAATAAGCCAACAAAATTTGCCTCATCAATTGGCTCTTCCTTTCACAGATGATATCTCTGTAGCAGGGAATACTGTTCCATCACATTTCACCCACAGTACGTCTCCTTTCAAAACTGGGGTCAAATCCTCTCAAACCCTGCAGCTGCCTTATCAACTAAGTTCATGTAATACTGTAAATCCTTTGTTGTCATTTCATCAGTCTTCACAGCATCTTCACTGGGAGTAGATTCCACCTCAAGGAACCGCTGACTTTGCGCATCCCTAAGAAACAACTCCTCATCCGTAAAAGTTTGATCATGAGATTGCAGCCATTCAGACACATCTTCAGGCTCCACTTCTAGTCCTCTGGCTGTTTCCTCCATCTCTGCATTCAGAACACATTAAATATTTACCAGTTAAGTTTGCTGTATTATATGGACTGGTTTGTGGCACCCTAACCCAGTCACCATAACATCAAAGATAACTGCTCACCATCACAGATGTAATAATGAAAACGTTTGAAATGTTGTGGGAATTACCAAAATGTGACACAAAGACACGAAGTGGGCAAATGCTTTTGGGAAACGGTGTCAATAGATTTTCTCGATGCAGTAGTGCCACAAACCTTCAATTTGTTAAAAACCACAGTATTTGCAAAGTATTGGACAGAGTCCAATAAACCTTCAATTTGTTAAAAACCACAGTATTTGCAAAGTATTGGACAGAGTCCAATAAACGAGGCGTGCCTATATTCCAGTTTGTTGAGTGTTTTTGTCAAAAAGGGCACACGGTTTTGTCGAATGCCTTTTCTACACCAATTTTGTATTTCTGAGATAAATCCCACTTGGCCATTATGTATAATTCTTTTTATGTTTCTAGATTCAGTTTAATAGTATTTTATTGTGGGTTTTGGAATCCATATTCATAAAAGATACTGCTCTATGGCATCCTTTGAAGTCTTTGTCTAGTTTTTGATATTACAGTAGTGCTGGCCTCATAGAATGAGATTGAAAGTGTTCTCTCTGCTTCTATTCACAGGAGAGTTTACAATGTTGGTGTTACTTCTTCCTTAATTGATGGGGAAGCTGTCTGGATATGAGCTTTCCTTTAATGGTTACTAACTCAATCTCCTTAGTTGTTTTTAGACAATAATCAATTCAGATCATCTATATCTTCTGGAGCCATACAATTATTCATAGCATTTTTTTCATAATGCTCTTCATTTCTTTAAAGTTAGCCGTAATATATATATATATATATATATATATATATATATATATAGCCAATCAAGCTAAAGTTTTGTGAGTTTTTCTGCTCTTGTCAGAGTCAGCTTTTGTTTTTATTGATATTCTCTATTATTTTTCTATTATCTATTCAATGTCCACTCTAATAAATTTTATTTCTTTTCTTTAGGTGACTTTTGTTTTCTTTCTCCAGGTTCCTAAGGTAAAAGGTTAGGTTATTGATGTAAGATATTTATTCTTTCTTTATGTAGGCACTAAGGTATAAATTTCCCTCTAAGCACTGCTTTAGCAGCATCCCAGAAGTTTTTGTATGTTTTGATATGTTGTGTCTTCATTTTCATTCATCTCAAAAGTATTTTCGCATTTTCCTTTGATTTCTTATTTGACCTATTCATTTTTATATACGAAGTGCACTTTAATTTTTTTTTTGTACTGGTTATTTATTTTTGAGAGAGAGAGAGAGTACAAGTGGGAGAAGGACAGAGAGAAAGGGATTCAGAATCCAAAGCAGGCTCTGGGCTCTGTGCTGTCAGCAAAGAGCCTGATGTGAGGCTTGAACTCACAAACCGTGAGATCATCACCTCAGTCGAAGTCAGATGCTTAACTGACTGAACCACCCAGGTGCCCCTGAAGTACACTTTTAATTGCTTACATATTTATAAGTTTCCAACTTCTTTCTGTTTTTGATTTTTAATTTCATTCCATTGCAGTCAGATAACATATCTGGTTTTATTTCTATTGTTTTCAACTTATTGAGGTTTATTTTACAGCCCAGAAGGTGGTCTATCCTGGAAAGTGTTCCATGCGCCCTTGAGAACACTGTGCATTCTGGGATCGTTGGGTACTGTGTCCTTTATATGTCTTTTACGTTTACTTGGTTTATAGTGTTATTCAATAGTCTATTTCCTTGCTGATCATTTTCCTTGTCATTCTGTTCATTATTAAAAGTGAGATACTGAAGTCTCCAAATATGATTGTTTAATTTTCTATTTCTCCATTTCTGTCATTGTTGTTTCAATCATTCTGCTTCTCTATTAATTAGTTCCACATATGGTTGTAATTGTTGTATTTACCCCAGGGATAAACCCTATTTCACAGTGAATGATCCTTTTAATGTGCTGCTGATTTTGGTTTGCTAGTATTTTTTTTCCAGTTTTCCTCAAACTGATTTCTAGTTTCATGCCACTGTGGTTAGAGAAGATACTTAGTATGATTTCAATCTTAAATTTGCTAAGACTTGTTTTGTGGCCAAAATATGGTCTATCCTAGAAAATGTTGCATGTACCCTTGAGTCATATGTGTACTCTGCTTTTGGATGGAATTCTTTGTATATGTTTGTTAGAGTCCATTTGGTATATAGTGTTCAAATCTTGTTTCCTTATTGATTCTCTGCCTGGGTGATCCATTGTTAAGAGTGGAATATTAAGTCTCCAGCTGTTAACTGTATTACTGTTTATTTCTGTTTATATCTCTGCTAATTTTTGCTTTATATTTTTAGGTGCCTGATTTTGGCTCACAAATATTTATAATTATTGTCTTCTTGACACATTGGGAACTTTACCATTTATATAGTAGCATTCTTTGTCTCTTTTTTACCATTTTTAGTTGAAAGCATATTTTGTCTGGTATAAGTATAGTTATCCCTGCATTTTTTCCCCTTTTGGTTACCATTTTCTTGAAATCTCTTTTTCCATTTCTTTACTCTCTGTCTACGTGTATCTTTAAGGCTAAAGTGAGTCTCTTATGGGCAGAATATTATTGGATTCTTTTTATCTACTTAACCATTTTATGTCTTTTAATTAGCTACTTTAATCCATTTATGTCTAAAGTAATTATTGATAGGTAAGGACTTACTATTGTCATTTTGTTGTTTCCTGGTTGTTTTGTAGATTCATTGTTCTTCGCTTTTTAACCTGCTGTCATTTTTAGTGTTTTGATGTCTTTGATATCAGTAGACTTCAAGTTCTTTATTATGTCTGTTTGTGTAATTGCTACAGGATTTTCCGTTGTGATGTTACCATAAGACCTACATAAAATATCTTGAACTTATACCATCTTATTTAATACTAATAACAATGTAACTTCAATTAATGCATAACCTTTAGACTTTTACTTCTTCTCTTCCTCACATTTTAGTTATTGGTATTACATGTTTGCTTTTTTTTATACATTCTATAACTAATAGATTATTGCAGCTAGGGTTATTTTTGTTACATTCTTTTTAAAAAATCTTTCAACTAGATTTTTAAGTGAATTATGCACCATTATATTGAAGATCTAACTATGACCATATACTTATCATTACCCAGTGAGATTTATATTCCTTTCTAGGGTTTTATAATGTTAATTAGCATTCTTTCACTTCTATTTAAAGAACTTCTTTAGCATTTCTTGTAAGGATGGTCTGGTACCAAGAAACTCCCTCAACTTTAGTTTGAGATCTCCCTCCTTCATTTCTGAAAGGGCAGTTTCACTGTGTATAAATTTTTTGATTGACAGCTATTTTCTTTCAATATTTTGAATATGTCATTTCATTCCATTCTAACCTGAAAATTTTCTGTTGAGAAAACTGCCAGTGTTCTTATGTAGGTTCCCTTTTATGTAACTTCTCTTTTTTTCTCTTGCTGCTCCTTACAATTCTTTGTCTGTGACTTTTGGCAATTTAAGTGTATTGTGTCTTGGTGTTGCTCTATTCATTTCAACCTATTTAGGGCCTTTTAGGTCTCATGGACCTGGATACACATTTCTCTATCCAGACTTAAGATATTTTCAGCTGTTATGGCTTTAAATGTACTTTGGTCACTTTCTTTTTTCCTACTCTTTTTGAAATTCACATAATGCATTTTTTTTTACTATGTCTCATAATTCCTATAGGCATTCTTCACTCTTTTCTCTCTTTGTTTCTCTTTACTCCTCTGATGTGGTAATTTACAATGCCCTCTGATCCGGGTCACTGATTCTTTCTTCCAAACGGTCAAATCTACTTTTGGAACTATATTCAGTTATTCATTTCAGTAGTGTATTTTTTTAATTCTAGATTTATGGATTTTTGTTTTTTGTTTGGATAGTTGCTATTTCCTTGTCAAACTTCTTGTTTTGTTCATGAATCATTTACCTAATTTTGCTTGGGGAAAATGTGCTTTCATGTAGCTCACTAAACTTTGTTAAGGGGCTTATCCCTGAATTCTTTGTCTGACAGTTCATAGATCTCTATTTCTTAGGGTCGGTTATTGAAGCTTTATTAGTTTTCTTCGATTGTCCCATATTTACCTGATGATTCATGACCCTTGATTTCTTATGTTGATATCTGCATATTTGAGTAATTGTGCTCCTCTTCCAGACTTTATAGATTTGTTCTGGCAGAGACCATTCTTCACCCAAACACTCAACTCAGTTTGGGTTTCTGGGTGTGTCTGATGGTAATGTCCTTGGGCAGGTAAGACTTGCTAGTATGGTCTATTTTGGGACAAGACGAACATTTGAGCTCTGAGGATGGGCATGGGCTGGGGGGGAGGATGTGCCTCTGCTGAGAACAGTTGGATAGAAATTCTGTCTTGGTTCTCTAACCAAGTAAGGCTGTGGGATGGGCTCTGTGGCTGCCTGGTTTCTCTGGCCAGGCTTACTATGTGGTTGAGACTGCGTAACATATTAGTAACAGACAGGGGTATGAATTAGCTTCCCTGCCTTAGCAGGGAAGCAAGACAGGATCCATGACCTGCATAGCTCTTTGTTTGGGTACCTGAATCAGGCCAGAGTATTCATTGAATTCCCTGGTCAGGTGAGGCCACAAGACTTGTTCTGTAATGGGGGAAGCCAAGGGCTGTGATCGCTGTTCAAGTGCCACTGTCTGTAGGGCTGTTGAATTGGCTGTGTGCTCTGGTTATGTTCCTTGGCCTTGGGCTGAAGGCTATACTCAGCAATGAATGAGGCTATGAATTAGATTTCCTTCTTGGCAGCAGCAAGGGAAACAGCTCTAACATCAGTAAACCTCTTTGTTGTTTTAAGCCAACATGCACCCCAAGTTTCATAGCCAAATGGGGCCACTGGATTTGTTTTGCAAATTATTGGTTCTGTCTGCTTTTCTCGAGAATTGTGCATTGTTGGGCTGTACTGCTTCTAGGAGTTCTACTAGCCTTTCTGGTCAGATGGAACTGGAAAACATCTCCACAATGGGTGGGGCTATGTCTAGACTCCCTTGCTTGAAAAGGAAGGACAGGGGCCACTCCAGGTTACTTTCAATTTCCCAAACAGGCTCTCCTCTTGGAAAGGCCTGATGACCACCCTTAGCCTTGCCTATGAATTAATCTCTATACCTGTGCATAGCACAGGACGCCTCCATGCCAAGGTTTTGCTCTATGAGTGATCACCTTTTCCCATCAGCCTCTGGGCTCTAGGGCTGCTCACTCCGCTTCCAGAGGTTGTCTTCATTTCTCCTGATCAGATGAGGCTGGAAGACACTCTCCCTAGCAGGTAGGGCCATGACTCCATTCCTTGCCTGAGCATGGGAAATGGGGCTCTGGTGCTGGCAAACCTCCTTGTCTGAGGATTAGGAAGATCTGTACCTCACCGAGTTCCCTGGTCAGAATGCGTCCTCAACTTGGTTCTGTAGATAAGCCAAGCCTCTGGCTGGGATGACTCCTTAGGCTCTGCAGATGGGAACTCAGCTCACCAAGATCCATGTGTTTGTTGGTTGTCGGTTGTTGCAGTCTCTTACCTTTATCACAGGCAGATACTCAGTGGTTGAGCCCTACTG
This sequence comes from Panthera leo, assembly GCF_018350215.1. Lineage (NCBI taxonomy): Eukaryota > Metazoa > Chordata > Mammalia > Carnivora > Felidae > Panthera > Panthera leo. Next base: position 2,302,933 of record NC_056695.1, on the reverse strand, counting down.
GTTTTCCTGCCATCCCTGTGGGGTGAGATCAGAACAGGTGCTCCTACAAATTGACCCCATTGTTGGAGGAGGGGGCTAATTGTCCCTTATGGGCAATCTTTTCGCCTGGAGGACACAGAGGCTCAGGGGAGAACGCTCTGTGTGGTTGTGGACTATCTTGGGGGAGACGCAAGGCAGTCAGCATGTAGCCGTTTCTTACCCTTCCAGTCTATTGGGCTCTGAGGTGCAGGGGCTCCATCATCCTCACCCACTGATGCTAGGATTCTCTCAGTGATGTCTTGCTCATAAATAGGTGATAGTTATTCTTCTTGTGAGAGGGAGTGAAGTAAGGAACAACCTGTGTCACCATTTTAGTGACCTTGCTCTACAGTTCACGGCATTTTAGGTCAAAATGGTGTTCTAGGAACGAGTCATTGGCTCTGAAGATGCTAATTATGATGTAAAGAGAGGATTCATGGCACATTCTAATTCGGACTTTTCAGGAGTTGACTGTGTGCTGGTACCACATTGATCGTTCTGCTTAGTCAAAGGCATAACAGGTGATCAAATAATCATGTCAGCGGCATGCTGGTTCCATCTCTGAACTAGGCAAGATATCTGGTTTTTAAATTCCTCTCTAACATTTTTCACATGTGGAAATCGCTGAACCTTGCTGAACTTTAATTTCTTCATTAGCCAATGTACCTCTTATCTCCTAAGGGACTTTGTAAGAAAGAAAGTAGACAAAGAATGTTAACGCATTGCAAAATGATAAAGGGTGAGGTGGAAATGCCCATCAAAGGAAAGGCTGAGATCAACCTTTGGCTTCTAACTTTCAAGCTACAAAAGCTCAGACAAGTTGCTTTGAGTTTCATTTTCTTTTTTGAAAATAGGATTATAAAAATAATCTTTAAAGGTTGTCTTATTGAGCCTATGCAGTGTACCTGTAGAAGATAATATCTAAATTTGAGGTATCCTTGTTATTAAAATTGCTATAAATGCATGGCATTTCTTAGATGTTATGGAATCCTAAGACAGTTAAACACATTATTATCACAAGGAAAAAAATGCGCTAAAGGATTAAGCAAAAAAGAAAAAAAAAAAGACACATTAAAATACCATTTTTTAAAGCAAAAGTCCACACTTGGCATTTGTGCCTTTTTCTTAATTAAAAATGTTATGTACATGTGCTTAAGGAGTACATTGAAATAAAGAATTTAAAAATAACTTAAAAAAAAGATTAGAATAGGGGTGCCTGGGGGGCTCAGGGGGTTTAGTGAGTAACTCTTGGTTTCGGCTCAGGTCATGGTCTCATGGTTCACGGGTTCGAGCCCTGTGTCGGGTTCTGCACAGACAGCACAGTGCCTGTTTGGGATTCTTTCTCTCCCTCCCTATCTGCCCCTGCCCTGCTTGTGTGCACACACACTCTCTCTTTCTGAATTCTCTGAACAATAAATAAATAAATAAACATTTTAAAAAAGAGACTAGAATATATTCTGTTTTAAAAATACATATTTTCAAAGAGATATCAGTTAGAAATTATGGCATCAATTGCTACAAAAATGAGGTTTTCCTACCAGGTGAGCAAAGAAAAAGATATTGATGACTTCCTGAGATGATCCAGGCAAGGTGCTATGAAGACAAAATAACCAGTTTTCAGCTACTTTGGTAATTGGAAACACTAAGAATGTTAATAATCTGGCCTTATTTAAGGATGCCTATGAAGACCATAATATAAAATGGTGGTATCCACTGTTCGTTTAGTTAGAAAATCTTTCTATGCACCCTAGTATCCATGCGAATGAGTGCGTTTTTCCCCTACCGTGTCTTGAAGCTTGAACTCCTAAACGACTATGTCAGAGCGTCTTCTACACGCCCCCAACCGCACCCCCAAAGCTCTAGAAGAGAGATGATTTTTTCTCTGGCGGTACACCGTGTACAGATACATTTGGCGTGGCCCAAAATCAGGCAGAAAAATGTTAAACCCCTCTCATCCTCAGGTACCTGCTAAGAAGGGATTGTGTGACCGGCTTGTGAGAACCAGGGTGTAGGAAAGGACTTTACACTAAACTGTACTTTTTAAGGAGCGTAGATGACATTTCAGGGTTCGGTATCTACAGGGAGCCAGTTCCCAAATGACATCAGTAGGAGGCAGCAGAGCATAGTGCTGAGAACACGCACCGGGGCGCTGCTCTGCCTGGGCAGGAGCCCCGCTCTTCATGCTGCTGAGACTTTGGACGGAGAATTTACACCCTCTGTGCCTAGATTTCTTGCGCTATCAAACAGATTAGTAAAAGTACAGGGGCACCTGGGAGGCTCAGTCAGTTAAGCGTCTGACTTCAGCTTAGGTCATGGAGTCACATCTCCTGGGTTCAAGCCCCACTTGGGGCTCCGTGGTGACAGCTGGAACCTTGAACCTGCTTCGGATTCTGTGTCTCCGTCTCTCTCTGCCCCTCCCCCCCCCCCCCCCCCCCCCAATAAATAAACACTAAAAGTACTATTTCCTAGAATTGTGGGTATTAAATTAGTTAACATATTCAAAGTACTTAGAATCTTACCTCACAGACCTGAATCTTACCTGCTATGTAATGAACAAACCAACGAAGGAAGTACAGGTAGTTTTTTGAGCAAAGGTTATTGTTTTTAAACTAGGCCACACAAGTATTTGTTGAATAACGATTGTGAACAATTCATTTAACTTGACAACTATTTATTGAACATCATTCATCATATTAACAGTTATTCATATTAATCAGAACCCTAATTATTATTATAGGATGAGGAGACACTGACTCCAGCCCCAGGGAATTTACAACTACAGGTTGAATTTGCCACTAAAGGTTGAATTTGCCACTTCAAGATTCAACGTGCAAAGCTGTTCACGACTGGAGGACCAATGCTTATTTGTAAAGATCATTTTACCTCATCCTGCAATCAAAGAGAAGGGAATTTTTGTTTCCTTTTGAATCCCATTCACATATCTTTATGTAAATATGCTTTTCATGGTATCCTAGAGTCTTTCATCTGATGTTTCACACCTACTAATTCTTTTTTTTTTCCTGAGTGTTCTTTTTTCTTTTACAAGATGGACAAGAGATTGTTTTCAATGTAGGCTGTATAAGATATTTTCTGCCTAGGGGCTATTTACATTCCATAGCATAAATTTCTGGTATAGCTGAATAAGCATGGGAATTCCTGGCTGCTTTCCTATGTACTGGAAGAGACACTGTGTATATGTCTTTGCTCCTTGAGAGAAACCTAACCGCCAAGCAGCAATATACTGTTCTAGCTCTAGGCCGCTGTGTCCCACAAATGGGTTTGTGCAGTGTCAAATCCGAAGAGTGTCACGCACACAAATGTCCGCGGTCTCCTCGACAGTAGCAAAACCCATTCATGATTGAATCCAAAAAAAGGCCAAAATTGGCCTGGAGGCCCAAAAGCGGCACTCTGGACTCAGCAGTAAGCACAGTCAGCGCAGTTAATTTTTCTCCTGTACGCATAATTTAAGTCATGCACACACATGTGTACACAATAAGTAATCCTAGAAGTGAGGGCCGCGGGGAGTAAAATAGTAACAACAGCTATTAGTTATTGAGCAGCTAAGAGAGTCAGATACTGAACTAAGTCGTTCCTCGCCAGTAGATCACTCATAACTTACCTGTATTAACATCTCCTCTATTACACATAAAGACACTAAGATTCAGGAGGGTAGGAAAACTCTCCAGAGCTCACTGGTAAGCCCCAGGAATAGGTTATAAACCCTGGTCCTACCTAAGCTAAAGCCTACGCTGTGAAATACTACACTGCTCCATAGCACACAGGAGCTAACAAATTGATTATCATTCTCCATGATATCATGGCTCTCTCTTCTTTAGCCCTGGGCTCCTTAGACCTGACCTATATTCTAGGTATCCAAAGACTCAGTAGTAAACTACCTGCTTCATGCTATCCCCACATATAGCACAATTTTGAGTATATTTTCATGCTAATTCATATATGATTGCTACAACTAATGCTATGATAATATAAATAATGTGTATATATATAATTATTCGATTACTGAGTGAAAGGATGTTAATGGTAAAATCCGGAAGACTCAGACAACAGACCTAGAAAGTTAAGAGCCAAGGAAGACATATGGTACTAAATAAGAAAAAGTTATGTTTACATCAAAAATTCTTTTTACCATGCATAGCATTTTTCCAAGGAATAAATCAATAGGAAATGCTCTAAGATAAATATTTTGAAAAGGTATTTAAGTGCCCACTCCCTAACCAAACCTGACAGGATATATCGTTTTCCATCTGCAGTTTTATGAGACTGCACCTTCCTCCGGGAGTATGATGGGAAGGAATAAAGCATTGTTGTCTCACTCGCTTCATTTGGAATGTCTTTGAGTGATGTTGCAAGTTCAGATTCCTGGTTTTTGAATCTTAATCTTCTTTTCTATCCCTTTTGACAGTGTCCTTTACTGAGTGATGTCTCCACATCAACCTTTCCCGAAATGTCTGATGTAGGTTGTGAAAAGCTCACCGCGTGTCAGGCAAGGCGGCCTGTGAAAATAACCAGGAAGATGTAGCAAATGGACTGTCTGCTGCAATTTACAAGGATGCAATTAAGGAGATTATAGAACCTGCCCAAGATCACACACAGGCACAGTAAGTTAGGATGCTGACAAGACGGTCTGAGAGTAGCGCTTTATGCTCCAAGTTGAGATATTACACAGTCTCTCTGGAGACCCGTTTCTGTGTTTCCATCTTTAATATTGTACCCATTTCTTTATTCCAAATTTTAACTCATATAAATTCTTTACATCGTATGTACTGAGGATGACTATACACAAAATCTAAAATACACACTAAACATTCACATACGACACGTAAATGCATAATTCAATTAAAGACAAATTTGGCAAACTTGATGAATCTGGTACTGGCCCTGATCCACCCACGTCAGCCAGCCTTCACCGTTTCCATGAGTGGAGACCCCGTCTCCAGTCCTTTACCCTGTGTGTCTTTACTTGGAAGCATTCCTTTTTGGCTACAGCATTCTACCTAAGCGCCTCCCAGGGGCAGTCCTCTAGCGTGCATCTTCAGAGCTGATGGATGAACAGCCTGACCCCTTTACTTCCCGGACTGTGGAGAGTGTGTCTGAGGTACACAGTCTTTGTCACGTGCCGCAGAACCCCCTTACTCTGGGCTCAGTCACCCGCTGTTGCTTCCTATTCTTCTCTATCTAATTCACCCCTTCCCTTGGAAAAGACTCATGGAATCATCTCTGACATAAATGCTGTGCATCCAAATCCTTGTCTCAGGATCTTCCCAGGAAACTCAAACTATGCTATGGAATGAAAATATACAATCTAACTCTGTTATACATATATGAGTCACACTTTAAATCAAAAGATAAAGTTTTGAGAATGCAATACTTAAAATACAGCAAAAGCACCAAAAAATAGCCTCTGTCATTATACCGATATGAAACAAAATGTACTTTAAGGTAAGAGAATTTTTCTGGAGATAAATAAGGACCTTTCTAAACAATAAAGATTCCAATTCACTAAAAAGCTGTATGATTCTTCGTCTCTGTAACATAACTTCAGAAAAATAGATATAATAATTCTAAATCTGTCTAATTTAGTTTCAAAATAGATAAGGCAAACAATGAGAGAATTAAATGGAGAGAAGAAAAGTCCATAATCATTGTGGGAGATGTTAAAATGTTTCAAAATAATTGAGAAAATCTAAGTGGACAGGAAAACCAGTGTTCACGGATATAAAAAAATCTGAGTAACACATTAAGAAATTGTGTAACGTAGCTATGAATACATAATTAAGAAACTTGACCTCATTTACATATATAGAACACAACATTGAAGAATGAAGAATTTATAGTTCTTTGAGGTACATATTGAACAATAATAAAAATGACCATATGCTGGGCCCTAAAGAGAGCCTCAATAAATTTCAAAGGATTGACTTCATTCAGAGTATGTCCTCTGACTAGAGTGGCATTAAGGTAGAAATTAATAACCAAGAGAAAAGTGTAAAGATTCCATAGTTCTTAAGTATAAAATGACACATTTCTAAATAATTTATAATATTTGTAAAACATACAGAAAGTAGAAATATTTTGAACTAAATTATAATAAGAGCACAACATATCAAAACATGTTGGATGCATCTAAAACAATGCTGTAGTGAAAAATTTGTAATACTAAGTGCATATATTGAGAAGAAAACCTGAAAATCAATAAGATAAATCTTCATATCAAAATGATAGAAAAAGAACAAATTTAACCCAAAGTTGAAAAAGATGGTAAGAAGACAAGGTTTATGTAGTAGAAAACAAACATGTATTAGAAAAAAAAATAACAAAATCCAAAAGTTGATTATTTGTAAAATTAATAAAATTTATAAATTTATAGCAAAACTGATAAAAAAGTGGGATAGAAAACTTTATTTATTGATATAAGAATTGGAAAAGCAGATATCACTGCAGAACTACTGACATTCAGAAACATACTAAAATAATATCATGCTAAATCAATGCCAATAATTTGACAATTGGCATGCAATGAAAAATCATAATTTCCCGAAATGACAGAAGAAGCAGCATAAAATCTGAATATATCTGTTATAAATCATTCTTGTAAATCCTTCCTCAGGATTCAACCTTGGTAGTTGGAGCCCTGATTTCTCTCAAATATTAAATTAGGGAATGTTTTTGACCTTATGCAAATTCCACAGGTAATAATGATAAAGGGAACACATTCCAAAAATTTTTGTGAGGTCAGCGTATGCCTAAAAAAGACAAGAAACAAAAATTTACAAATGGATCTCTGTCACAGATACAAGTATCTTAAGCCAATTAGCAAGTTAATACTCATATAAAATTATACTATATACTGATTGAACAGGTTTATTCCCCTGAAGCAAATGGTTTCAAATAAGAAAGTCAATCAATAGGGGCGCCTGGGTGGCGCAGTCGGTTAAGCGTCCGACTTCAGCCAGGTCACGATCTCACGGTCCGTGAGTTTGAGCCCCGCGTCAGGCTCTGGGCTGATGGCTCAGAGCCTGGAGCCTGTTTCCGATTCTGTGTCTCCCTCTCTCTCTGTCCCTCCCCCGTTCATGCTCTGTCTCTCTCTGTCCCAAAAATAAATAAACGTTGAAAAAAAAAAAAATTTTTAAAAAAAAAGAAAGTCAATCAATAATGACTCACCGTATTAGTAGGAAATAGAGAGAAATCACAATAATCTCAAAATCACATGATGATCTTCAATACCTGGAAACACCCATCCTCTCAGCCCAACAGGTGACTGAGTCATCCAGAGCTCAGAACCACAATGAGTCCTCTGCTGAAACTATACCATAGTTTCTTCTCATGCACATCTGTTCGTCCTTGCCCTTCGTCTCCTCGGCATTCCTTGAAACACCTCCCAGGCACTGTCCCCCACCTCAGAAGCAGCTTTCTAAGGAACCCAGACAGCTGCATCCTGATTTTATCTTTTGAATGCTTGTCTAACAGCCCAGGAAATTGAAGCACCATAACTCTATGTCCACCTGACACATTATAGCTCTTTTCCTCTCTAACCCCAGGTCACCAAGCATCCAACACTTTCTTGAGTACTGATTTAATATTCCTTTGTATTATTTTCTTCAAGTACATGGTCAAATGTGAAATATGTAAACTCTATCACAGATACATGTTACACACATTACATGTAAATTATGGATATTCACAAATATATAATTTGGCCAAATTTAATATGCAATCTTATTAATGTATCATATATTCCAGTCTACTAGTTTAGCAGCTGTGTTAGACTTTTACATACTTATATATTATAATTTTTATTTAAAGCAAGACAAAATGAAATGTCATCCTTTCATTTGAAATTTTATTCACTGGTAATATTGACTTTTTTTGAAGGTTGATAAAATCCTTAGCAAAATATATGGTGTAAAAAAAAAAGCTATCTAAATGTTACATCTATTTTTACTAAGTTTTTTTTGAAGAGCTTATAACTACCTAGTTTTTAATGCAGCTGTTTTTCTCAGAATTAATGATATATAACTTCCATAATAAAATTAGAAATGTTTAATAGCATGAATTTGTTTTTCATTTACATTGTTATCATTCTGAGATAATAAATATAATATTTATTAAAAATAGCTGTCATAGGAGGATGCATACTTTTGGAAGCATATATCCAGTAATGTTTAAGTTCTCATAACCCTATTTACCTATGTAAATGAGGATACGAATACTCACTTTGTAGCATAGATATGGTGACTAAGTTTGCAAGGCGCCTAGTATATCTGCTCTGTAATAGAGATGGCATGACTTACACTGTAGAAAAAGGAAAAGCTCTTGGCATATTTGAGGGACGAAAGTGAAGAGACACAAGCAGACAGTATACGAAAACAATCATAAAATGACTGCCAATACAGTGGCCTAATACAGTAGTTCTGAATGAGAGGTAACGAACAACATCCGGGTAAAACGTGTAAAGCCTTCCTAAAAATGGTCCTCTGAAGGCTGTGGGACTCTGGGAAACTAGTCACATGTAAGACTTGGCAGGAGCAGGTATTAAGGACATGAACAAGAGAACTCACCGTACGGTGAGTAGGGTAGATCCCGGCTAGGCCACAGACCTGAGGGTCCAAATAGATGTGAGGGAACACACAAAAATAACAGTACGTGACTGTGGCCCAGTGAGACTGTCACGGTGGTGTGGCAGCCCCCTGAACACAAGTAGGCCCTCAGCCCTAATGGCACCTGGTGGTAATTAATTGGAGGAATAGTGTAACTACATGATTTACATAGAAATTCTAGTCAAAGAGTACCTGAAGGGGAAAGATTCATTTCTCAACATTGGGTTCATAATATAATATCAAGGAGAATATGTAACAGTGAATAATAATTAATTCAAATGCAATTCATTTAAGAATCCCTATTTTGTGGTGACAAACCACTCAGAAAATGGCAGTACAAAACCAAATTTGAAATAACCCTACTTTCAGTGGGTGATGGGCATTGAGGAGGGCACCTGTTGGGATGAGCACTGGGTGTTGTATGGAAACCAATTTGACAATGAATTTCATATTAAAAAAAAAAGAGTACACTCCAAAAATAAATAAGACAAACTCATTCCCATAGACTTACAAAGTATCTTTCTCTGAATCATATATTAACCTTCACTTCTATTATTTTGTATTATCCATTTATTTAAAATCAGTACATAGTTTTGAGGAGCTATATGGAGTCATGCAACAGTAAACTAAAGAAAAACAATTCCCATGTGGGTATGTGGGCTTTAGAATGGGATGATTGGAGCACATTTTATAGCTTGTACCTGGGAAAATTCTCGTGGTAATAAGAAGTTGACTATAGGGAGAAAGGAGAAGATACAAATAACTTGGGTAGCATAGATACAATGTGGGGGGCATTAGAGTCAAAAGCAGCTGTGGAAGAATTAGCCTTAAAGTGGAGAAGAGCATCTCTTCCAAGGACTAGTGGAAAAGAAGCCAGGAGCACAGAAGTCTAGAGCTCTCATAAGTGAATGATTTTGAGAGTGCCTGTTCCTGATAGTCTTATCTATGAGCTTTGCACAAATTAGATGTTAGTAGACATCTGAATAAGTGAAAAAAAATAAGTTTTAAAATTAAATTATGCACATAAAATGCACTTATAACAGTGACCCTCTGAAAGCACATAAAAGATTAGCAAAGTCATTTATAATATATGAAGAATTAATATCTAAGTTTAAATGATTCATAATTAAAGGACAAAATCTATAAAAAATACAACACATATGATGAAATTTCAATCGGTGTCTGATTCATAAAACTCCTGGAAATGTTATGCCATTGCAATGAATCCCAAACTGTTCTGACAATGCAGGAATGTTAAACCTTCCAGTTATTCTTAAACCATGATAGGTGATTCATTAGGAACATTGTACTTTGTTCAGTCCCATTCAGATCATGGAAAGGAAAGTCCATGTTGCAGCTGAGCTAGAAGACATGACCATTGGCAGCACATTCCAATGACTTATAAGTAGCAGAGACACATATTCTGAAATTTCTGGCTCTTTCTAATGCCTGTGGATTGTCACGGCACACCAAACTGAATGTAGGTCAATTGAACTGATGTTCAATTGAATTTGGCTGGTGTAAGGGGAGATGGAGTTATGGGGGGGTATAGGGTGGGTCAGACATTCACGCTTTGGCCACTGGATTGGAGAGAGCAAGGGAAATCCCCTGAGCTCAGAGGGTCATAAGCAAAAATAAAACACGATTAACTGTGTAATTCTGAAGTCACTTTGTACTTGCAGACACATAGGTGATGGAGATACATGGGTGCAGTTTGACCCCCAGCTCCTACCTAACGCTTAGCTCATGATATTGGCCAAATCAGTCAGCTTTTCCAAGCTTCCACTCACCTTTTTGCAAAATAAAGATTGATGGAGCCTCTTGCAAGACTAATAAAAATGTTATAAATAATATATTTAAAGCACTTACACACAGCATGAAATATGGTATAAGTTTGTAAATCATAGATCCCGTTAGAAGTCGTAGCATTAATAACCTAATTCTTTCAACCCATGATGAAGCAGATATAAAGATTTATTCCTAGCAACGTTAGCTGCCCTTTGCTACGGAAGATTCTTGCTCAGTCACCAATATCACTTCCTAGTCAGCTTTCATTTTGAAATCTGAAGTTCTTTATACTTAAAGTTGAAAACAAACTGAAATACGCCACAGTGTCTTCCCTGGGTGTCACGCTCCGATGTGTGAACACCAGATGCACTACCTTCCTTAGAACAATATAATTACTGTTATGTAATTATACTGCGATACTGTTAGAGAATATAGTAATACATAATAATTTTAGGAGGGTGATTTCAGCCTCATATACTATGTGACTGGAAGTAATTGCTGCTGTCTAAGAGTTCAGCCCCTGGTTAGGCAGCCTATTTATCATATAGGAATGTGCTGGTAAAATGCAGGTTAGCATGAAATATACGGATGGAGGGTCCCATTTCCAACAAATATTAGCATGGATATAGTTTCCCTCTTGTAGAATTTCCCTTTTAAATAATCCAAAATGCAGAGGAGATAATATCAGTCATGCTCTATTTAGGGTAAAATTTTATAACACAAAAACTTAAAGTTCTCAACACCATTTTATCTCAAGTCATCTTTAAAACCAAACAAGATCAGCTATTTTCCTCTGCATTGTACCTACAGCTTTGAAAAACATCCATACATTCAAATATTTTAAAATTTACGTATCAGAGTACAGTTGAAAGAAAAGACAAATCAGTAAATAGAACAAAATAGAGGTCCAGAAAGAGACCCTCAAAAATATAGCTGGCAAGTCTTTGAGAAAGTGCAAAGGTGATACAGTGGAGCAAAGATAATCTTTTCAACAGATGATTCTGGAACAACTGGATATCCACGCACACAAAGATGGATCTAGACATATCTCACAAAAATTTAACAAACCTTGACTCAAAATGGATCATAGCCCCAAGTGTGAAACACAGATCTATACAAGTCCTAGAACACAACACTAGAGAAAATGTAGATGACCTTGTGTATGTTGATATCATTTTAGAAAGCACATCAAAGGCATAATTCATGCCAGAAATAATAAGATGGACTTCATAAAAATTAAAAACTTCTGCTCTGTGAAAGATGATATCAAGAGAATGAGAAGATGAGCCACAGCCTGGGAGAAATATTTGCAAAAGATATCTGACAAGAGACTGTTTTCTAACATATACAAAGAACTCTTAAGAAAGCAAACAATTTGATTTTTAAAAATGAGCCAGAGACTAACAGACGCTTTGCCAAAGAAGAGATACAGATGGGAAATAAGCACATTAAAAGATGCTCTACATCATATGTCATCAGGGGATTGCGAATTAAAACAATGAGATACCACCACACACGTATTAGAATGAACAAAATCCAAAACACTGATAATATCAAATGCTGGTGAAGATGTGAAGTAACAGGAACTTTAGTTCATTGCTGGTGGAAACACACATTGTTCAGCCATTTTTGAAGACGGTTTGGCTATTTCTTAGAGAAGTAAACACATCCTCACCATAAGATCCAGCAGTAACGTTCTTTAGTCTTTACCAGACGAATTGTAAACCTATGTCCACACAAAAACCTGCACATGGGTGTTTATAGCAGTTTTATTCACAATCGCCAAAACTCTGAAGCAACCAAGATGGTCTTCAGTAGAAGAATGAATAAATTAATTGTGGTACGCTCAGGCAATGGAATATTATTCAACACTAAAATGAAATAAACTATCAAGCCATGAAAAAACATGGAGCTACCTTAAATGCACATTACTGCATGAATGAGTCCAATCTGAAAAGATTGTCTGATTCCAATATATGAAATAATGTGCAATTCCAACCGTATGGTATTCTGGAAAAGGCAAAACACTGGAGACTGTAAAAGATTTGTGGTTACCACTTTAATAACTGTGGCAATGATAAGCATTAAACCATCTAATTCTTTTATTATTGTTTGTTATTGTGCTGTTTTATTATCCTTAACCTCTCTCAGGTTCCTACCTACCAGTATTGCAATTTCAGAAACAAGAACAACCTTATTCTAAATTTTTTTATAGTTTTTTATTTATTCTTGAGAGAGAGAGAGACCGAGCATGAGAGGGGGAGGAGCAAAGCAAGAGAAAGAGACAGAATCTGAAGCAGGCTCCAGGCTCTGAGCCATCAGCACAGAGCCCAATGCAGGGCCCAAACTCACAGACCGTGAGATCATGACCTGAGCCCAAGTCGGATGTTCAACCGAGTGAGCCACCCAGGTGCCCCAAGAATAACCTTATTCTAAATAGAAGACTATCACAGCTTTGCAAAGAATACCAGCATGTAATGTCTCTTGAGTGAAGAAGACAAATGACCTTTCCTTTGGGGAATTCTGCTGGAAAATGTATTAGCTTGCTTGTCAGTCCTTGTGCCAACAATAACTATGCCCCTCTCAGTCAGTATGAAATGTGTATTTGCATCATGACCAATGCCCAGGATAACAATTAATTATTTGCCTAGGAAATGAAATTAGAACTAAGAGATTCCATATGCACTTGAGCTGTCTCCTTACTGGACACATGACCAACTTCATCCCTGTCAGCTGTGTGGTGGGCAAAGTAATCATCCACAGAAAGTGGACAGGACAGATGGAGACAGTACGCCGTGGGTCCTTGACTCATGATCTCCCACTTCTAGCTCTTTTCTGAGATTTGGCTGCATTCACTAAGTCATCCTTTATTTTTATAATAAAGTCCCTGGTTTTGATTTTGCTAGTTCAACTTGGTTTTTGTCATTTATACTGAGAGTGTTCTAATCAAGTCAAAAGATGGTCACTTTAAGAGCACAGAAGAGACCAAGGTTAATTCTCCTAAAAAGAATGGTCTAGAATTTGAAATTGGGCAAGACATTGAAACTGGATATTAATGGGCTGAGATGGAAACATTGTGAGAATGGGAACAGAGTCTATGTAGGCAGAGGAGGGGGGAACTATGAGAGCTCGGGGGGAGCAGTGACTAGTCAAAGATGGGAGGTATATTTTATGGAGGAAAATGAGAAAAAGAAAGTTGAAGCCAAACATCAAAAGATCAAAAGTTTAGTAAAATAAACTTTTATTCTGTTATCCATGGGGATGCACCAAGGTTTGTGGTCATAGCCAGAAAAAAAAATTCCCTTTCAAAATTTTGCACTAATTATTTACTTTCACATTATTCCACCCCATCATTGCCCCTATGCTTTTTTTTTTTTTTTTAAATCATTCTCCATGACTTGGATCTTGGAACTTGAATATAATTCAGAACTACTTTGGAAATGCAAATTGGGGCATAGATTTTACAACCATAATCCCACCTTTATATTTCAGTGTGAGAGCAAGGTGCCCATTAAGAGCGACTGGACTGTTGGAACTTTCCTCTCTAGTTACCCTATTTTACAAACAACAAACTGCATTTTAGAATAGAATAGTCACTCGTCCAAGGCCTTTCAGCAAGAAAGTTATAGAGCCTGGAGACAGACTCACTCTTCCAATGTTACCAGGAGTTAAGGAAAAGGCTCCACAGAGAGCTAGGGTTTGTTCAGGCCCTGAAAAGAAAAGTTCGTCACACAGGTTGCGAGAAGGATGTAGATGGCACGTTGGGCAGTAGGGCAGGAATAACAGTCTTTACCACTTACCAGCTATGTTGCTTGGGAAAGGCCGAATAATCTGGCTGAGCCTGGTCTCCTTATCCATAAAATAGAACCTCTCCTCTCTGTTGATGGGGTTGAGTGCTTGACGGGATTAAATGACCTCATTAAGGAAAAGCATTAAATGGCCAAAATCCCCACAGGAAGATAACCCAAAGGAATCTATTGGACAATAGAATCTGTTATTATGGAAGAAGGTTGGTGCACAGAGAAATAAGCTTGGAAAATCTTCTGGGGCCAGTGTCTCGGGATATTTACTTTCTTATGAGAGCCAGGGTAAGATGAGCCATTTCAGGATCTGTGTTCACACCTGGCAAGAGCTCTGGAAAGCTTGTTAGCACTGCCTCAGCCCACAGGAGGCTCTCCTCGTACTGGACTCCTGCCTGCATTTTACATAATGATGCCGGATTTGATCACAATTGTTCTCTAATTACTTCACTTTGGCTTTTGAAAATCTTCTCCTGACTCAGATTATAAACACTTAGATCCTGCTGTAGTATGTTTCATCCACTCCAGATTAGCAAATATGTAAATTAAACTGAGCACACTTTGGGGAGGTACAAGGTGTTAGTAAGTGTACAATTTGAGATTAGTAGGTTCTGCCTGCATCTCTGGAATCGGAATCACGGTATTACCATAGCCCATTTGGTTATCAAGCAGACTGGCTAAGTATTCTAGGAAGATTAAAGGAATAAGCAGGCTTATTTAGGTCAGGGAGTAATCAGCTCCTAAGTGGTTTCTTAACAGTTTATATAAGTTCACATGACACTCTAAGGTCCAATTGACTGTCGCAAGGTATAAAGCTCTGGAAAGATGTAGGTCAGAACGCCAGAGTGTGTTTAGCTTATCTTGAAAATTTCTATATATCTTCTACTTTAAAAAGAGAAAACTTGCAGCTCAGCCTCCCTTGGTTTATTCTGAATGTTCCGGAAATGGCTTTTAGTGTTCCTGTGGCTGTATGTTCTCTCCAATGTAGATATTTGTAGAAAAGGTATTATAAAAATCATAGAGGCATGCCTGGGTGGGTCAGTCGGTTGAGCATCTGACTTTGGCTCAGGTCATGATCTCACAGCTCATAGTTCCAGCCCCAAGTCAGACTCTGTGCTGGCAGCTCAGAGCCCGGAGCCTGCTTCGGATTCTGTGTCTCCCTCTCTCTCTGCCCCTGACCCACTCACATTCTCTGTCTCTCTCAAAAAGAAATACACATTACAAAAATTTAAAAGGCATAGAAATAAAGGTTCTTAAACAGTAACAGAGTTTATCCTTTGCTGTAAGGCATAAATGTACCACACGTGTCTAGGAAGGAAAGGCTGCAACCCATTCTGTTCTTCCTCGTTTCTCACTTCTTGAGAAGCACCTTCCCCAACAATGAAGGGAGATGAACTGTTCCCAAATGCTCCCCACCCCAAGTGTTCCTGCCACTCAACAACATCACTTCCGGAGGGGAGGAGCCAAGGTGGCGGAACAGCAGAGAAGCTTTTTGTGTGTCTCGTGTCCAAAAATACAGCCAGACCAACACTGAACCATCCTACACACCTAGAAAACTGATTGGAGGATGAACCCAACAAGCTGCACAACCTGAACCACAGAATTCAGCAGGTAAGTGGCGCGGAGAGCTGAACCTGGGGAGCAAGAAGCCCCAAAAGGTAGGGAACAACTTTTGCAGGCGGAGAGAAGACTGAGATAGGGGAGGGAGGGAGAATACGGGAAAAGCACCCCTCCCCAAAAGCAGCTGGAGAGAAAGTGGAAAACTGGAAACAGCCACAGGGACTAAATGAAAAAGGGAGAAAGGAGAAAGGAGAAAGGAGAAAGGAGAAAGGAGAAAGGAGAAAGGAGAAAGGAGAAAGGAGAAAGGAGAGGGTTTCAATTCCATTAAGAGTGTAAACGAGGGGAGTGCAAAGGCTGCAACTCTCCAGCTCCCTACCTGGCGGTGCTCTGGTGGGAAGGGCGAATCCCCAGGAGCAGAGTGGGTCTGGTAGGTTCTCGGGCCACACGGGGAAAAGCGGCTCCACGGCTGGAAGGACATTTGGTAGAGACGGTTGAAGCCACCTGGTCCCGGCAGACCCCGGAAGGCGGCCACATCCGCGGGTGCTGGAACCAGGTCGTTAAGGGGGAAGCCCGGTGCCAGACGTGTGTTGTGAGTTTCCATAATCCCTGAGACGCTGCTGCTACACTGTCTCGCGACCTTTTTCTGGGGCGGGCCGGCACCCGGCCGCAGTCTCGGGGCACGGCAGCAGCAGGGTCCCTCAGGCGTTCCTGGCTGCGGCCGACATTTGGCCATTGCTCGGTGAGACCCTCCCACGGAGGGCCGGGACGGGTCAAAGCCGCAGTCCTTCGGAAGTAAGGGGCCGGGGAAAAGGGCCTCATCCGAGACAAAACTCGGCAGGGAGGTACTGCCTGGGGCCCGGTCACGGAGAGTGAAGAAGCGGGGAGTGGACAGAAGCTGATGACAGAGGACGGGTGCGCGATTGCTGTTCCAGCAGAACAGACAGGGTGGCGCCATTTTTACCACTCCCACGCAGGCGCATACGCACCGAGGAGCCCCACAACACTCCACCCCGGGAGGCCAGCGGCGCCATCTAGTGGAGTGTGGAGCGGTTACACCGAGCCCCACCCAACTGGGCCAACTTAGCTCTTCAAGAACACAAACCTCACCGCCGGCTTATTTTAGGGACTATAAAGAGCTACATAGGCTGACTTCTAGGGGAAAACGAAGCAATTTCAGTCCTACTTCAATCTGATAGCAGGTTCATCTATTCAATTTTCTTTCTTTTTTTTTTCCTTTTTCTCTTTTACAATTCTTTTTCTTAAATACAGAAAGAAAAAATTCATTTTTATTTTCAATGTTTATCAAAAATATTTCTTTAATTTTTATTACTATTTACTTTTGTATATTTTTTTTCAATTTCTACTTCACTACCATCATTTTATTTTAATCTACTTCAGTGTACTGAAGTACACTTTTCAAATTCTCAATTTCCTTTTTTCCTTTGTTTTTCTTTTTCTCTCTTTTTCATTTCGTTTCTTTTCTTGACTGCAGAAAGAGAGAAACTTTATTTTTACTTTCAATTTCCTTAAAAATATTTTAAGTTTTATTACTATGTTTTCCGCTGTTATGTAAATTTTTTCAAATTCTGTGATTTCAAATTCAAATGATTTTTTCCTTTTCTTTTTATCTTTTTTCCTTTTTGTTTCTTTCCTTTTTTCTTAAATACAGGAAATGGAAAAATTCATATTTGTTTTTAATTTTTATTAAAAATATTTTTCTTTAATTTTTCTACTACATTCTTTACTTTTGTGTATATTTTTTCAAATTCTATTTTACCCCCATCATCTCATTTTAGTCTACTTCAGTGTATTTATTTTTTCAAACTCTCAAACGATTTCCTTCCCCCCCCCTTTTTTTCTCTCTAGTCTGTCAAACCACTTTCTACACCCAGACCAAAACACACCTAGGATCTGGCATCATCTACTCGATTTGTGTGTGTGTGTGTGTGTGTGTGTGTGTGTGTGTGTGTTTACTTTTTAATTTCAATATTTTCTTAATTTTAATTTTTTTATTTCAATTTTTCTACCTCATTAGTTCCATTTCTGCCTTCAAACTGACAAAATGAACGAATTCACCCCAAAAGAAAGAGCATGAAGAAACAACAGCCAGGGATTTAACCAACACAGATACAAGCAAGATGTCTGAACCAGAATTTAGAATCACAATGATAAGAATGCTAGCTGGAGTTGAAAATAGATCAGAATCCCTTTCTGCAGAGATAAAAGAAGTAAAAAATAGTAAGAATGAAATTAAAAATGCTATAACTGAGCTGCAATCACGGATGGATGCAGTGGTGGCAAGGATGGAAAAGGCAGAACATAGAATCAAAGATATAGAGGACAAACTTATAGAGAATAACAAAGCAGAAAAAAAGAGGGAGGTTAAGGCAAAGAGCACGATTTAAGAATTAGAGAACTCAGTGACTCATTAAAAAGGAACAACATCAGAATCATAGGGGGCGCCTGGGTGGCTCAGTCGGTTGAGTGGCCAACTTCGGCTCAGGTCATGATCTCACAGTTTGTGAGTTCGAGCCCCGTGTCAGGCTCTGTACTGACAGCTCGGAACCTGGAGCCCGCTTCCGATTCTGGGTCTTCCTCTCTCTCTGCTCCTCCCCCTCTCATGCTCTGTCTCTCTCTCTCTCAGAAATAAATAAGCATTAAAAAAAAAAAAAAATCATAGGGGTCCCAGAAGAGGAAGAGAGAGAAATAGGGGTAGAAGGGTTATGTGAGAAAATCATAGTGGAAAACTTTCCTAACCTGGGGAAAGACACAGACATCAAAATCCAGGAAGCACAGAGGACCCCCTTTAGATTCAACAAAAACTGACCATCAACAAGGCATATCATAGTCAAATTCACAAAATACTGAGGCAAGGAGAGAATCATGAAAGCAGCAAGGGGAAAAAAGTCCCTAACCTACAAGGGAAGACAAGATCAGGTTTGCAAGCAGACCTATCCACAGAAACTTGGCAGGCCAGAATGGAGTGGCAGGATATATTCAGTGTGCTGAATCAGAAAAATATGCAGCCCAGAATTCTTTAGCCAGCAAGGCTGTCATTCAAAATAGAAGGGGAGATAAAAACTTTCCCAGACAAACAACAATTAACGGAGCTTGTGACCACTAAACCAGCCCTGCAAGAAATTTTAAGGGGGACTTTCTGAGGGGAGAAAAGATGAAAGTATATATATACACACATATACATATATATACTTTCATATATACATATGTATATGTGTGTATACACACACACACACATATATATATATATATATATATATATATATATATATATACACACCAAAAGCAACCAAAGATTCAAAAGGACCAGAGGACATCACCAGAAACTTCAACTCTACAAGCATTATAATGGTAATAAATTCATATCTTTCAGTGCTCACTATAAACGTCCATGGACTCAATGCTCCAATCAAAAGACATAGGGTAACAGAATGGATAAAAAAACAAGACCCATCTATATGCTGTTTACAAGAGACCCACTTTAGACCTAAAGACACCTTCAGATTGAAAATAAGGGAATGGAGAACCATCTGTCATGCTAATGGTCAACAAAAGAAAGCCGGAGTAGCCATACTTATACCAGACAATCTAGACTTTAAAATAAAGACTATATCGAGGGATGCAGAAGGGCATTATATCATAATCAAGGGGTCTATAGACCAAGAAGACCTAAAAATTGTAAACATTTATGTGCCAAATGTGGAAGCACCCAAATATATAAATCAATTGATCACAAACATAAAGAAACTCATCAATAGTAATACCATAATAGTAGGAGACTTCAACACCCCACTCACAGCAATGGACGGATCATCTAATCAAAAAATCAACGAGGAAACAATGGCTTTGAGTGACACACTGGACCAGATGGACTTAACAGATATATTCAGAACATTTCATCCAAAAGCAGAAGAATATACATTCTTCTCCAGTGCACACGGAACGTTCTCCAGAATAGACCATATACTGGGACACAAATCAGCCCTAAGTAAGTACAAAAAGATCGAGATCATATCGTGCATATTTTCAGACCACAATGCTAGGAAACTTGAAATCAACCACAAGAAAAAATTTGGAAAGGTAACAAATACTTGGAGACTGAAGAAGATCCTAATAAAGAATTAGTGGGCTAACCAAGCAGTTAAAGAGGAAATTAAAAAGTATATGGAAGGCAATGAAAATGGTAACACTACAACCCAAAACCTCTGGGAGGCAGCAAAGGCGGTCATAAGAGGAAAGTATATAGCAATCCAGTCCTTCCTAAAGAAGGAAGAAAGATCTCAGATACACAACCTAACCTTATGCTTTAGGGAGCTGGAAAAAGAATTGCAAATAAAACCGAAAACCAGCAGAAGGCAGGAAATAATAAAGATTAGAGAAGAAATTAATGCTATTGAAACCAAAAAACAAAACAAAACAAAACAAAACAGTAGAACAGATCAATGAAACCAGAAGCTGATTCTTTGAAAGAATTAACAAAATTAATAAACTGCTATCCAGTTTGATCAAGAAGAAAAAGGAAAGGACCCAAATAAATAAAATTAAGAATGAAAGAGGAGAGATCACAACCAACACAACAGAAATAAAAATAATAATAAGAGAATATTATGAGCAATTATATGCCAATAAAATGGGTAGTCTGGAAGAAATGGACAAATTCCTAGAAACATATACACTACCAAACTGAAACAGGAAGATATAGAAAATTTGAACAGACCCATAACCAGTAAGGAAATTGAATTAGTAATCAAAAATCTGCCAAAAAAAAAAAGAGTCCAGGGACAGATGGCTTTCCAGGGGAATTCTACGAAACATTTAAGGAAGAGTTAACACCTATTCTCTTGAAACTGTTCCAGAAAATAGAAATGGAAGGAAAACTACCAAACTCTTTCTATGAAGCCAGCATTACCTTGATTCTAAAACCAGACAGAGACCCCACTAAAAAGGAGAACCATAGACCAATTTCCCTGATGAACATGGATGCAAAAATTCTCAACAAGATATTAGCCAACTGGATCTGACAATACATTAAAAAAATTATTCACCATGACCAAGTGGGATTTATACCTGGGATGCAGGGCTGGTTCAATATCTGCTAAACAATTAACATGATTCATCACATCAATAAAAGAAAGGACAAGAACCATATGATCCTCTCAATAGATGCAGAGAAAGCATTTGAAAAATACAGCATGCTTTTTTGATAAAAACCCTCAAAAAAGTAGGGATAGAAGTATCATACCTCGAGATCATAAAAGCCATTTATGAATGACACAACACTAATATCATCCTCAATGGGGAAAAACTGAGAGCTTTCCCCCTAAAGTCAGGAACAAGACAGGGATGTCCACTCTCACCACTGTTATTCAGCATAGTATTGGAAGTCTCAGCCTCTGCAATAGACAACACAAAGAAATAAAAGGCATGCAAATTGGCCAGGAGGAGGTCAAACTTTCACTCTTCACAGATGACATGATACTCTATATGGAAAACCCAAAAGATTCCACCAAAAACCTGCTAGAATTGATTCATGAATTCATCAAAATTGCAGGATATAAAATCAACGCACAGACATCAGTTGCATTCCTATACACCAACAATGAAGTGACAGAAAGAGAAATCAAGGAATCGGTCCCATCTACAGTTGCACAAAAAAACATAAAATACCTAGGAATAAATCTAACCAAAGAGGTGAAAAATCTATAAAACCTATAGAAATTTTATGAAAGAAATTGAAGAAGACACAAAAAAATGGAAAAAGATTCCATGCTCTTGGATAAGAAGAACAAATATTTTTAAAATGCCGATACTACCCAAAGCAATCTACATATTAAATGCAATCCCCATCAAAGTAATACCAGCATTCTTCACAGAGCTGGAACAAATAATCCTAAAATCTGTATGGAGCCAGAAAAGACCCCAAATAGCCAAAGCAATCTTGAAAAAGAAAACCAAAGCAGGAGGCATCACATCCCAGACTTCAAGCTATACTACAAAGCTGTAATCCCCAAGACAGTATGGTACTGGCACAAGAACAGACACTCAGAACAATGGAACAGAATAGAGAACCCTAAAATGGACCCACAAACATATGACCAACTAATCTTTGACAAAGCAGGAAAGAATATATAATGGAATAAAGACAGTCTCTTCAGCAAGTGGTGCTGGAAAAACTGGACAGCAACATGCAGAAGAATGAACCTGGACCACTTTCTTACATCACACACAAAAATAAACTCAAAATGGATGAAAGACCTCAATGTAAGACAGGAAGCCATCAAAATCCTCGAGGAGAAAGCAGGCAAAACCTCTTTGATCTTGGCCACAGCAAGTTCTTAACACATCTCTGGAGGCAAGGGAAACAAAAGCAAAAATGAACTACTGGGACCTCATCAAAATAAAAAGCTTCTGCACAGTGAAGGAAACAATCAGCAAAACTAAAAGGCAACTGACAGAATAGGAGAAGATATTTGCAAATGACATATCAGATAAAGTGTTAGTATCCAAAATCTATAAAGAACTTATCAAATTCAACACCCAAAAAACCAAATAATCCAGTGACGAAATGGGCGAAAGACATGAATAGACACTTTTCTAAAGAAGACATTCAGATGGCTGACAGACACATGAAAAAATGCTCAACAGCACTCATCATCAGGGAAATCCAGATCAAAACCACAATGAGATACCACCTCACACCTGTCAGAATGGCTAACATTAACAACTCAGGCAACAATAGATGTTGGCAAGGATGCAGGGAAAGACGATCTCTTTTGCATTGTTGGTGGCAGTGTAAGCTGGTGCAGTCACTATGGAAAACAGTATGGAGGTTCCTTAAAAAACTAAAAATAGAACTACCTTATGACCCAGCAATTGCACAACTAGGCATTTATTCATGGGGTATAGGTGTGCTGTTTCAAAAGGACACATGCACCCCCATGTTTATACCAGCACTATCAACAATAGCCAAAGTATGGAAAGAGCCCAAATGTCCATCGATGGATGAATGGATTAAGAAGTTGTGGTCTACATATACAATGGAGTATTACTCAGCAATCAAAAAGAATGAAATCTTGCCATTTGCAACTACGTGGATGGAACTGGAGGGTATTATGCTAAGTGAAATTAGTCAGTGAGGGAAAGACAAAAATCATAAAGTCCTCATATGAGGACTTTAAGAGGCAAAACAGATGCACATAAGGGAAGGGAAACAAAAATAATATAAAAACAGAGAGGGGACAAAACAGAAGAGACTCATAAATACGGAGAACAAATTGAGGGTTGCTGGAGGGGTTGTGAGAGGGGGGAGGGGGTAAATGGGAAAGGGGCATTAAGGAATCTACTCCTGAAATCATTGTTTCACTATATGCTAACAAATTTGGACATAAATTTTAAAAAATAAAAAATAAAATTAAAAAAATGTCTTCCCACACAGTAGGGGCAAACCTGTCTAAGCATCATCTGTAGAGGGGTGATCACCCAACCTCACCAATCTGGGGAACATCGGACTACAGACGATTTTTAAATTAGATTAGTCTAAATGGACTGGGCCCACAGTATGCAGTTTATGCATGTATGTATGCATACAGGCACTTTGCACTTTGCAGACAGTGCATTTTTTATATATTAAAGGCTTGTAGCCACCCTTCATGGAGCAAGCACACTGGTTCCACTTTTCCAAAAGCATTTGCTCACTTCTTGTCCCTGTGTCGCATTTTGGTAATTCTTGCAACTGTTCAAACTTTTTCAATATTACTGTGTTTATTATAATTATCTGTGATCAGTGACTATGACTCATTGAAAGCTCGCATGATGGTTAGCACGTTTTAGCAATAAATTATTTTTAATTAAAGTATATACATTGTTTTTTTCAGGCAAAAAGCTTTTGCACACTTAATAGACGACATTGTAGTGTCAACACACCTTTTACATGCTCTGAGAAACCAAAAAGTCCATTTGACTCACTTTACTTACTATTAACTTCATTGCAGTGGTCTGGAGCCAAACCCACAATGTCTCAGGGATATGTCTGTAGTTACTGAGCTAAATACATCAACATTTTTATGCCACAACCTATTGAAAATAGGCAGTAAGGAGTAATTCTTGCCTCATCCTATGCAGTGCCTTTAGAAATTCTTAGAGAGAAGTATTTGTCAAACCTCACTTTCCCAAAGTTGGGTGCATTAACACGGTCACATCTTGGTCTTGGCCTTATATTAACTGCAGAGGATTCTCATTGCTTTGTCTGCAAGTATTCTAGAGATAAATTTATAAATAGAGTCTCCATCATCTGTTTTTGCTTGTTGTTACGTGTGTTATTATAACTCAGCTCCTAGCTCACCTAATTAGCTATTAATAGATGCTTGCAATGATCTTTCGCGCATGCACTGAGAAAAAGCCATGTATCTGCCAAACATGTAGAAAGGGCGTCTCTCTTTCCATATATATATATACATATATATATATATATATATATATATATATATATATATATGTATATATATATATATATAGTCCTTCTTATGTTGTAACTACACTTTTAATTAGACTGTAAGTTTTCATAGAAACTATCATTATAATTTCTATTTTTGTGGACTGGCATGCAGTAGTAATTCAGTGAATTTTTGTGTTTGAATTCATTCTTTTTTTTTCTTTTTTAAAAATATTTTTTGATGTTTATTCATTTTTGAAAGATGGAGAGAGACAGAGTGTGAGCTGGGGAGGGGCAAAGAGAGGTAGACACAGAATCTGAAGCAAGCTCAAAGTTCTATCAGCACAGAGTCCGACGTGGGGCTTGAACTCACCAACCATGAGACCATGACCCAAACAGGGGTCTGACGCTTGACCACTGAGCCACCCAGGCACCCCAATTCGTTCTTAAACAAGCATTCATCACATACAGTGTGCGAGACTGTGTGTTAGATGCTAGGGAAACAACAGAGAACAAGACAGAAGTGGACCCTGCCTTTGCAGAACTCACATTTTTGTAGAGGAGAGAGTTGAAAATAACAAACTGAAAAGTGGGGGGGAAAATCCATTCAGTAAGGAAACAAACGAACAAAAATGCCTGAGATAGATAATGACAGAGAGGGAGAGTCTCTCTCTGTAGATTTTCCTTAAGTAGAAAACTAAGGGAATAAAGAGCGGGAGAAAAGTATTCCAACTAAAGGGGACAGTGCAGAGGCCTGCATTTGGAAAGTAAAAGAAATAATGCATGCACGGATAAATGGATGCATCACCTTAATCCTGCCTACCTCCACCCTCCACATATATTTGTAGACATATATGAATACATATACTATATATATATATATATAATAATTTATATATATATATATATAAATTTATGTATATTGTGTGTAGATAGATAGATAGATAGATAGATAGATGTTTTGTTTGAAAGATTCCTTCCCACTGCATGGAAGGCACTATTGCTAGGTTAATTTCTAGGCCTTACTGGTCATCACCCTTAAAGGCAGCATTCTTGAGTTTAAGTTTCATGTGGTTTAATGAAGCCACCTCCTGGATGAAAATGCAAAATCCCACCAGGAAGGCACTGCCAGGGAACAATGCAGGGCTCTGATCACAAGGACCTCCCCAGCGGCAGGGCCGTGATCATTCTGGGGAACATTCCAGGGCTGAACAGAAACCAGGCCACACCCTGCAAACTGTAGCCTGAAGAAAAACCTTATGCTTCATTTTTAACAATTGGGTCAGCATCTGGAAATATTTCCCATACCTGGGTTTGCAAAGTATTTACGGGCTCTGTTTCGGAACACTCAACATAAAGTCATAGTTAAGAAGCAACATCGGTTAAGTATGGGTTTTGGAGTCCACCTTTCTGGGTTCAAATCCTGACTTCTGATTTCCCTGCTGTGTGGCCTGAGGCAAGTTGCTTTCCCTCTCTGTGTCTCAGTTTCTCACGCCTGTAGGTGCTCTTTCTGCCGCTCGGCCTACCCCCCTCAGCCACCATTCCTCTTACACTAGGTACCCCTTTAATCTTGGTATTTGAGGTTTTGTCCGTGGGGGGTTGAGAAGATCAAATTACTTGCTGAGAAAAAACTAGAAATGCAATTTCTGCTCTGGTGTGGGCTATAGCGAGAATAACATTATCCGAATGTCCTCCCTTTATTGAGCCACAATCTCCATCTTTTGAAATTTGTCGTTGATTTCTCTTAGACCTCGTGTGACCTTCACATCCACCTGACTGTGAGTCAGTTGCACTTTGAGCTCTGTGCTTTGTCCTGAGAGCGACCGCCCTTCAAGTTCCCTTCCATGGGACAGCCCTCCGAACAGGTGAAGCCAGCTGTGAGGTTTTGAATCCAAGTTTAAGGTATTCCCTGGACCGTTTTATTTTATATTCATTCTAAAGTGTTTTCATGTTCATTCCGTGATCATAAAGTCAATAATTTGGTGATGACCTTTTTCAGCGTAGCTGTGTGCGGAGCAGTAATTTTAAAATATTGACAGGAGCTGGGAAAGAACTCGAAAGCTTTTTTGGGGGCGTACGCCTCCATCCACTGATAAGTGCAAGGTGGCACCCCTCCTCGGTTTCCGAGACGGTTCTAAAAGCAAGGCAATGGGCAGGGTGGGTGGGCTGCACTTAGGCAACAGTTACCAAAGGCGGAAGGGGCTCAGTGCTCAGAAACCATTACTAGGCTTTTAAGACGCTGACACAGCGCATGCACTAACTAACCTCACCCCTATGGCGAGCTGCCTATTCGAAATGCAGTTAGTAATTTGAAAGTTAAAAAAAAAAAAGTGGGAAAAATAAAAATTCAGACCGTAAAGTTCCATCACTTGACTGAAAAAGTATTCCAAAAGGTTGGTTTGGCTCTATGTCGATGGGTTGGCCAACTCAAACAGTATTTGAAGAATTCAAATGTTTAAAATGTTTAAACTCAAAATAGACTAACTTGCGCTTCTTTATGATGACACAGAAATTTAAAAGATTTCTTGGGTGGAAGGGGTCGGAGACATATGAAATAATTTTGGAAAAATTTACTATAAAATTTAGTTGGATTATGCTTACTTTGTTCGTAGGCTTCTGAGGTTGAAGGGGAAAGTCTGTCCGTTTAGAGAAAAATGGCTCTTTGGGAAGGTAGTATATCCAGAGAACATCAAATAGTTTTTATTATGTATGTATCTATTACATACGTTGCCATAAATGGGTCTCAGCTGTGGGAAATCACTTATAAAACATACAAAATACTATAGCTTTTCCAATAATATATAGAGTTAAATGTGCCATACTTTAATATTGTAAAATATTAACATCTCTCTAGTCTAGGAAAACTCCTGGATTTGAGACATTTCATTTGAAGTCTTTTCATAAATGAACCCATTCTTAATTGAGTCACAAACAGGAAGCAAGGTCTACAAAGATAAATATGTTCTTAATTCTCACATTCTCTTCTACCTTCCCTTCCCCCTTCCCTTCCCTCATACACAATGACGGTTCATGGTTTTTGGTGGACAGGTTTTCCATTTCTTCAAATTTATTCTTAGTTATTTTATCATCATTGATGCTATTGTTGTAAAGAGAATTTTCCTCTTTATTTAAATTTTGGATTGTTCATTGCTGGTGTATAAAAATACTGTTGTATTTTGACCAAATATCCTATACCCTTTCTGAACTTGTTTAGGGGCTCTAGATTTCGTGTGTGTGTGTGTGGTTGCCTTGGATTTTATATGTACAAGATCATGTCATCTGCAAATAGAGATAGTTTTATTTCTTTCTATTGTAACATGTATTTGCTTTATTTCTTTTTAACAAAACAATCTGCCTGTTCCCATCTTGTTTTTTCAGCATTAACATATATAATACATACTTCTGTCATAATATCTACAACACCCAACTACACCAGTTATTTACAGATTTATCTTAGCAATCCAATTTGCGTAGCACATCATACATTGAGTAATACCCATTATCTGGTTGAATGCTTGAATCTCTGATGTTTTACTTTTGCATGATGTGAAAAATAGAATACATTTTGTATTTTACAGTATACACTAAGTAAATATAAATAAGTGACTGGCAACTTTGGAATTTCAAAGCTACCCAATAGCACACTCAAATTGTGAGATTTGCCGCTCCATTGGACTTCATAGAAAGTATTACAACCAGGTCTGGTCTCACAATTTTAACAAATTACCCACAAAATGAAGGTCTCGTAATTTATCCTCATTCTAAATACAGAGAGATAGCAAATAGATCTACAAGTCCATGTTGTCATATATAGCTTGGGAATGCAGCTGGTCGTTCAGTCAAGGTTACAGAACATGGTATCTGTCTTCACAGAGCATAAGCTAGTACAGCATATGATGAAGCAGTCCCTCCTGGCCCCTGCTTCTTTGGGAAACACTGATGCTTCCTGCACAGGTAGGGATCCCTCCCCAGGGTTGGGAAACCACCACATTCTTGCTATGTTAGTGTTCCTTCACACACAGCTGAAAACACCATTTTGGAGGATTGTATAATGTGCTCTAAATTTAATAAAATATCTTCTAAATGATCCATGCTTTATCTCTAGCAAGACATCTTTTTACACACCCATTTATTGTTAAAAGAATAATGACTAAAGATTGGAAGAAGATCTTTTTATAACATGGGCGTATCTGCATCAATTACCCACACCATCGTCCTAATAATATATCCTAGAAACATGGCTGAAACATTTAAAAATTTGACTTTTCAGTTACAAAGCAGTAAGGCTACAAAAGCAGAACCTCTAAGACTCATCAAAGATGGAGAAATATGCATGTTTATTGTCAAAGAACATAATATATCTCTATATCCTTGTTTCTATTAAAGCCATTTAAAGGTCTTAATTCTGGCAAATGTGGTTATCATCTGAATATAAAATATATGCTAATAAGAAACCAATGTTACAATTTAGAGCAGGAATTCAGGAAATAATCCTTGGAATTTAATGCTGGAGTATCTAAATTAAACCCTATGAAGAATCAGCTTTCAAAATGGTCCCATCCATATTCCAGTTTTTAACTGGATATAACAGCTTACTTAGGAACTGGATGGCACTCCTTGTCATGGTTTTAAACAGCTAGCATAATCTGTTTTTCCAAAAGGCTTGGTTTTCATGTGTCTCTATCATATTACTATTTTATGTCTTTTTCCTTATACGACACGGATATATATCGTCCTGTATTCCACTCCCCTCTATAGTATAAGGTCATTGAGCATACTTACCATTGTCTTCCTAATCTGCTTTCTTTTACTCTTCCTGATTTGTGCTATCTTCCTATGCAGGGAGTAAACACCTAATCCATATTTTATTAAGTGATGACAGGAAAATGAAAAGAAATTTAATTTTTTTAATTTTTTACTTATGGCGAGAGAGCATGCACCTGCATGCAAATGAGCAGGGGAGGGGCAGAGAGAAGGGGAGAGAGAGAACCCCAAGCAGCCTCCATGCTGAGCATGGAGCCTGACATGGGGCTCAGTCCCATGACTGTAAGTTAGCCGAAATGAAGAGTCAGACGCCTAACCAAGTGAGCCATCCAAGCTCCCTGAATAGCAATTTAAATATTTTGATTAAACATGTAAAACACAGCTATGTGTGTGTGTGTGTGTGTGTATATATATATGTACATATATGTATGTATATATATATATGTATATATATATATACACACACACACACACATATATGTGTGTGTATAGACATATATATATGTGTGTGTATGTGTGTGTATATATATATGTGTGTGTATATATATATATGTGTGTGTGTGTGTATATATATATATATATATATATATATATATATACACTGCAGAACCAATCAGAGACTGCTAGCCTCATTCGTCTTGTGGAGGCACCTAAGAATTTACCTATAAATGCCAAACACTTCTAGGTCATAAATCTCTCTGTGTTTCTACAGCATGGGTAGGATCCCAAGTCACTTCACCATTGGCCTCCTCTGAAAGATAATCTTTCCCATTATCTTCTCGGTGTCATGCCTTAATTCTGACTATTCCTTACACCGCCACCATTCTTGACCACTCCATTGGATTGTATCTGGAACTTCTTCCATTGTCCATAAATATTCTTCAACTCAGGACTGTGCATTGAGCAAAAACACTTTAAATCTTTGCTTTAACATTCGGAAAGTTCACCATTTCTATTTCAAGGTGAAGCTGCTTAGCATAAATACAACACTTACTAAACACAACCCATGGCCACTTTCCAACTGTTGTCTTCTATCAAAGTGCCAGAAAGCCTTTTCTTCTAGTGCCGCGGCATCTAGTTAAAACCCTTCTATCACCTTTGTTACTGCTATGTATTAATCCCCTAGGTTCCCATAACCACTGAGGGATTTGACAACTACCTCAAAGTAGTATATATCCTACTCTGTTATGCCAGGCCTGTGCTCTAGTTTCAAAGCTTCTTCTTCTGAAATCTCATGAACCATCATTCATTCTAGTGAAAACCACCCCTGGCCAAACAGAAAATCAACTAGAATTCTATCATCTCAGAAATCTTAAACTCCAACTATTAATCTCTGTTCTAAACTTCATTTGTCAACTTCTCTGCTTTATTACCCTCATTGTCTGAAAACCGAGATATGTATAATTGCTGTAGAATTTCTGTTATTCACATTTATGTACATCTAAGCAATGTTCCCACGTGGGTGCCTCCTCATTCTGGTCATTCTCTTGCCAGCAACTCTCAAATATTTAATTCCTTTCTCTGTTTCTTTTCTTTTTCTTTTTTCTTTCTTTCTTTCTTTCTTTCTTTCTTTCTTTCTTTCTTTCTTTCTTTCTTTCTTTCTTTCTTTCTTTCTTTCTTTCTTTTTTGAGCTTGCAAAGCTTCAAGTTTTATTAAGCCAACTCCCTGCTCATTCCAAGCCTGCATTAGAGATGCTGTTTTTCTATAAATCCATGGTTCCCAACTCCAGCTGTCTTCTCAGCACAATGAACAATACTTTTTGTATGTTCCCTGTCAGTTTCCTTCTCAAACGCTTATAATTGCTGTTTCAGTTATTCATCATACACCTGTAACTACCGCTAATGCAATATATACACCGTATATATTTTCAATTTGCATATTTGCATGAATTTGTTTTAAGACAGTAAATAGAGAGCTGCAATTACAGCAGAGATTTAAATTTGTGGGTTATTCTCTGTTATGTATCCTTTTCCTGCAACAAAGGCAGAAAACCATGCTGCACATTTATGAAATATGAAAGAAAATCCTTAGTATTTTTTTGAAAATGATGAAAACCTTAAACTCTAAATTTCCTAAGTATAGTGTGTACAAACAATAAATAGGAGAAAAATATGATTTTAAAGTAGATCTTAAATTCAGTTTCCCAAATACACAACTATTCCCACACTATAAGTATTTTTAACATGTACAATTATTTTTACTAACAAACATATGGCTTGTCAATCATTTGACAACAAAGTCAATTTTATATTATCTACCACATTTTAAGATGCTAATCTCTATTGATTGACATTTTTAAAATAAACTTAGTATTTTGGAATAGTTTTAGATTTGCCCTCAAATTTTAAAAATGGTATAGGAAGTTCCAACATGAACCATTTAGAATATCCCCTTATTATCAGCATCTAATATTATGATTCATTTGTCACAAATTAATGAACTAATACCAAGATGCTCTTATTAACTATAGTTCATATTTTATTATAATTTATTTTTCTTTTAAAAAATTTTTAAAGCTTATTTTTAGAGAGAGAGAGTGCAAAAGCAGGGGAAGGGCAGAGGAAGGTGGGGAGAGAGAATCCCAAAGCAGACTCCGTGCTGTCAGGACAGAGCCCCAGGGCTCAAATTCATGATCCGTGAGATCATGACCTGAGTTGAAATCAAAAGTCAGACGCTCAACCGACTGAGCCACACAGACACCCCATTTTATTATGATTTCTTAAGCTTTCTTCTGATATCATTCTTCTGGTCCAGGATCCCACTCAGGATATTACATTATATTTAGTTAACATGTTTCTTAGCGTTCCCCTTTAGGTTTTTTAGTTTCTCAGTCTTTCCTTGCTTTTTTGACCTGACAGTCTTGAAAAGTACATGTTAGATATTTTGTAAAATGTTTCTCAATTGACATATTGTGGAAATTTCCATGTGATCTTGAGATCTTGTGTATTCTGCTGGTGTTGGATGGAGTATTGTCTAAGTGTCAACCGAGTTTGAGTCATCTATATCCCTACTCCTTTGCTGCCTGTGTGACCTATTGATATGGATGTTAAAGTCTCCAACTATTCTGGGGAATGCATCTCTATATCCTTTAGTGCTATCAGTATTGCTTTATGCATTGTGATGCTCTATTATTAGATGCATTCGCATTTCGTAATGTCACATCTTCTCAAAGAATTGCTTCATTTATCATTATCTCATTTCTCCCATTAACCCAGCCAATCTTCTTTTATCTAAAGCTTTTTTTTTTGTAAGAAATTAGTATAGCTACTCCAGCTTCTTTTTATTACTATTAGCATAGCATATCTTTCTCCCTCCCTTTAATTTAATCTACCTAAATCTTTTGCTTGTTTGTTTGTTTAAAGTGCGTTTATGTAGACAACATTTATTTGGGTCTAATTTCCTTTTTATCACTCTGACCATCCCATCTTATAATTGTTGTATTCAGATCATTCATTCTCATGGTAGTTTATACTTGGCCTTCTGAAATTTCTCAATATTACCATTAAATGATCCCAGCGTTTATGGCTCCAGCAGCTTCTGTTCTAGGTAAGCAGATTTTGGTTGCTGTATCTATCTGGATAACTGCCTTTCTATTTGTTAGGGGAGTCAGATTGCCGTGCGTTCTGTTTTTGTCTGTTTGTTTCTGTTTTGTTTTGTTTTGTTTTGTTTGTCTCTTTTGTTTTTTGTTTTGGTTTTGTTTTGTTTTGTATTTTTTGGAGAGGTCCAAGAAAATTTGTCAGTGTTTAGGTTTTTCCAGCTCTTTCTTGTTACGAGTATGGAAGTATTAGCTTCCATCCTCTTTTCATGTTGGAACTGAAATTGTTAAGTCCCTGATCTTTCTCCTAAACACTTATCATTCTTTTTTCCAGTGTTTTCTTACCACTCTTTTTTGTGAGCTTCTGTCCCCCCCCCCACTTTAATGATGATGCCCTCCAAATTTTCTCCTTATACTTGTTATCCTATTATTCATCCTAGCTACAGCAGCCATGTGTAAGATGCTAATACTGATGATAGCCAACCCTTATGTAAAGTGAATAATTGGCCAGTCACTCTTCTGTGCATATGTGTGTGCTTACACGTGTGATGTTGGGTAATGTGTCTGTGCTGTTGCACCTTCGTCATTTATGCAGTGGTTATAGTAACAATACTACCCACGCTTTAAAAGAGCTGCTGATGGCACTTGATGAGTAATGTATTTGGTACAGTTTTTATCTTACTCATCTCAAAGTGAGGCAAAGAGTTCAGATAAATTTCTCAAGTCGATGAAGCTATTAAGTTGTGGAGTCAGATTTCAAACAGAGTGTCACTCTGACTGAAGAGTTCATACTCTTTTTTTTTTTAAGTTTTATATTTTAATTCCAATATAGTTATTAGTATTATATTAGTTTCAGACATACAGTATAGTGATTCAACCATTCTGTACCTTACTCAGTGCTCATAATTATAAGCATACTCTTTTTTTTTTTAATGTTTTATTGATTTTTTGAAAGAGAGAGCACAAGTGGCAGAGGGCCAGAGAGGGGGACAGAGGATCCAAAGCAGGCTCTGCATCGACAGGCTGACAGCAGTGAGCCCTATGTGGGGCTCAAACTCACAAACCCTGAGATCATGGCCTAAGCTGAAGTCAGATGCCCAACTGACTGAGCTACCCAGGCACCCCAATAATAAGTGTATTCTGAATCACCTTCACCAATTTTACCCATCCTCTCTGGTAGCCGTCTGTTTGTTCTCTATAGTTAAGAGTCTGTTTGTTTGGTTTTTTTTCTTCTGTTTGTTTTGTTTTCATCTCTCTTTTTTTCCTTTTATTCATTTGTTTCTTAAATTCCACGTATGAGTGATATCATATGGTATTTGTGTATCTCTGACTGACTTATTTTTCTTAGCATAATACTCTCTAGATCTATCCATGTTGCAGAGCCTGTATGGCTCAATCATATACATACATATACATATATATGTATACATGTATACATATATATGTATATACATGTATGTGTGTATACACACACACACACACACACACACACACACATACAAACACCACATATCCTTTATCCATTTATCTGACAATGGACAATTGGATTGCTTCCCTAGTATGGCTATTGCAGATAATGCTGCAATAAACATAGGGGTGCATGTTTATTGAATTAGTATTTGAATTACTTTGAATTAGTATTCCTGTATTCTTTGGTTAAATACTCAGTAGTGTGACTGCTGAATCGTAGGTAGTTCTATTTTTTAATTTTTGAGGAACCTCAATATTGTTTTTCAGAGTGACTGCACCAGCTGGCATTCCCACTAACAGTGCAAGAGGGTTCCCCTTAATTCACATCCTCACCAACATATGTTATTTCTTGTGCTGTTAATTTTAACCATTCTGACAGGTGTGAGGTGACATCACACTGCAGTTTTGATTTGCATTTCCCTGATGATGAGTGATGTTGAGCATCTTTTCATTTTTTCTGTTGGCCATCTGGATGTTTTCTTTGGATAAATGTCTGTTTATGTCTTCTGCCCATTTTTAATTTTTTATTTTTTATTTTTTGTGTGCCAGTACCATACTGTTTTGATAACTACAGCTTTGTAGTATAACTTGAAATCTGTAGTTGTGATACCTCTAGTCATGTTTATCTTTTACAAGAGTGTTTTCACTATTCGGGGTCTTTTGTGGTTTCATACAAATTTTAGGATTATTTGTTCCAGTTCTGTGAAAAATGCTATTGCTATAAGGATTACATTAAATCTATAGATTGTTTTGGGTAAGATAGACATTTTAACAGTATTGGTTCTTCCAGCCTATGAGCATGGAAGTCTTTTTCATTTGTTTGTATTGTCTTCAATTTCTTTCGTTAGTGTTTTATAGTTTTCAGAGTACAGGTCTTTCACCTCTTTGGTTAAGTTTATTCCTAGGTATTTAAAAATTTTTGGTGCAATTGTAAATGGGATGCTTTCTTAATTTATCTTTCTGCTGTTTCATTATTAGTGTACAGAAATACAGTGGATTTTTGTATCCTGTGACTTTACTAAATTCATTTATCAGTTCTAGCAGTTTTGGGTGGAGTCTTTAGGATTTTCTATATAGCATCATGTCATCTGTAAAGAGTGAAAGTTTTGCTTCTTCCTTACTAATCTGGGTGTCTTTATTCCTTTTTCTTGTCTGACTGCTGTGGCTAGGACTTCCAGTACTATGTTAAATAAAAGTGCTGAGAGTAGACATCCTTGTATTATTCCAGATCTTAGGGAGAAAGCTCTCAGTTTTACACCATTGAGTATAATGTATGCTGTGGGTTTTTCATATATGGCCTTTATTTGTTGAGGTATGTTCCCTCTAACCTACTTTGTTGGGAAGGTTTTTATCATGAATGGATGTTGTACATTGTCAAATAGTTTTTCTGCATTGAAATTATTTTTTATCCTTTCTCTTATTGATGTGATGTATCGTGTTGATTGATCTGCAAACATCGAACCACACTTCCATCCAAGAATAAATCACACTTGATTGTGGTGAATGACTTTTTTTAATGTATGGTTGGATTTTGTTTCCTAATATTTTGCTGAGAATTTTGCATCTAGTAGATATAGTAGAAGAAAAGATTACTGAACTAGAAGATAGCCATTAGAAAATATTCTGATTGAAAGAAAGAGGGAAAAAATAATGAAAACTAAAGGTGCACATCAGAGATATTTGTCCAATTGAAGTGTCAGAAGGAAGAGAGAATACAAACAATGTTTTAAAGAATCAAATAGGTAATGATAAAGGTAAGTAAGAAGAAAAGAAAAAAGGATAGTACAAATGTAAAACCAATAAGACTATAAATTCAACCAAATCTATAAGTAATTATATTGTTATTTTGGACTATATATACATATGTGTGTGTGTGTGTGTGTGTGTGTGTGTGTGTGTGTATTCTGTTTACCATAGATATACTATAAATAAGATACCATAGATATACTATAAATATAAATACCTAGAAACTTTGAAGTAATAGAGTAAGATATACCTTGAAAAATTAACCAAATGAAACTGTAACTTTGCTCTTATCAGACAACGTGGCTTTAAATAAAAAACATTGTTACTGACAAAGAGTGAAGGGACATTTCATAATGGTAAAACAGGCAATATAACAAGAAGACTCAATAATCTTCAAAGTGCATGCATTATGAAAACACAACCTCAACAATCTATAGAGCAAAAGCTAAAAATTCTTCCCAACTAGAAGTATGGATTCACTGTAGTTCTGATAAAAATCTCAGCAAATTATTTTGTGATTATCAATAGATTGATTCTAGAGTATGTATGGAAATCAAAAGCCCCACAACAGCCAACACATTTACTCAAAATAGATCACACAGCTAAATGTAAAATGCAAAACTATAAAACTCCTAATAAATAACATGGGAGAAAACCTAGATGATCTTGGGTATGGTGACATTTTTTTTAGGTATCTTGCAATACTCATTTTTTTAATGTTTATTTATTTTTGACAGAGAGAGAGAGAGAGAGTGCGAGAATGAGAGGGGGAGGGGCAGAGAGAGAGGGAGACACAGAATCCGAAGCAGGCTCCAGGCTCTGAGCTATCAGCACAGAGCCTGATGTGGGACTCGGGCTCACAGACCACGAGATCATGACCTGAGCCAAAGTCAGACACTCAACTGGCTGAGCCACCCAGGCACCCCAGGTATCTTGCAATACTAAAGACATCTTCTATGAAAGAAACAATTAACAAGCTGATTCATTAAAATTAAAAAGTACCCTGCAAAAGATAATGCAGGAGTGTGAAAGGACACGCCAGAGACTGGAAGAATATATTCACAAAAGTTACATCTGATGAAAGATTATTTTATTCAAAATATACAAAGAACTCTTAATTCCCAACAATAACAAAAGAAACAATTGATTACACATGGGTCAAAGAATTTTACAGACACTTCACCAAAGAAGGTATACAGGTGACAAATAAATGCTGTCATCTGAGAAATAAATTTTAAAAATACTGCATACCTACTAGAATGGCCCAAAATTCAGAGCACTGACAACACCAAATACTGGCAGAGATACGGAACGGTAGGAATTCTCATGCATTGCTGCTGGGGATGAAAAATGGTATGATCAGTTTGGAAGACACTTTGGTGGTTTCTTACAAAACTAATCATACTTTTGTCACAGAATCCAGCAATTGTACTCTTTGGTATTTACCCCAAAGAGTTGAAAACATATCTACACAAAAACCTGAACATGTATGTTTATAGAAGCTTTACTCATAATTGCAAAACTTGGAAGGAACCAATGGTCCTTCAGTGAGTGAAGGGATACATAACTGTGGTACATCCAAACAATGGAATATTATTCAATTCTAGAAAGAAGTGAGCTGTCAAGACATGAAAAAATATGGATGAGTCTTAAATGCACATTGCCAGGCGAAATAAGTCAGTCTGAAAATATATGATTTTGATTATCTGACATTCTAAAAAAGGTAAAACTATAAGTAAGAAAAAATGTTCAGTGGTTGCCAGTTTGGAGGTTTTGAGGGGAGATGAATAGGCAGAGAGTAGATAATATTTAGGCCAATAAAGATATTCTATATAATATCATAATAATGGGTACATGCCATTATACGTTTGTCTAAACCCATAGAATATACAACAGCAAGAGAAAACCCTAATCTAAACTATGGATATCATGTTACTACTTATTGATTTCTCCGTGGCAGGACATTATTCTATAGGATGCTATATGAACAATGATTACATTTGTGTATCGATTTATTCTATAAGTAATATAAGACACCTATAATGTGTGAAGAATTCTAACAAATACAGACACATCAGTATGACACAAAGGAAAGCATAGTAAACTTTTTTAAGTGCTTGTTTAAAAAAAGAAAAGTTCACTGCACAATTGAGAAGAAGGTAGAGTTCCAATATGCTTCCCGCCACACACCTACATAACATTTACCACTATCAATATTCTCCACCAGAGTAGTAGCTTTGCTGCAGTCAGTGAACACATTGATACATCATCTGTTGTACATTCTGTAGGTTTGAACAAATGTATCATTATAGCATTCACATTAAGTGAAATTTCCTCAAGATTATTTCTAATATGCTATTATGCATATATTAATATTATTTCTTAATATTAAGATTATTTCTAATATGCTATTATGCTAATATGCTAATATGATATTATATGCTTATATGCTATTATGAAAAATTTACAGAAAAAATACATACTTTTCTCTCTAGAAAGAGCAAACTGAAAAAAAAGGTAACGTGTCTAGGAGAAGTGAGAAGATAAAAAAATAAACCACAATCGATATGGATAAATGCTCATGATTTTGTCATGGTGATAGTAAACAAAATAAGAACAAAATGGTACCACTACTAAGTAATCTAAATAAGTGTTCTTCAACACTTTGCTTATTGCAATTGGATTCAACAGTTTTGAGATTGCCTTTGCGGGTTTCATTGTGTCCTTTATTTTCTTGGAACAACTGACCATTACTAAGTCCATAAAACTGATTTCTAGCCACACAGAGAACA
The DNA here is from genome assembly GCF_018350215.1 of Panthera leo. Lineage (NCBI taxonomy): Eukaryota > Metazoa > Chordata > Mammalia > Carnivora > Felidae > Panthera > Panthera leo. Next base: position 2,264,393 of record NC_056695.1, on the reverse strand, counting down.
GTGGTTGGAAAATACTGATATTGAAATAAGGCAGGTGTCCCTCGATCAACCATGATACTGACATTAAAGCAAATGGTAAGATAAAATCAGAATTTTGACATGACTTCGCTCTATTTTTGCTTCCTCTGCAAAGCCAAGCGAATAAAGGAGACAAGTGCAATCTGTTGGTATCTGTTATGTACACAGAATTTAAAAGAAATATATATTTTTTACCATGATATGTATTCATTACATATTGTCTGAAATATAACTGGCTCTAATATCAAAGGGTTTGAAGGTACAAACGTATGAAAAATTGTTCCTAGATACTAAATGAGGTGTTATAAAAGTAGTTGTAAATGTTGTTTAGGAGAAAATGAAACCCTAAACATTCTCAGTTATGTTCCATAAAAGTCCTCTATCAGTAACTGAAGAATACCACCTCACATAAAAATCCTTTTTAAAGGTTTCAAAGTGACAGGCTGCATTTTAAGAAAAAAAGTATTGAAAGTACTAGAGAGCCCAGTGATAACAAAAGACAAGTATATTCAAATTTGAAAACTATATCAAGGACTTTTGTTTCCAGTCAAAATGGAATAACAAAAACTAGATTCACCAGCAACTTAGAAACTGGTAAATCAAATAAAATATTTAATTCAATGGCACTCAAAACATGGAACAACTGGCAAAGAAGAACCGTGATCCCTTTGGAAAGAGAAACTTCAGAATTGAGTGCTATGATCTCCTTAGCCTGCAGATTTATAAAGTTTACGGGCCTTGTACAGAAAGGGAGAACCAAATCAAAACCCACCAGTCTCCTTGCAATCGTCCAGAGACTCCACAACGCCAGGGATCCATAGGACAGAAAGCTCTGTCGGTCGTCAAAATTTTCTCATTATGCACTTGAGTGCTAATCAGTACATGCATATAAGAAAAATATATCTAAGGCTGGGCACACAAAGCAAAAAACAAAACAACAAAAATGATACAGAGAACTGTACATGTTGCTCACACCAACCTGGAATAGTCCTGTTCACCAAATGGTGGAAAAGAAAATACAATGTGAAAGAAATAGATAATCTGAACAGCTTTACATTGATTAAGGTTTATGTCTTTCCATAAATAAACCTATAGGCTCAGGTGACTTCTTGGAGGAATTCTATCAGTTATATAAGGAAGAAACAGTCCATTTCTAAACAAACTTTTAGAGAAAATTAAACACAAGGAAAATACTTTCAATTCATTCAATGAGACCACTGATGCTTTCATACAAAATCCACGTGAAGATATGACAAGTAAAGAAAGCTACAGATGGATATATTTTATGAACACGGATACAAAATTCTTAACAAAATTTTGATAAATCGAATCCAATAATATTAAAAAGGGATAATCCAAAAAAGCAATGCTGAGAAAAAATTCATGTAATAAATTAAACTCCACCATGTTAACAGACTAAAAGGAAAATGTGATCATCTTATAGGATGAAGAAAACATTTTACATCAAGACTTATTTTACAGACACAGTAATCAAAGAGGTGTGATATAAGCATCAAAACTGACAAATAGATTAAGGGAACAGGATCGTGTAGAAGTGGATATACACTTATGAAGTCAGTTGATTTTTGACAAAGCTTCAAAGATTAATCTGTGGAGAATCAAGGGTGAAACATACATTAAATATAACAAAATATATAATAAAATAGAATAGGAATAACAAAATATATAACTTCAATATATATCAAATAACTTTTGTGTGTGATATATACATATATAAAAATATATATAATAAACATAAACTATAAAAATAAATATAAAACCTAAAAATATAAAACTCCGGAAGAAATGATAACAAAATATTTGTTACCTTGGGATAAGCAAAGGTTTCTTGGGCACAATACCTGAAGCATGATGCATTAAAATAATCATAAATTTAGCTTCCTTAAAATTATGCATTTCCTCCTCTTCAAAACTGAGTTTTAAGATAATGAAAATACAAGCCACAAATATGATAAAGGCCTTGTGTTCAAAATCTATAAAGAACTCTTCATTTAGAGGAAAAAGTAAACATAATTTTTTAAATGGGCAAGAGACTTAAATAGATCCTCCATGAAAAAATAACATCCGGTGCAAAAAATCACACAAAAGTATGTTGAAACTCATTAGTCTTTTGGGAAAGCAATTTAACAACACAAACTGACACCACTACATACCCTCTAGAATGTATAAAATCTCAGTCACCATACAAAATGTTCATAAGGAGGCAGAGACTTTCCCTCCACTGCTGGAGGTGAAAGTAAATGGTTCTACTGCTTTGAAGACAAAAAAAAATAAATAAATAAATAAATAAATAAATAAATAAATAAAACCAACTGACATCTTAAAATGTTAAACATGTACCTACTATATGACCAGGGTATTCTGCTCTAAGTACTTACCCCAAAGAGATTAAATGTGCAGCCATGTAAGACTTGAGACAAAGGCCCGTAGCCAATTAATTCATAATTACCAAAAATTGGAAACAATTCAAATGTCAATATGTGAATGGATAAATAAATGATGGTATGTCCATACAATGGAATACTACTCAGCACTAAGAAGGAATGATTCATTGAATAAACAACTTCAGGGACTAATCTTAAAATAACAAACATTTAATTTAAAAAGCTAGACAAAAAAAGAGAGTGCTTATTGTACTCTATAAAGTGTAGAACATATAAACTCACCTAAAGTGACAAAACTGCCTGGAAATGGAGACTGGGCCAAGGAGAGAGTACCAGATGGCAGAAAGACACTTGTGGATGATGGATATGATGTTCATTACCTTAAATATGGTAATCGTTTCATGGGTATTAGAGTATAAAACCTAACGCACGTGCAGTTTATCATATACCGACCTCAATAAGGTTCTTTAAAACTTACGTCTAAAAGAGATTTTGGCCCCACTACTTGTTTGTGGTAGTGACCAAAACCTACCCAGTGGAGGGTAGGGAAATGTTTGACAAGAAAATTCTAGGCATGGACTGCCGTGACCTGTGATTGCTTCCATCCTGATAGCTTGCCTTTTGGTTACAAAGCAGAGGCAGCAATACGGCACTGAGAAACCAGATGTTCATACTCTCTTGTTATTAACCAGTCCTCTTGCTTTAGTACCAAACTTAAGGCATTAACTCTAAAACTCTGATGTGTCTTCTCTCTGCTAACAACCAGTTCACTAGTGAATGTATCTAAGATTACCTGTGTTTATTGTCCTCTTGGGTTCTTCTCAGGACCAATGTTTTCAACGCTTTTCTACTCAACATTTTCTAGAATTTAAATAACAAGTCTCTGTGCTGTACTTTTGCACCTTGTGGTCTGATGTAGTATGTTTTTAACTGCCATCAGACTTTATCTTTAGAATAACATTGATTTAAGTGATCTCTTGCTTGTCCTACTAGTTATATTAACCACTGAAATGTACACAGCATAGGATGAACTCCCAGATTAAGACTGTAAAATTCTCCCAAAGGATATAAAGAACAGAAACATTTTTCCAGTGGGATAAATTTGCTGTCAAGAAGCCCGCACAAAATGACTTAATACTTTACCATAGATTTTAAAATGCACTTTGGGCAATTAAATTTCACTTGTATAGTCTCTGAAATACACAATGCATGATGTATTGGTCATCGCTAAGACATGTAATATCAGGAAATCAGCTCAGTGATGTTACCTTTGGGTTTATTTTCCCCCTTTTATGTCACTTACCTGCTTGGTTAAGATATTAGTCGGATATTTTTTAATATCTCACCACAAATGCTGAGTGCATCGTTTGCCATTTTCTCATCAGAAAACACAGCAAAATAGGAACGAGTTTACACTACCAGCTGGACAGTAAAATATCAGCAGGTGACAGTAAAATCTCACCCTCACTTGCAGCTCATTTGCTGATGCTGGAGCTTTGCTGGAGTAACACAGCCCGTGTATGTGATATGCAACTATCGATCTGGAAACTTTATCCTTTTTCTTACTCATCAACAAGGGGAATCAGAAGCAATTTGTGCTCACAGAAAGGGCATGGCATGAGCAGTCTCTTAATTCGCTGGTTCTCTCTCACAGTAGAGTCTCAGGACCTGGACCATGTGAAAGTCCACAGAACATCTCACTGGTTCATTGCTCTAAAGGCACCACGCAAATTGGACTGTGACAAGTGTTTGGCATGTCTTGGTAAGACTTGTGTTATCTATGGGACATAAGCCGTATATGAGGCCACTTTGATAAGGTTTTAGGGAACCCTTGTTCCTGCCCGCCAAGACATTTTCTCTATTAGCTATTTAACGTTGTGAACAAATCACTTGATGGCATAAAACACCAACATATCTCAGGGCCTCTGTGGGTCAATGAGCTGAAAGTGGCTCACTGTTCAAGTTCAGGGTGTCCTTTGAGGTCGCGCTCAAGCAGTTAGCTGGGGCCTCGGTCATCTAGAGGCCAAGCAGGGCAGGACTTACAGGCACGCTTGCTTAGCTGTTGTCTGAGGCGTCAATTCTTGCCATCTGGGCCTCTCTGTGGGCTTCCTGAGAATCCTTATGATGCAGGATCTGGCTTCCTTCTCCCCGAGGCTGCTGGAATTACATTTCATCTTCTGAGGGAGAAGTACCAAAGATTTTACGGCTGTATTTTTTACAGCCCCACACCCTCCAAGGTGTTGCCACGTGGATCTCAACCATTTGGAAAGAACCACAGCCTTTGGTAGGCCCCTTGGAGTTCAGAGGTAACTTCTTCTGTACCTGGGAATACTTCCCTGACCATTTATTGGGCGATAAGCAAGCTGCCAGTGTCGAGTGGTGCCTAAGGAAGAGAAGGCGGGTCCAGGTTGCCGTGGAGCCATCTGTGCCACTTGGGCCATAGGGCGCAGCAAGCCCCCTGGTTATTGGGGTTCTTGGGGTGGAAAAAGATACCTTGTGAAGCCACTGGAAAGTCTCCACACTCTAGCGTCCTGAAGAAGACCGTGCTGTCTGTAGCAAAGACCAGCTACCATTTAAAAAGCAGCTCCCTACATGCTGGCAGACCCGGACAGTCTAAGCACATCTAAGCACAGCATGTGGGGGGACCATGAGGCTAGCGCTGCTAGCCTACTGTGTTGCCAGGCAGCGTGGCACCCATCAGCCGTAAGGCAGGTGTGAAACTCCAAGAGTGACTTCCAGTTGTCTGAAAGGAAGCCCTAAGCTTCAGGGAACAGGTGGCTCAGGCCTCCACGTCACTGGCCTTTGTTGTCTCGGTGGCTCTTCCTCAGCTCACACCTCCAGGCTCGTAAGGGGTTCCTAACAGCCAACTGAAAGGAGGAGTGAAAACCCAAGTGTGGTTCACAGGGGTCAGCTTGGCAGGGTTGAGTAAGCTAAACAGAGACAGCTGCACCCCAGCCCTGCTCAGGAGGAGGCTCTGAGGCAGTGGGGAGGCACAGGCCTCTGATAGCCAAGGACTGGGGCAGCCACCAGGCCAAGTACTTTGTGTGGAGACCGGGGATGGTCCACGGTACAGGTAGCTGTATGCGCAGTGGTGACTATGTGGCAAAATATGTGGCTAGACCTTATAGGTTGACACAAAGTGTGAAAATGTTTACCTCACACGTCAAATGTGCCAAAGAGCGTTCATTGCAGCACAGTCAGTGAACAACCTAGAAGTCAGGATGAATCAGCTGGCTGACGACAGCTGACCTTTGTCCTTGGACACTGCCATGCTTCAAATGGGCTCACGGACACAGCTGCTCTGGTGGCAAAGATGCATCCGTGCTGGTCCCCGGGACCACAGGTTTCCCCTCATTAAGACTCTCACAGTCACTGCCTTTGCTGAATTTTGCCGGGCCAGCAAGAAAGACTAGTTGTGACCTCCCCCACCCCCCCAGTGATAGTATCCTTCTAGGGGGCTGACTGGCTGTTTGGTGATAGGTTGGTTTCATGTATCTACTTCCATACTGAGAATGGCACCAGGTCATAACAGTGGCAGAAAGAGTTTTGCACTTTGGTGTTACACGAGGGCATCCCTTGGCATCCCCAGGCCCGGTAACTAGGCAAGTACGACACTCCCAGCCTGAGAAGTGCACACTAATAAAAGGCTCTGACGCATCAGTGATGAGGGTCCAGCTCGCCAGGGAACAAAAGTAATGACATGAGAAGTGCTTGCAGAGAGGGGGCAATATGTTCGATGGGCAAGAGGTGATACGTATCAGCCACAGTCTTGAGATGAATCTGTGGAAGCTTTCATTTGTTCCACCACTTTTCTCTATACGTTCCCTGGCCTTCATGTCTCGAAGTCGCGAATGGTACACTTGGCTAAAGTGAACTTGATCCAAGAAGGAAGAGGACCTGAGAGACTTGAGAGGGACACAACACATGCCGCTGGTCTCTCACACAGATTCTTCCAACAGACCAGTTGCCCAGTGGCTGCAGATGTTGAAGGTAATGGCTACACCATATTCTTTCTTCAGAGAATTACTCGTTGCTGAGAGGTGCCTACTCATCCTGGTGAACCTGGGAGCTTATGCTAGAGCCCTCCCGCTCAATATGAACACCCTAGGTCACACAAGTGATTGCTATCATGGAATGGCATCTGGCCAGCTTTCCCCGACATGAATTTTCTGCATCACAAATGCTCAGAACAGGGCCACTCTCCCACCACCCCCAGCCAAATCCTCACATGTGGATCAGGCCAGGGCTTACATCTTCCAACAATACATCCTTATTGGCCCACTGTTCTTGTCCATTGTGTTTTCCTCACTCCATCCAAAATGCCCTTCTTCTAGAGAACTCCACTTAAATCGTGGCTTTAGGAGAAATTGAGTTTGCTTTTTACTTCTGTAAGAGTATCTCATAGGATATATATATTTGTCACAGATGATGTTTTCAAGAGTGTGGGTCCAGTCTGGGAGGGCAAAAGAGTTTAAATCATGTGCCAAATAAATTCACTGTAGGCAGGATCTATGCTTACTGGAAAAGTACTCAATATTGAACTGGATGGTGTTAAACATCTGACTACAGAGGTTAATTGCTGGTAATTATTTGGTCTTTTAAAGTTGATTTTTGTAGACATTACTTTAGTTCGGCAATAACATTTATACTTTATACTTTTTGCATTATTTTTTATACATTTTTTATCTTTTTTCTGACCTCCCCTGACTATACATGTTATTCAAAACCTAAAGGCTATTCTCACAAAACCATTAGTAAACTCTCAAATGGGACTTTTTTCCCCTCCTCTCTGTGAGTTATCTCGCCACTATCTATGCAACCGGCTTTAACTCCAACTACTTCTCTTGTACATTTTAGATATTGGAATAAATAACCTTCTTTTGGCTCTTGGGGCATTGGAGAGCTCAATCCCTGAGTGCAGTTTTGTTAGAATTCCTCCCAGAATCGAACCAAAGTGCCTTCAATCAGAAGTGCTCGGGGCATGATAAAGGCAGGGAGAATTCACACACTGGTAGTGTGTTATTAGAAAATGCAATCACTTTTAAAAACTACACGAAGGTTCAGGTTATTTTGTGAACTTACTTGACTACAAGTGGCCAGATGTGATTGCCTGTGCCAGGGGGTAGGGAGTCAGCAGAAAAAGAAAAGGAAAAGTGAACTATCTAGACATTTGCTGTCTATCAAAGGCTTTCACAGAGCACTTAATCTTCATAATACTCTTAATAGACAAGAATTATTTATTTCATTTTACAGAGCTGTAAATTTAATTCAGCAGTACAAAGTAACTTGGATCTGGTCACCTAGTGGCTGAGCCAGAATTTAAGAGAAGGGGTGACTTGAAACATATGTTTTTTCCATTAAAACATTACCCCCGTTCAGATCCAAATAGCCTGAAATTCTACTATTGAACCACCATTAAATGTAGCTTTTATTTCTGAAGATAAGCTTCCTCAATAAACACATTGTTTATGCATTTATATAAACATTGACTGAGCACTTGGGATGCCCAAGTTTTCCCAGAACTGGGAAAGAGGCTAAGAAACATAAACAGTAAATCTTCAATCAAAATCCCCCTTCTCAAATTTCAGTGTGTTCCACACTAAAAAAGGAAAAACCTCTGCCTAGGAATGTAGGGACAGCAATACTGTGATTTCATCACATGAGATCTAATTTCTGCGCAAAAATACGTTATTTCCAAGTTTAGCTGACTTTTAGGTACCACGGTGTTTAAATTGATAAGATTTCAAACTTGAAAGCCATGATTTAAATCCTGTATTGATCAGTGAGAGCCACCTGTGTAATCTCTTGTCCAGTCTTACCTCTTCAAATCTCCGCTTATTCCCCAGTAAAATGGGCATCCTTGTAAATTTGTTATGGGTCTTGAGTGAGGTACATGTAAGTAAAATAGTTAAGGAAACCCCTGGCCCATACATGTTCAATAAATAGTCATGTGAGAAGATAATTAGTATCTTGATAAGATATAAATTCCTGTTGATGTAAAAATATCAGAAAGAATGAAGAATGAGTAGCTTGTCGCTGTTCTTCCTCATACACCCCTCTGCCAACCACAGTGTGACGAGGAGATTTCAGTATAATGGGCTTTTGAGATACGGACCTTGGGAACTTCCTTTCCATAACCCCAACAAAGTTAAGCATTTTTGCCTTCAGTAAGAGCTGGATTGTCCTAGAATAAGAAGTTTAGAATTAGAGGGGAAAGAGGGAGAAGGGACTTGTAGCGTACTTAAAGTTTCTCCAAGCATGGGGAAGGTAACAGAGGCCAAAATTTTTCAACAAAGAGTCTACTTACTACACATTTTTGGAATGCATATGAGATTCAAGAGACTCAAAAGGAAACTGATCTTGATTTCATTAGAAACTCTGAGCCCAAGAACCTGGGCTCTGACCCGGAAAAGACCTTGCACCCAAAGATGGCACAGGAGCCATGGGGTCTAATGCTAAGAGTCTATCAGTGGTGACCATACTTGGACCAAAATTTCTGATGTCATGGAGCAGATAAGGACCCCTGGATTTTCAGATACCCATGGGAGAAGTTATCTGGAAGTTAACTGGGAGATGTTGAGCTGGGAGAAGACTGCATTACAAATTGATTTATGAGAAAGAATTCTCTACCACATTAGCAGGCTAGAAGAGTTCAGTGCATATTGTATTTGAGGGAAAAATAAACGATAAGTGACTTTGTTATTTGCAATGTGAAATAAAACTTACACAAGCTAGAATAGTTCTTGTTACTTCTTTCTTCCCACCACCCTTCAGGCACGCTGTGAACTCAAGCAATCTCAATTAAAAGAAGATTCATTCCCATTAAGTGGTACCCAACTCTTTGAAGAAAACTATTTTATGTTTCTTTTGCAAATTGTGTTTTAATGTATTTGAAAATGATAAAAAGAAACAAATCAGCTCTTTTTAGATGGCCCTTGCAAATATGTGAGTCTAAAATTGGCAAACTCCTGCAGTGTTTAGCAAAGACGCCAAGTCTTTGCAAATAAATTAGACATTTTGGGATAGAAAAGGGAAGTTAAAGGAAAGCATAAAGATGTGTTGCCAGGGAAACTCCTGGTCAGAGGAAAATGATGGAGGGAAATCACATGCACACTGCCCAAGTACACATGAGGAGGCTCTAATTACTTTCCCAGCACTGAAGATAAACTGCAGAGAATTCAGTGCAGCAAATATGTATGGAGTATTTACCTTATACTCATCATTTACATGAGGTCGTGGGGATCCAAGAATAAACAGTATGCAATCAATCTCTTTAGGAAACTGACGTCAACTGGAAAAGAAGCAAGGAAAACATAATAATTTCAGTAAAAAATGTGTACAGAATAGAAACACATAAAGTATACTGGTATCCTAGAGAAGAAGATTGTTGGTTTAAGCATGACTGAGTACTAGCCACAGAGTGTGTATGCGAGTGGGGGGCGGGGAGGGAAGGAGATGGAAGAAGGACGTGGGGAGAACATGACATGGGAATAAGTTTTGGCACGAAAGACTTACAGTTCTAAAAATGACTTGTGATTATGACCAATAACATTTGCAGAGTATATATTGTTTGCCTGGCACCGTCCTGATCCTTTCGTTTGCTAAACCAGCATGTTTAATCCAATGAAGTGCTTTCTGGTTTTCCCCACTTTTAGAGTTACAGCATAATCTATCATTCATTTGAAAGGGAAAGGGGACACTACTTAAGGATTGTGCTAAAGTAATAGGCAGGTACCAGATCTTTCAAGAGTAAATGGTCACCATTTCTTATAGGTTAAAAAACTGAGGTAGAGAAAGATTGCCACTTGTCCAAGGTCTCACAACTACTAAGCCCTGGAGATTTCAGGAAGGTAGGAACAAAGGGGGAGGCATCTGGGAGGAGAGGACAGAATTAGATAACCAGGATGGAGAATAAGAGACGGAATGCTTAGGGAACAAAACTGGCAAGATTTGGTGCTGGAGGTGCAGGGGAAGCCTTGGGTGACGTCCAGAATTTTGGCTCAGGCAGATGTGTGGATGGTGACGCCATTTACCCCAGCTGGGTCCTCCAGAGAAAGGACAGCTCTGGATGGGAAATGATGAGCACCAGCCAGCTTTGGATAAGATGCTACATCTGAGGTGTATGAGAGCACATGTCCAGCAGGACTTGGACGCATACATTGAAAATTCAGTGGAGAGAGGTGGGACAGAAAGAGATGGAAAACATGAGAAGCATATTGGAGTTGGTTAAAACAAGGCCTGTGGGTGGGGATAGCAATGAATGAGTTACAAACGCTGAAAACTGGACTGTTAGAGACCCGAGAAGAAGAAACCCACGACTTCATCATGCCTGTCGCCCAAACTCATCTCTAAACTTCATGGGGTTCAGTCTCTCCTTACGTTTGCATTTGAAGAAGCCCGACACAGCGTTTCTAAACGTCCTGAAAATTACCCTTATTTCTGTGTGGTGTTTAGTAACATTATGTGGATTCCCATTCTTCATTCCCCACGTATCTCACCGGTCTCCCTCTCCTCTCCCAGGCATTCACACCCACGTCTTCTCTGCAGACTCACTCGCCAAACCTCCAGCGCCCCCCAGCTTGCCCCCACACCCACTTGCACCTGCACACACACAGGCTCCTCACGTTCTTTCTTGCCTCTTTCTACCACACCAAATCCGGGCGCTGAGTTGGGCTCCCACTCCCACGGAGCCCACTGGGCCCTGGTGGCCAGGTGCCTCCTCACCGGCCGGCAACTGTGATTTCCCCAGAATAAGGACTATAGAGCTTTGTAGGTACCTTAAGTGTGCTGTGGTTTCATTTTTAATCTCTCCCAGGGAATTACCTGGAATAAAAGCTGACCACTCACCATACAAAGACAATGAAAATGCAGCAATGAACTGTTGCAAAGGGGGTAGTCAGCCCAAGCTCTGTCCCAGCCTTAACTGAACAGGTGAAGGCCATCACCTAGAGCAATTAGCATTGAATCCAGAGGAAGCGTTACAAATGGCAGACGATAAACACAAGTTAAAACTCTGGGTGGCTATGCTCAGGGAAAAAATTTTTTTAACATACTTGCATTTTCTACCTGAAAAACATTACCACTTTTCTACATAACCCAGATACTGCAAAAAGCATAACTATCATGATAGCAAGAAGTTTCTGTATTAGTTTTAGTACATTTATTTTCCCCAACTCAGTATTTTGCTTTTCTCCCAAACAACAAAGAAATTCTACTCCAACAGTCCCCTGCAGTAAATCTTTAACTCCTGACAAGAAGAAAATAGCACGTTTTTATCTCGTAAGTGTGATAAGATAGCTTTTACAGGTTTGGGAGCAGCTTTTGCAGTGGCCTGGATGTGACAGTGTAAGAGGCCTTCTGGTTGCTGACAGTCACTCGGAACCTCGGGAGCCCACAGAGCAAGAGATAAGCCACAGGCCTGCAGCCTGGAGAAGACGCAAAGCCTGGGCCCTGAAAGCACTTCCTATTTCTCCCTCTAACTTGGGATTTTCTCCTAGAGGAACAGACAGCCATAGCAAATTTAGCAGTGTCCAATCAGGAGTCTGAATTGCAAAAGGCAGAAATATATTTTGGTTAATATAAACAATTAAGGAGTACACTTATGATGAGCCCCGGGTAATGTGTGGAACTGTTGAATCACTGTATTGAATGCCTGAAACTAACAAAACACTGTATGTTAATTATACTGGAAGGAAGGAAGGGAGGGAGGGAGGGAGGGAGAGAGAGGGAGGAAGGAAGGAAGGGATAGCAGAGAAGATTTCATAATAGCACCCAGGATAGGGCAGGAACATGTGACCATGTGCACAGTGGACATTGCAGTTCATAGGTGCCTGTGGCCACTGTGCCACACCCCTGACTCCCAGTTCTTTTGCTCTTGGATGCAGGGTGTCCCTTGCCCACCCTGGAGCCCTTCCTTTTCCTTAGTCTATCTGCTGTGCTGTGGCCACACCTCTGTCCCTAGCCACCTGAGACCTTGGGTTTAGCCCATTCAGTGACTCCTTCAAAAAATCTCAAGCCTGTGACTGGTAGCCTCCTGACCCACTGAAACTCTGACGTCCACATTTGTTTTCTCTGCTTCTTTGCAGAGTTTATGGGGCACATGGCCACATACCTCTATGACCACACGGGCCTTCAAACTTCAATGTCAGGTAGATTTCTATGACTCAGCATTTGCTCGAAAGCACTGCTGACAAACTCCAAAACCCATTTTCTTCTGTTTCTTCTCTTTTTTTTTAAAAGACAAGATGCCAGTTTTGCTCTAATACTAATCCTTCTACTTACACTGATTATCCCCTCCCATGTTTTCAAAATCTTTACTTCATCAACTACCAGATTTCCACTTACTGCCTGCTAGGTAAACCCACCTACATGCGGGCTGGACACATTAATACCCCAAACAAAGTTCCTCCAACACAGATATAAAGACTCTCATATCTTCTTTATTTCAGCAAATGGCAAATCTAGGTAGGTTCCCTGCCCTGAACATACAGGCCAAAAACTGTATTTTCTCTGACTCCTCATTAATATTCTATAGCCAACTTTTCAGTAAATTATCATAGTCACGCTTTAAGTTATTCATAATCTGAACCTTCAGTTATCACCTCTACCAACTAGGTCAATGTTATGCCCAGAATTCGTGATCCCCAAATACCACCAGGGAGCCGAGTCCGATGTAAAAGCAAAAGAGCCTTTATTCGAGCTAGCTCGAGCTCAATCCCCTACCTGCACCGACGCAGCAGTGAGATACCAGAGAGAGAGAGCGAGTTTCAAAAGCACAAAGGTTTTACTGGGGCCTAGGGACAGTTGGTGAGGTAATGACTGTGGCCTCAGCCGATTGGCTGGGGAAGGGTCCGAGTCCTGTTAGGCAGGTGGGGGGGGGGGTTACTCAAGGGGAGGAGGCGTGGTCAAGGTGAAGGACACAGAACAAGATGGAGTTGGCCGGCGTAGGCTCGCCCTTTCATCAAGACCATTATAATCTCTCACCTGGAAAACTGCAACATCTCAACTGTGTGCTGCCTTCCACTTTTGCCTCCTGACAGATCATATCCCTGCTTGGTAATGAGTTTTTGAGATGATAGATGGATTCATTGCGTCAGGAGCCAATCGCCAAGAAAGAATTCTTGAAGATGTCTTTGGTGCACCAAGGTGGCTTTATTAAAGCATGTGGACAGGAGCCATGGGCACGACGAGCTTCCTGGGGACCATGAGGAGAGACTGGTTATATACTATGGAGTTGGGGGAGGTAGGGTCCAGGGCAAGTTTCCAGTGAGATTTCTATATGGAAAACAAGACTCACAGGATATTGGAGGCCTAGCTAGTGTCAAGCTAATGTTGTTTTTCCCTCTAGCAAGGCATTAGCATTAAGACAGTAGGGAGTCCTGCCTGCCTCAAGTATTTGTCAATGGGCTGCCTGTCATAAGGAAATTTAATTTTATCTGCCATTTCCTTCTGCCTTTGTTTCCTATATATCACTTGGTTCAAAGTCCCCAAGGCTAATGAGTTCACTCAGTAGAACCCCAAATCCTCCCTACAGCTGAAGAGGCCGTACTGGTTTGGGCCCCATTCCTTCTCTGACTCATTTCCCCCCATTGTCCTCTCTTCTCATGCACGCCTCACACTGGTATCCTTTCTGGCATCCAAGCACACTCTTGGCTCAGGTCCTTCTCCTCTGCTTTCCCATCTTTCTCAGATATCCACCCACTGCTTCCTGTTATTTTTATTTTTTTATTTTTTGGTTTTGGGTTTCTTTAGATATATGTTCAAATGTCTTATCAAAAAGGTCTCTCATTATCGTCAACATCTTATATAAAATAGCATTTCCTTTCACCCTCTGGATTCCCTGTAGCATTTGAATCTCTTGACTTTTCACCATGGCACTTACCAACTAACATTATTATCATTTATCTCTTTTCTTCTTCTTTAAGGTAAACAGGAATTTTTATTTTTTAATGCTGTATCCCCAGGGTAGTGCCTGATATATTTAATGTTCCACAAACGTTTGTGGAGTTAAATAATTAATTAATATATTTTTCTTGCTCAGAGGCACCCCTTTACCACCTATTCCCAAGATGATAGATAGGTAGACATACGATATACACATAAATATCTGTTTGTGGTGCCAGGTTTCACTTCCAGGACATCTTAGATATCCTTCACCTCCACACTCTTCCTCTGAGCAGCACTTTCATGCCTTATCATTTCTTAATAAGAACCTTGAAGGAACATGTTGAAACTGGCATGTTCCAGTTCCAGATCTAGGCATGAACTTGGACATGTCCCTTCTATTTTCCTTCCCATGCCACTAGAATTTCCCATGATCTGGTGACACATTCTAAACTTATTTCTATTAGATACGAAGTGAGTTGGTGCTGAACCACTAGAGGGCAGGACGGTACCATTCCTACAATTGTGCCCCCAGTGCCAAGCACAGGGCTCAACATAGAATGCATGTGCAATCACCATTTGCTAATAGAAAGAAAAGAATCAAATGACTCCTCTAGTCCATTTCAATCTTCCTTCTCCATTACCTCCAGGAAGGACCAACTCATGACTCCAAACTACACTGAACCACTTGTATCCCTTCAAAGATACAATATAGAGCTATGTCTCTCCATCCGATTCCCTTTGTGCCTGGCCCACTTGAGTTGCCCTCAAGCTTTGTCTCCTCTATGAGTCTTCCCTATTCACCGGTCATGATTCTCCTGAGACATACGTCTATGCCAACACCGTAGCGCTCTTCTAGCATCATTTCCCTATATGTCTATAATGGGTCACACTCAGTTGTAACGCACTGTACTCATACACATACAAACCTATGAATACCAACACACACCCTGACACACATCACCTTGCACACACTGTCTGACACACGCAAAGAACATGGACTCCTTGAGGGAAGGAACTAGAGCACAATAAAGGTACACAGTAGACACTAAACAAAGGTTACTAAAGAAATAAATAAATTACAAGAACAAGTAAAGAAAGCTATGAGCAGAAATCAATCCGCTGAACAATAGTCTCAGTTGGTTCTGAACTTGAGAGCGACAGTGGTATCAAGATCCCACCTTTCCAAAAATTATCGAAGGTCAAATTTACAACAAAGGAAACACCATGGAGTTGTGAGAAAAATCAGAAGGGTCTATTAGGCACAGCCATACATGGGTTGGTGGGAGAAGGAATGGTGGGAACAAGGGAAGCTAATATTCCAGTCCTGTTGAATCAGGAATAGGGAAAGCCCTATTAGTAGAAACACTGTCAGAAATTTGAGAAGCAAGATTGAGATGGAGTACGGCAGGTCCTGAAATGTATATAATTCAGCTCTTTAGGACTTGCCAGTCATGCACCTGGTCTACACTAACAATTGCTGAGACACGTATTGACTTCTTAAATTCACCCTTGACTATACAGTAACTGATCCAATTGTCTGTTAAATTCAGTATGAGTCAGATAGCCTACATAATAATTATATTTGTCAAAATTGATTTTATATTTTATATTGGTTAGAAAAACTTTATATTGACTATAAAATTTACACACAAGTTTGGGAGTGAGAAACGAAAGATCTCATTATGTTTCAGCTTCTCTACTTGTTTCCATATATGATGCATTGATTGCGCCCCCCCCCCCCCCGCCCACCCACCTCAAAATAAGAGATGTTGAAGACCTTATTCAGGGATATATATGGTCTTTACAGAGGTAATGAAGTTATAATTAGTTCATTAGGATGACCTAGTAGAATATGACTGGTGTGCTCATCAGAGGGGAAATTTAGACATGGAGACAGACATACACAGAAGGAAAGAAGGCCATGTGAAGACAGGACGGAAGGATGCATCTACAAGCCAAGGAACACTGAAGATTTCAGACTAGAAGAAACTAGGAGGAGGCAAACAAGGACCCAATCCCTCAGGTGTAAGAAAGAGCACAGTACTGCTGACACCTTGATTTCAGGCTTCTACTCCCCAATAAATTTTGGTGGAGACAATAAGTTTTTGTTGTTTTAAGCCACCAGTTTTGGGTCTCTCGGGTATAGCAGATATAGCATAGTAATACACCATGTGAACTTAATCGTTTTTCGCTGAGATATTTTACCTATAAATGGTAAATAAGGTGACAATAGCTATCTTCATTATTTTCTGAAGCATTATTTACAATAGCCAAGATATGGAAGCAACCTAAGCGTCCATCGATAGATGAATGGATAAGGAAGATGTGATGTACACATTCATTATTTAAATGAGCAAAATTAAATGGCAAAATTAAATGGTATGTAGATTGTATGAGTTTGTAGTCTTTCATACTTCCATTTTCTATAGCTATTTAAACATTTGTATTCTCAATTAACACACTAGCTTAAACTTCCTGTAATTAAGTTTAAGCACACAGTATTATTTCAAATCTAGCTGATCATTCTCTTTATTAGGTAATTACCTATAATTTCTTAATTTGCACTCCAATGACAACTGTAAAATAAACTAACACTTCTTCTAAGAATTAGCAGTAATTACTATATTTCAGTTAAGCCAAAATAAATTAAGCCAACAGGCATATTCCAAAGGGAGGAAAAAGAATGGGGAGAGAGAGATAAAAATTTCATGTCTTGGGGCACCTGGGTGGCTCAGTCAGTTGAGCATCCAACTTTGGCTCAGGTCAGATTCTCCCAGTCCGTGAGTCCATGAGTTCAAGCCCCGCGTCGGGCTCTGTGCTGACAGCTCGGAGCCTGGAGCCTGCTTCGGTTTCTGTGTCTCCCTCTCTCTCTGCCCCTAACCCACTCGCATTCTGTCTCTGTCTCTCTCAAAAAGAAATAAACATTAAAAGTAAATAAAAATAAATTCAGGTCTTGAATCCAAATCTGAATTAAAAGTTTTCTCCTATATGACTTCCAAATATTGTCATTGACATCTATAGACTTGCAGAATCCTTGAAGCAGCATTAGGAATGACTTAGTACCATGTTTTAAAATTCCTTTTACTAGTGTTTATTGAAAAGGAGCTTTAAGTACTACTCTAACTGACTTGAAATACTGCGCATTAAAATATTTTCTTTCTCTCCTCCTTCCATCCCTGTGCTGCAGGCCTGGTGATCTCTGAGGCAAAAAACAAAAAGCCTTAGGGGAAAAATACAGGATTTGAAAACCCCAAACTTAGGTGCTTACTTTTCACTGTAACACCTCACTAAGCTGGTAATTGTTTGGGGTATCTGTTTTTAAAACTTTACGTTTATTTTACGTAAACTGCCATATGGCTCTATAAATTTGTCTGCTTGCTCTAATAACTTGCTAATAATGTTGAGAGAGAAGACATGTTTCCATATTCACCCTTATACAGCAGGTCACCAACTGCGTTAGGGAGAATCTTATAAAACATTTCACAGAAGAATCGGCCAACATTGAGAATCTCATAAAACGTTTTGCATAGGAATCGGCAGATAATATTCAGGTCAAAGTATATATATTGACGATACTCTTTTACCTCATTATACGATCATATATGCTTACATTTACAAACATACACACATAGTAGAAGCAAAGTACCATTTAGCTTAGCTTAAATTTGTAGAGTATAAGCAATTGGTTTGAGTCAATTGAGTGTGACATACCCTTTGTTTGGCTCTTAGTCAAACAACGAAATTAGAACAGGCATATATTCCCCAAACAGTGCTATTCTTGATGTACTCAATGTTTCTCTTCCTTTTATTTTTTCTACCTTGAAATAAGCAGGATATTTACATTCTGAGAGGCCTGTAAGAGATGTTTCAACTAATTTCCTTTTCAATTAATTCCCTTAATTGCCTGTTGGCTGTAATGACAATCATGAAAATAATTCTGGATGGTTCATCTTTCCTTAAAAATATTAATTCCTCCTGGGGCACCTGGGTGGCTCGGTCGGTTGGGCAACCAACTTCTGTTCAGGGCATGATCTCACAGTCTGTGAGTTCATGAGTTTGAGCCCCATGTCGGGCTCTGTGCTGACAGCACAGAGCCTGGAGCCTGCTTCGAGTTCTGTGTCTCCCTCTCTTTCTGCACCTTCCCCACTTGCTCTCTCTCTCTCTCTCTCTCTCTCTCTTAAAAATAAACATTAAAAAGTTTTTTTTAAATATTCCTCCTATAAATATTTGTTAAGCCTACTATGTATAGGCAATTAGATAGGAGGTAAAGACAAAATTGGTGAAGAAAAATAGACATGATCCCTGCTTCTATGGAGATTATAACTTGATAATTAAACGATCACAGTGAGTGTAACATAATAGTCATAACTTTTCAGAAGGAAAGAAACACAATTCTATGAAAGCATTTGAACTATAGGATCAGAAAAAAACTTTTCAGGGAAATAGATGAGATGAGATATAAAACACATACAGAATGAGGCAAAGAGGAAAGAAAGAATGTTCAGAGAAAGAAGCATGGGAAAGCCGCATGGGAAGAAAGAACATGACATGGTCCAGGAATGGAAATCATGCCCTGTGCTGTTATCACAGACAGCAATGGTGAGCACTGGGGCCGGGGATGCCAGGAAACGCTGGACAGTGCCAAACCTCACCGAGCCAGAGAGCACATTATCCTTACGATAGCTGGTAATCATGGAACAATTTCGAAGCGGGTAGGATTTTATCGGTAATACTATCAGCTTTAGTCTTTGAAAAGATCAACACGCTCCAGTGTGGAGAGAAAATGAGAATGAAGTTGGGATTGAGCAAGAGAAGATACAGAAGGCCACTGAAGCCCAGGCAAAAGATGATGCTCGCTCAGACAAGGAACAGGTTGTCAACCAGAAAAAAAAATCGCCCCCTCCTCCAGATATTTGTAAACGATTGTGGGGATTTGGGATGTCTCAATGGATCGAGAAATCTAAAGGCATTTTACAGGTGACGGCCCGAAATGATAAGTATGCTACAATGCCTAGAATGGTCCCCCCAACAAATAAATCTTTCTTTCAAAATGTTAACAGTGTTCCGATTAAAAAAAACAAAAAAAAAAAAAACAAAAAAAAAAAAAAACTGGAGTAGTAGAATGTTGACAGAGACAGAGAAAAGTTGATGAAACTTACTGCTAATAATATATGAAAGATGAGATAAAAAGAATGTTTAAAATGACTTCTAGGTGCGCCAGGGTGGCTCAGTATGTTAAGTGCTGGACTTCGGCTCAGGTCATGATCTCACAGTTTGTGGGTTCAAGCCTCGTGTCAGGCTCTGTGCTGACAGCTCAGAGCCTGGAGCCTGCCTCAGATTCTTTATCTCCCTCTCTCTCTGCCCCTTCTCATCTCATTTTCTCTCTCTCTCCCTCTCTCTCTCTCTCAAAAATAAACACTAAAAAAAAAATTAAAATTTAAATGACTTCTAAATTTCTGGCTAGCAAAACTGAATAGATGCAATTATGGAACTGGGGATCACAACAAAAAAAATATTGGGAGAATAATTCTTGAGCATGTGGATTTTGAAACATATTTGAGACTTTCAAGTATAGATCTTGGAAAAACAGCTGCCAGATAGATCTGGATCTCAGTGCAGTGGCCTGGTTTGTATATTTAGATGAAACTTATAGATGGTAGTTCAAACTATGGTTGCAGATAAAATGGAATGGAGAGATAGACTATAGTGCAAGAAGAGAAGAGAGTTTGAAGCTGAAAGGTGAGAAACCATAATATCTAAATATCTTGTAGAAAAGAAAGAATAAAAAGGAACAGCTACAAAAAAAAAAAAAAAGTCATGGGAGATTATTGACATAGAGTCCAAGGAGAGGGTGTCTCAAAAAGGAATAAAAAAGGTCCACAGCGCCTAACATTATTGAAAGAGAAAGAACTACCAGGGGGCGCTTGGGTGGCTCAGTCAGTTAAATGAATGACTCTTGATCTCAGCTCAAGTCTTGACCTCAGGGTTGTGAGTTCAATCTCTGAATTGGGCCCCATGCTGAGCTTGATGGGAGAGGAATGCCTTTGAGAAGAGTAAAGAATAAACAATTGGAGGAAATGGAGACTGAAAATGCAGAAATGGCTCTTTCAAGGAACTGATATGGTAAAGAAGAGGAGAGATATAGAGCAACATTTAAAGAGGAGTGTATTCGAGATAACTCTTGATGTTTTTCAAAACACCAAGCAATATAATATTTAGTGTCTTAAGACAAGAATCATTTTGCGATTATATCTCCTAGGTCCGAAGGCTGGCTGGAGCCTTCTTACTTGGAGTCTCTCTTGTGGTTGCAGTCAACATCAGGCTGAGAATGGGGTCAATGATCTGCTTATCTAATCAAGTCAAGATGCAGAGACAATATTCTTCAAATACTGTTTTCTGAATCTGGTACTTATAAAAAGTTCTGTCCCCACAAACCAAATGTAATGATGGTACAGATACAGGAGCACCAACCATAGAAACCTCTATTGTTGCAAAGAGGGAAAAAGCATGGCATGAAGGAGACAAGTTCCACGTCTATTCTGAAACACAGCTGGGCACAGATTTCTAGTTTCTTTTCTTAATCAACTCACTAAGATGTCATTTTTTACAATATATGACATCATTTGAAAGCGTACAATTTGGGGAAGAAGAAGATGGTGGCTTAGGAGGACACTGGGCTCACCGGGCATCCTGCTGATCACTTAGATTCCACCTATACCTGCCTAAATAACCCAGAAAACCACCAGAAGACTAGCAGAACGGAGTCTCCGGAGCCAGGCGTAGACAAGAGGCCCATGGAAGAGGGTAGGAAGGGCAGAGAGGCAGTGCATGCTCCACGGACTGGCAGGAGGAAGCCGGGGTGGAGGAGCAGCCTGCCGGCCAAAGAGACCCCGAGTCTGGCTTGCAAAAGCAGAGGGGCCAGACGGAGTGTGTTTGGACAGTGAGCAGGACTTAACATCTGGAAGGTTATAAGTTAACAGCTCTGCTCAGAGAGCAGGAAGGCTGGAGGACAATGGGAGGGAGAGTTGCTGAGCCCTGGAAGACAGAGCTCAGTTTGGCGGGGTACAAAGGCGCTAGCCAGCACCATCTCCCTCGCCCATCCCCCAGCCAAAATCCCAAATGGAACCAGTTCCTGCCAGGGAACTTGCTTGCACCCCACAAAAACCCAACACTGTGCTTCTGCAGATCCATCCCTCTGGCGGGTCTGACTCCCTCCCGGTGCCACAGGGCCCCTCCCAAAGCGCATCTCCAAAGGAAAAGCGAGCCGAGCCTACCCCTCCCACCTGTGTGCACATTGCTGACTCACCCCAGCTAACATGCCAGATCCCCAGCACCACAAGCCTGGCAATGTGCAAGTAGCCCAGACGGCCATGCCACCCTACAGCGAATCCCTTCCCTAAGAGAGGGGAAGAGAAGGCACACACTAGTCTGACTGTGGCCCCAGCGGTGGGCTGTGGGCAGACATCAGGTCTGACTGCAGCCCCGCCCACCAATGCAAGTTATTCAAGACAGCACAGGGGAAGTGCCCTGCTGTCCCTCACCACTCCAGGGACTATCCAAAATGACAAAACGGAAGAATTCCCCTCAAAAAAAACGTCCAGGAAATAACAACAGCTAACGAACTGCTCAAAAACGATTTAAACAATATAACAGAAAGTGAATTTAGAATAATAGTCATAAAATTAATCACTGGGCTTGAAAACAGTATAAAGGACAGCAGAGAATCTATTGCTACAGAGATCAAGGGACTAAGGAACAGCCAGGAGGAGCTAAAAAATGCTATCAATGAGCTGCAAAATAAAATGGACACAACCATGGCTCAGATTGAAGAGGCAGAGGAGAGAATAAGTGAACTAGAAGATAAAATTATGGAAAAAGAAGAAGCTGAGAAAAAGAGAGATAAAAAAATCCAGGAGTATGAGGGGAAAATTAGAGAACAAAGTGATGCACTAAAGAGAAATAATATACACATAATTGGTATTCCAGAGAAGGAAGAGAGAGGGAAAGGTGCTGAAGGTGTATTTGAAGAAATCATAGCTGAGAACTTCCCTGATCTGGGGAAGGAAAAAGGCATTGAAATCCAAGAGGCACAGAGAACTCCCTTCAGACGTAACTTGAATCGATCTTCTGCACGACATATCATAGTGAAACTGGCAAAATACAAGGATAAAGAGAAAATTCTGAAAGCAGCTAGAGATAAACATGCTCTAACATATAAAGAGACCTATAAGACTCGTGACCTATCTCTCTACTGAAACTTGGCAGGCCAGAAAGGAATGGCAGGAGATCTTCAATGTGATGAACAGAAAAAATATGCCGCCGAGAATCCTTTATCCAGAAAGTCTGTAATTTAGAATAGAAGGAGAGATAAAGGTCTTCCCAAACAAACAAAAACTGAAGGAATTTGTCACCACTAAACCAGCCCTACAAGAGATCCTAAGGGGGATCCTGTGAGACAAAGTACCAGAGACATTGCTATAAGCATGAAACCTACGGACATCACAATGACTCTACACCCATATCTTTCTATAATAACACTGAATGCAAATGGACTCAATGTGCCAACCAAAAGACATAGGGTATCAGAATGGATAAAAAAAACAAGACCCATCTATTTGCTGTCTACAAGAGACTCATTTTAGACCTGAGGACACCTTCAGATTGAGAGTGAGGGGATGGAGAACTATTTATCATGCCACTAGAAGTCAAAAGAAAGCTGGAGTAGCCATACTTATATCAGACAAATTAGACTCTAAATTAAAGGCTGTAACAAGAGATGAAGAAGGGCATTATATAATAATCACAGAGTCTATCCATCAGGAAGAGCTAATAATTATAAATGTCTATGTGCCAAATACAGGAGCCCTCAAATATATAAAACAATTACTCACAAACATAAGCAACCTTGTTGATAAGAATGTGGTAATTGCAGGGGACTTTAACACTCCACTTACAGAAATGGATAGATCATCTAGACACATGGTCAATAAAGAAGCAAGGGCCCTGAATGATACAATGGATCAGATGGACTTGACAGATATATTTAGAACTCTGCATCCCAAAGCGACAGAATATACTTTCTTCTCAAGTGCACATGGAACATTTTCCAAGATAGATCACATACTGGGTCACAAAACAGCCCTTCATAAGTATACAAGAATTGAAAGCATACCATGCATACTTTCAGACCACAATGCTATGAAGCTTGAAATCAACCACAGGAAGAAGTCTGGAAAACCTCCAAAAGCATGGAGGTTAAAGAACACCCTACTAAAGAATGAATGGGTCAACCAGGCAATTAGAGAAGAAATTAAAAAATATATGGAAACAAATGAAAATGAAAATACAACAATCCAAATGCTTTGTGATGCAGCGAAGGCAGTCCTGAGAGGAAAATACATTGCAATCCAGGCCTATCTCAGGAAACAAGAAAAATCCCAAATACAAAATCTAACAGCACACCTAAAGGAAATAGAAGCAGAACAGCAAAGGCAGCCTAAATCCAGCAGAAGAAGAGAAATAATAAAGATCAGAGCAGAAATAAACAATATAGAATCTAAAAAAAACTGTAGAGCAGATCAACGAAACCAAGAGTTGGTTTTTTGAAAAAATAAACAAAATTGACAAATCTCTAGCCAGGCTTCTCAAAAAGAAAAGGCAGATGACCCAAATAGATAAAATCATGATGAAAATGGAATTATTACAACCAATCCCTCAGAGATACAAGCAATTATCAGGGAATACTATGAAAAATTATATGCCAACAAACTGGACAACCTGGAAGAAATGGACAAATTCCTAAACACCCACACAATTCCAAAACTCAATCAGGAGGAAATAGAAAGCTTGAACAGACCCATAACCAGCTAAGAAATTGAATCAGTCATCAAAAATCTCCCAACAATAAGATTCCAGGACCAGATGGCTTCCCAGGGGAGTTCTACCAGACCTTTACAGCAGAGATAATACCTATCCTTCTCAAGCTATTCCAAAAAATAGAAAGGGAAGGAAAACTTCCAGACTCATTCTATGAAGCCAGTATTACTTTGATTCCTAAACCAGACAGAGACCCAGTAAAAAAAGAGAACTACAGGCCAATATCCCTGATGAATATGGATGCAAAAATTCTCAATAAGATACTAGCAAATCGAATTCAACAGCATATAAAAAGAACTATTCACCATGATCAAGTGGGATTCATTCCTGGGATGCAGGGCTGGTTCATCATTCGCAAATCAATCGATATGATACATCACATTAATAAAAGAAAAGATAAGAACCATATGATCCTGTCAATCGATGCAGAAAAGGCCTTTGACAAGTTCAGCAACTTTCTTAATAAAAACCCTCGAGAAAGTTGGGATAGAAGTTAAAGATCTTTAAGATAGATACTTAAAGATCATAAAAGCCATTTATGAAAAGCCCACAGCTAACATCATCCTCAACGGGGAAAAACTGAGAGCTTTTTCCCTGAGATCAGGAACACGACAGGGATGTCCACTCTCACAGCTGTTGTTTAACATAGTGTTGGAAGTTCTAGCATCAGCAATCAGACAACAAAAGGAAATCAAAGACATCAAAATTGGCAAAGATGAAGTTAAGCTTTCACTTTTTGCAGATGACA
Organism: Panthera leo; assembly: GCF_018350215.1. Classification (NCBI taxonomy): domain Eukaryota; kingdom Metazoa; phylum Chordata; class Mammalia; order Carnivora; family Felidae; genus Panthera; species Panthera leo. Next base: position 2,239,460 of record NC_056695.1, on the reverse strand, counting down.
TGATATTATACATGGAAAATCCGATAGACTCCACCAGAAATCTGCTAGAACTGATACATGAATTTAGCAAAGTTGCAGGATATAAAATCAATGTACAGAAATCAGTTGCATTCTTATACACTAATAACGAAGCAACAGAAAGACAAAGAAACTGATCCCATTCACAATTGCACCAAGAAGCATAAAATACCTAGGAATAAATCTAACCGAAGATGTAAAGATCTATATGCTGAAAACTATAGAAAGCTTATGAAGGAAATTGAAGAAGATATAAAGAAATAGAAAAACATTCTGTGCTCATGAATTGGAAGAATAAATATTGTGAAAATGTCAATACTACCCAAAGCAATCTACATATTCAATACAATCCCAATCAAAATTGCACCAGCATTCTTCTCAAAACTAGAACAAGTAATCCTAAAATTCATATAGAACCACAAAAGGCCCTGAATAGCCAAAGTAATTTTGAAGAAGAAGACAAAAGCAGGATGCATCACAATCCCAGACTTTTGCCTCTGCTACAAAGCTGTAATCATCAAGACAGCATGATATTGGCACAAAAAGAGACACATAGACCAATGGAATAGAATAGAAACCCCAGAACTAGACCCACAAACGTATGGCCAACTAATCTTTGACAAAGCAGGAAAGAACATCCAATGGAAAAAAGACAGTATCTTTAACAAATCGTGCTGGGAGAACTGGACCCCAACATGCAGAAGATTGAAACTAGACCACTTTCTCACACCATTCACAAAAATAAACTCAAAATGGATAAAAGACCTGAATGTGAGACAGGAAACCATCAAAACCTTAGAGGAGAAAGCAGGAAAAGACCTCTCTGACTTCAGCCGTAGCAATTTCTTACTTGACACATCCCCAAAGGCAAGGGAATTAAAAGCAAAAATGAACTACTGGGACCTTATGAAGATAAAAAGCTTCTGCACAGCAAAGGAAACAACCAACAAAACTAAAAGGCAACCAACGGAATGGGAAAAGATATTTGCAAATGACATATCGGACAAAGGGCTAGTATCCAAAATCTATAAAGAGCTTACCAAACTCCACACCCAAAAAACAACCCAGTGAGGAAATGGGCAGAAAGCATGAATAGACACTTCTCTAAGGAAGACATCCGGATGGCCAACAGGCACATGAAAAGATGCTCAACGTCTCTCCCCATCAGGGAAATACAAATCAAAACCACACTCAGATATCACCTCACACCAGTCGGAGTGGCCAAGATGAACAAATCAGGAGACTATAGATGCTGGCGAGGATGTGGAGAAACGGGAACCCTCTTGCACTATTGGTGGGAATGCAAATTGGTGCAGCCACTCTGGAAAACAGTGTGGAGGTTCCTCAAAAAATGAAAAATAGATCTACCCTATGACCCAGGAATAGCCCTGCTAGGAATTTACCCAAGGGATACAGGAGTACTGATGCATAGGGGCCCTTGTACCCCAATGTTTATAGCAGCACTCTCAACAATAGCCAAATTATGGAAAGAGCCTAAATGTCCATCAACTGATGAATGGATAAAGAAATTGTGGTTTACATACACAATGGAGTACTACGTGGCAATGAGAAAGAATGAAATATGGCCCTTTGTAGCAACATGGATGGAACTGGAGAGTGTGATGCTAAGTGAAATAAGCCATACAGAGAAAGACAGATACCATATGGTTTCACTCTTATGTGGATCCTGAGAAACTTAACAGAAACCCATGGGGGAGGGGAAGGAAAAAAAAAAAGGAGGTTAGAGTGGGAGAGAGCCAAAGCGTAAGAGACTCTTAAAAACTGAGAACAAACTGAGGGTTGATGGGGGTGGGAGCTAGGGGAGGGTGGGTGATGGGTATTGAGGAGGGCACCTTTTGGGATGAGCACTGGGTGTTGTATGGAAACCAATTTGACAATAAACTTCATTAAAAAAAAGAAAGAAAACGTACAATTTGATGAGTTTGGCAGACATTAAACCATTAACCATTAAGTCACCACAATTGTGATGCATAACACTTCCTTCACCCCCAAATTCCTTGTGCCCTTTTGTACATCCCTCCTTCAGCCATTCAAAAGTGAACAATGCCCTATTATTTTCAGTAGGGATTAGTTCATATTTATATAGCTTATATAAGGAGAACCATATGTTATAGAGACTTTTGGGTGTGCATACTTTCTATGAATTATTTTGAGATTTGTCATGTTTTGGGAATCAGTAATTTATTTTATTGCTGAGCAGTATTTCACTGTATGGATATATTACATTTTGTTTATTGATTCAAAGGCCATTTGGCATTTGTTTTATTTCTAATTTTGTGTTATTATAATTTTAAAAAGGTACAGAAATGTGAATACAGGTCTATGTGTGCACATACAGTTTTATTTCCTTTGGGGACAAAACTTATGATTGGAATAACTTGGTTATACATTAAGTGTCTATTTAACTTTTTAAGAAACTGGTCAACATTTTTACATTCACCAGAAGTGTATGAGAGTTCCAGTTGCTCCATATTTTCATCACCACTTAGTATTACCAATATTTTTACTTTGCCTATTTCTCTGCGTGTGGCACTATCTCAGTGTGGTTTTAATATACATTTCCCTGATGACCAAAGATGTTGAGCATCTCTTTATGTGCTTATTGTTCATTCACATGTTTTCTTTAGTGAATGATTTATCAAAAATTTGCCCATTTTTACTGGGCTAATTGTCTCATTATTGACTTATACTTTTTTCTTAATATTCACTACTCAAATTCCTTGTAACACAGATAGAATAATTTGTACAATTTCTTGTACAATATATATATTGTAAATATTTTCTCCCAGTCTATGGTTTAATTTTCTATTTTCTTTTTTTTTAATGCATATTTATTTTTTTTGAGAGGAAGAGAGAGAGTGCAAGTGGGGAATGGCAGAGAGACAGGGAGAGAGAGAGAGAGAGACAGACAGACAGACTCCCAAGCAGTCTCCATACTGTCAGCCCAGAGCCCCATGGGGCTTGAACCCATGTACCCTGAGGTCATGACCTAAGCTGAAACCAAGACTCAGATGTTTAACTTACTGAGCCAACCAGGCCCCCCTTAGTTTTCTATTTTCTTAAATACATCTTTTGAGGAGCAAAATGTATAGTTTTGATAAGGTTTGACATTTTTTTTTCTCTTATGAATCTTTCTTTGGGTTGTATAAGTCTTTGTTTAACCCAAGGTCACAAATATTTTCATGACTATATTTTATGAAATACAGTTTCATAACTGTATTTCATAGTTAAATGGCATACCATTTACATGTAGTCTCTGATCTGTTTGAGCATGAAATAATGTAAGGGTAAATTTTTACATTTTTCTATTTGAATATTCAGTTGTTGAAGCCCAATTTGTTGGAGGAATTTTCCTTTACTCATTAAAATGCATTTGCAACTTGATGGAAAATGAATTGACCGTATATGTATAAGTCTATTTCTAGACTCCTTATTCCATTTTCCTTTCACTATATTATCATAATTACATAGTTTTAACACCAGATTATGTAAATCCTTTAACTTTGTTTCTCTTCTTTAATATTTGTTTCTTTTCTTTAATATTTCATTGGTTACTATAGGTCTTTCCATATTGCCATGTGCATTTAAGAATCACCTTGTCAATTTATATGAAACACCTTGATGCAATTGACTACACTGTGTTGAATCTGTAAATAAACTTGGAGAAAATTGACATCTTAAAAATCTTTCATCTTTAAACTCATGAATATGGTGTTTATTTCCATTCATTTAGGATTTCTGTATTTTTTTAAGAAAAGTTTTAGAGCTGTGTGTGTATAGGGCTTGCACATATTTCATTATAGTTATTATTAAACATTTAATTTCCAGAAATATCATTGTAAATGGAATTGCATTTTTTACTCCATTCCTAATTTTTTGTTCCTATTTTTTTATTGGTTTGATACAACTGTTTTTATACATAAACCTCATAACCTGGGTCTCACTAAGCTCATTTTGGTTCTACTAGCTTTGTGATAAATTCCTTGGATTGGAATTTTCCAAACACAAATTTATGTTGTCTGCAAATAAAGACTACTCTCCTTCTATCTTTCAAATCTTCATATTCTTTTTCTTGGTTTACTGAACTATTTAGGATTTCTAGTACAATGTTGAATGGAGGAAGTGAGAGAAAACATGTTTGGCTTGTTCCTAATTTTACTAGAAAACATTAGTGTTCCATGAAATTCAATCTTAGCTATTAGATTTGCACAAAAGTCTGTCTTCAGGTTGAGGAAAATTCTTTGTATTTTGTGATGAGGGAGGTAAATGTATGCGTATTGTGTATGTCAGAATATTAATGAGGGATGAGCTACATACAAAGAAAGCTTTAGTTATTACAGCAAAAACTTCATTGAGTTTTTTTTCCAAGTGCTAATATTTGCAGAAATGAAAGTAAACTATGTGAAACCAGGAAAATAACGCCTAAAAATCAGCACCTGGCACTCACACAGAGCTAGAAACAGTTCATGTTCATGTTCCTGTCATCCATAGAGAAAGATCCTGTCACACATTAGAGTATGCAGAGTCTTCAAAACTATACAATCAAACATTATCAGAATGCAAAGAGGCAGAAAAATTCAATCTGGAATCAGAAGGAAAAAAAGTCAATCAATGAAAACAAAGATAGAAATTATAGAAGTGATGAAATTCTTACACTAAAACAGTTATTATAAATATGCTTCATATATTTAAAAGGTTAAAAAAAAAAGACCATGCTGATGAAAGAAATGGAGGTTATAAAAAGACCTAAAGAGAACTGACATATGAAAACTCTGGAACACCTAATACAAAATTTTAAAAATGTGATGGAACTAATTAGCCAATAGTAGAGGTAAAGCTGAATAATAATTATACTCAATGTAAAAGAAGGCAGGAAAAGAGGGGGAAAAAAGAAGAAAGAATAAATGAGACAAAAATAAAATTGCAAATGGTAGATCTATACCAAACCATACTAATAATTACATTAAATAAAAAAGACAGAAACTATCAAACTGGCTAAAGTAAAAACCACAGATATCATATATGGTCTGGTAGAAATCCACTTTAAAAATAAAGACGCAGATAATTGAAAAATAAAAGGTCCCAAAAAATATACTACACATACAAGATGAAAGAGATATATTGATACAAAGAAAATTTCAAACCAGGAATACTGCTTTGGATAAAGAAAATCATTTCATAACGAAATTCTAAATGAGTATGCTTCAAAATACATGAAACAAAGAACTGAGGAGACATTGACTAATAGAAAAATCTACAGTTGATTTTGAACATTTCAACATTCTTCCCTCAGTAACTAATCAAACACTTAGACTAATTAAGATATGGAAGAACTACATAATATTGTGAACCAACTTGATCTAATTGACATTTATAAAAGTCTCCATCAAAGAACAGCTGAATACACATTCTTTCCAAGAGTACATAGAACACTTACCAAGATAGAATTTCAACACTTTCATATTCTGAAGAATACGAGGTCTCAACAATTTTAAAATATTTGAATCATACAAAACATATGCTATGATCCTTGTAGTATTAAACTATAAATTAATAAAAGAAAGGTATCTAGAAATTAAATGTAAACACCTATCAAATGATAGGTGATAATGATAGGTGATATTATCAAATGATAATAGAGAAACTAAAAGATGGTTGAAACTAAAAGATGGTTGTCAAAAAGATTGAAAAAATTGGTAAATTTTTAACTAAACTTGTCATCTATTGCCTACAGAAATGAAATAAGAGCAAAAGAAGTGAAGAGCAGTATTATGATCTTTCATCATAAAACAATATTGTTAAGATTCATTTATCATTAATTTGATCTTTATATACAATGCATTTTTAATAAAATACTAGGTAGGAGGTGTTTAAAGAAGTTGGAAATCTGAATTTAAACATGGAGTTTAAAATGGGAATTCACAGGAGCTGGAAAAATTAAAACAATTATGTAAGCAAAATATTGGAGGCCATACATCATCCCCTGATTTCAAGATTTAACTATTAAACTGGGAAGATGGATTTGTTGTACCTATACCTGATATAGAACTTTTATAGAATCTATAGGGAACACTTGCACCTCAATAAGAAGAATCAAAACAATTCCCTTAATGAAGAATCAAAACACAATCCCTTATAATGTATAATAATTTTAATTAGACACTTTATTATCTTAGATGTACAATGAACGAGTACAAAAAGTATTCAACATTGTATATCATTAAGGAAATACAAATTAAAATCACAATGAGATTCTCTTAAAGACCTATTACAGTGACTATGAAAAAAAAAAACAACCTGATAATACCAAGTGTTGGCAAAAATGCGGAGCAACTGGGATTCTAAAATACCTGGTGAGAATTCCAACTGGTTCAGCAACTTTGCAAAAACGGTTTGGTGGGGTGGTATTGTGTTTGCTTTTGTTTGTTTTGTTTTTCAACTTGTTTTGATTTGTTTTCATAAAGTTGAATCAACCTTTACCATATGACCCAGTAATCACAGTCTTAGGCACTCTACCAGGACATATAAAACCATATCCATGTAATGACTTGCACTCAAATGTTTATGGCAGCTTAATTCAAAATAAAACAACGTTGGAAACAGCACAAATGCCCCATCAGTTGATGACTGGGTAAGTAATTTGCAGTACGTCCACACAGTTGAATACTACCGAGCCATAAATTATGCTAAATTACAGAAGCCACGCAAACAAAACCTACATTGTTTATGACTGTCTGTGCATGAACTCTACAAAACACAAAATGAGAGTGACGAGAAGCCGATCAATGCTTGCCAGGACCAAGTATGGGGGAGGCAAGAGACTGTAAAAGAGCACGAGGACATTTGAGGGGATGTGCAAATATTGTGACTCTTGTTTCTGGTGGTGGTTTTATGACTATGTTCATTTGTTAAAGTTTAATACACTGTAAGATAGAAAATGTTGTTTTAAATTATACCTCAATAAACCCGATTTTTAAAATAGCCAAGTCACAAGCTTCATCTTGTGTCACCACATTTTAAGAATGTATTTTTCTCCTGCTGCTCACTCTTTCTTCTTCTGCCCCCTGGTAGTTCCTTTAGGCGTGTTTAATTGAGTTCTCAGTTGAGGATTTTGACAGCTTATACTCAGAGCTCAAATTTCATGCTTTTTGCAGTTCTCTTACTGCTAATATTTCCTCTTTAAATTTTTAACCACCTTTCTGGCTTTTGAACTACGAGCCGCTAAGATGATGCTTTCAGCTTCCTTCACCAAGAACCATGGGCACCAAGGTGCCGTCTTATACCAAAAGGCCAGAAACACAATTCTTGCTTTCTTCCACTTGCACTTTTGAGAATGAACATTTCTTTGGCTTTATTTTTGCTTTTGAATACTCCCCAGAATCTTTAAATAGCTTCTTTTCAACATCTTTCCATAATTGATCTTTCTGGGGGGCTTCATAGAACCATTTTGCGTGTCAACATTACTGGAAGTTTTTTGATTAGGGCCCAGACTATTCCGCAGAATGATTTCCTTGGGTTCTTGGTTCTTGGGCTCTTGGTCTTCTGTTTCTGCTCTGTGAGTCACATCATCCCATTTCCTGACCATAAACAGCTTGGGATCAAAGCCCCCCCCCCCCCCCCGCCTTTTTTTTTTTTCATTTTGCACGTTCTCTGTCCCTTTAAGGTCACGGTAGTGGTTGTTTCCACCAAAGCAATTCTTTTTAAAATTGTGCAAGTTTTCTATTAATTTTATTGGGGTTTACACTAATAAAACCAAAATCCAGCTACAAAACTCTTTGAGATGTGCCCTTCTCTATCTTGAACTTCCTGTAAAGCTACTCTTAATATTTTTAGAAGTTTATTTTTAAACAGAAAATTATGAGGCATGTACCTGAGGTGCTTCAAAGGACTTTGTCTTTCTGAAAGCTTTCATCAGATGCCACCTTAAATTTTTCTGAGGTTTGAAAATGGGTCTTAAAGATTCCTCCTGTATTTTATTTTTCCCCACAAAATTATTAACATGATTTTTTAGCTATCTAGAGAGGCTGGGAATAGAAAAACGATTATTTTTGAGCCCTTCAAATCCTGACTCCTTTATAGGACCCTTAAATTTTACTTGAAACCTGAATAGTACCTTTTTAGCTCATATCTCTTCTGTCTAATTTTACTACGGGCATCTAGAAGAAACCAGGCATTATTTTTTTAAATAATATTCTGCTTAAACATTCTACTGAGCAAATACCCCAGAGCATATACCATATGTTTTAGGTTTTTGTTACAGCAGTATCCCCATTCCAGATACTGAGTTATTTTCCTATCTGTATTGCTAATTATAAATCATTCCCCAAACCTAAGGGCTTTGAATATCCTTTTATAATTATGTGTCATATTTCTGGAGGTTGACTGGGCTCAGCTAGACAGTTCTCAGTCAGGGTTCTCATATTTTTGCAGCTGAGAATGTACTCCATCTTGAAGGCTTCCTTACTTATATTAAAGAGGAGGTCAATGCCTGTCTGTTGAGACCTCAGATAGGCCTCCTGGCTGGAACACTTACATGTGCCCTTTCCACATGATCTGGGCTGACTCACAGTGGTGGCTCAGTCACCAGGGTTAGTATGCCGAAAGGCAGGAAGTAGAAGCTGCCAGCTTCTTAAACCTTGGTCCTAGATATAGATACAGTGACGTTTTTGCGATACTCTATTATTCAAACTTTTTCAGAGCCCAGATTCAAGGAACAGAAAATAGACCTCATCTCTTGATGATATAAGTGTTAATGAATTTTGTTGCCCATGTTTTAAAATTATCAGATGTCTTTTTTTAAATTTCTTTAAATGTTTATTTATTTTTGAGAGAAAGATAGAGCACGAGCTGTGAGATCATGACCAAAGTTGGATGCCCAACCAACTGAACCAGCCAGGCCCTCCTAAAATTACCAGATGTGTAAATATCACAGAAAGTTAATAGGACCCCTGCACTTTAAGGTATTTAAATGCATTAGGTCCTTGCTTTGAACACACACAGCTTCATCTAGAATAGATGTCAGGGAAATTTTCACCTTTCTTGCAACCTTTCTATTTAAGAATCACTTGAATGTTGCTCATTAGTTTTCAGTATCAAAGCAGTTACAGAATTACTTAACCTCTGGGGCACCTGGGTGGCTCAGTTTGTTAAGCATCGGTCTCTTGATTTTGGCTCTGGTCATGATCTCATGGTTTGTGAGATCCAGCCCTGCATTGCGCTCTGTGCCGACAAGACAACACAGAGCTTGCCTGGGATTCTCTCTCTTCCTCTCTCTCTGTCCTTCCCTATCTCTTTGCCCCTCCCCTGCTCAGGCTCTCTCACAGTCTCTCAAAATAGATAAACTTAAAAAAAATTGCTTTTCTGCCACACAACCACCACCACTCCCATTCTCTCCCTCTCTCTCTCTCTCTTTCTTTCTCTCTCTCTCTCTCTCTCTCTCTCACACACACACACACACACACACACACACACCATTTTTAACTACTGTGATTAAACAAAGTTATAGCTATTAAAATTGAGACTGAAAGCCATGATGTTTACGAATGATTTCAACATAAGTATATATGAGACCGTCTAATAAAATTAAAAGTAATATTGTTAATTGGTGATGTGTCATGACTAGTAAATTCAACATAGCAACCAAAAATTTGACATAACAAGATATTTTGGTGATTTGGTTGATTGCAAAGTTAATATATGAAAATAACAGTTTTTCCTTTATAAAATCAATAACTAACTGGAAATAAAATGGAAAAAAAATATCCTATTTATAGTGCCATCACATAAAATAGAAATCTTGAAAAACCTTAACAAACAATGTAGAGTTCCTAAAAATTAGAAAACTTTAAAACCCTATGTGAAACATAAATGAAATGACCGTAAATAAGAAGATATGTCCTTTTCTCAAATACAAAGTCCTGATAATGTAAAGGTGTCACATTTGTAAAATACAATGCAATCCCAAAGTACTAATAGGATTTTTGTGAGAAAGAAATCCTTAATAAAATAACATCAAAGTTACCTCTGTCATAGAAAAGAAGGAGAGTAATCTATACTCTTAGTACACCAGTTTTGTCAATTATAAAAATCTATAAATTTTTACTTATTTCATTCATTGATAACACTTTTTCCATTAATTTTTTTTTACATTTATTCATTTTTGAGAGACAGAGTGAGACAGAGAGAGAGTGGAGAAGGGTCAGGGAGGGAAGGAGACACAGAGTCTGAAACAGGCTCCAGGCTCTGAGCAAGCATTCAGCACAGAGCCCAATGTGGGGCTTGAACCCACGAACTGCGAGAGCATGACCTGAGCCAAAGTTGGAAACTCAACTGACTGAGCAACCCAAGAGCCCCTGAGAGCACTTTTCTTTTTAAAGAAATAAAAAAAGGCTTTTGCACTATTACTCAAATATTCAAGAGAGTTCAAATATTCAAGTATATGATTAGTGAGAAATTAAATACTAGTTAATTAAATTAAGTCTTCAAAAATATTTGATGATTTGTATATAACTTGCACAAGATATTTGTTTACCATTATCATCCACCATGAAGATGTAGTGATAAGACTAAGCCATTGAAAACAGAAAGATTAAAATCTGCTTAAGAAGCACCAATATCTACGTCAAAAGATAGTCATTATTTTAAAAAGACTATTCCTCAAAGATGAAATATTAATACATGAAACTGCAGAAGGCATGTTTACATAATGCCTTCTAAGCATATTTTAATTTGTAGAAAGTGATTATTCTTCCAGATTAATTTGTATCCATTTTAAGTTTCCTTGTGCATATACAAAAACTGAAGCAAGAACTGTTCATGTATTCATTTTGTTAGGAACAGAAGAATTTCTTGGTTAAATAATGCCACTTTTCCATCAGTGGTATTGTTTGCTTCAAACAGAAGGAGGGCACACATAGATTCAGAGTCTGGAATCTCAGTGGATGCCCTACTGATCTATGGTGGTATTCCATCCTGGACAGGATCCTTAAAGCCATTGAGTAGCTTGACTCGTAAAAGTTTCACAGAGAGATAGTTTCTACTTCACTTCATAAAGCTAAATAAGTCTGAGACATAAACTTCTCATTCCATTAATTCATCCATAGAATTCTCCAATTGGTTATAAAGCAGTGCTACTCAAACTTTAATGTGCATATGACTCACGTTAAGCTGCAGATTTCGATTCATTAGATCTGGGAAAAGGTCTGAGATTTTGCATTTCTTACAGTCTTCCTGGTGATGAGCATGCTTTGAGGAGCAAGGTGTTAGAAGTCATTGAACACCATACCCAGATCTATTTTACCCGAGTTCTGTGACTTTGGTCCTACAGTAAATATGGCAAAGGAGCTTCAAACCACATCACATAGGTAACTGTTTATATCGCCCCAAATTTCTAAATGAAAATGTTGTTCCAAATAAGGTTATTTCCAATAATACTTCAAAGTCTAAATAAAACAACACTGACCTACTTTCTCTTCTAAGCTAACAGAATCATATGTCAAAGCAATCAAAATTTCTTAGATCTGAAGATTCTGACGATTTCTAAGATTGAAAATGATACCAGAAACATGGCTCCAATTGCCTCCATAAACAATTACACTATCAAAACCTCTGATTTTTTAAACATAAAGGTTGATAAAGTAGACATCAAAAATAAGCCCCATTTATGAGATGAGAAAGGAAAATGCATTTACTATTTTTCTACCTAGGAGAATATATTCCTATAAGCAAGGAATAACTTCTATTTTTAAATTATTTATATGCATATATATTCTCTCAAAATTCAATTAAAAATAAACAACCCATTAAAATATACAAAATATAGGAACAGCACTAGATTTTAAAAGTTATGTGTATAACAAAGAAGCATATGAATAGATGCTTATTACCATTAGTCCTTAGGGAATGCAAATGAAAATCAAAATGAGATACCATTACAGGCCCACGAGGATCATCAATATTAAAAATGTCTGACCATACAAATGTTAATGAAGGTATGGAGGAAATGGATCTCTCATACACAGATTAGATATATAATATATACTTAATAAGTATATAACATAATAATAACTATGTGTATATGTGTGTATATGTATATATATACAGAAAGAGAGAGAGAGAGAAGCTATATCCTCTCTATTCTCTTTATCCATTCTGGTCACCAGTTTCAAGTGACCTAGAGGTGTCCCTGGGTGGCAATCGCAGAGACTGGGGTCCCAAGTGAATGTAAAGGCTCTTTTCTAGGTGGTGCTGGTGAGCTAACAAGGAAAAGGGAGAGCACCAAGATGGTATCCATGACCTTCCTTTCTTGAAAGCAGTTTCATAGGTTCTCAAAAGTGTGCCGGTCTTGAAGCCTGTCCCTCAGACTAAAGCTCCAGGACATGCAAAGAGGCCTCCTTCACAGAAAGACTGGGGACTAAGTGTGCCTGAGTCTGCTCTCTGTGCAGTGCTGTGGGGGACGGTACATACTTAAGAACTCTCTCCATTGGTTATAATCCTATGGGACCCACAAGCATGAACCCCATTGGAGCCACACAATGTAGAGGTGCCCCTCAGCAGTAGTCAGAAAAATCGGGGCACCAGACAGGGATATGAACGCCTTCCTGGGTGACACCAATTATTACGGTCCCCTGGGACCAGGAACACAAACTTCCCAGCCCCTCAGAGCCAGGTGATCAACATGCATCCCCTTTAGCGGCAGCCACAAAAATCAGGGCACCAGCCATATGTAAAATCTGACTTTCAGGACACACCAGTGGTCTGGAGGAGGGCAAAGGGAAAGTACAGGTGGTATTGTGGAGTCTCCATCTCCAGAGTGTTCCAGCAGGCTCCTGGATGTGCGTGTTAGATTAGATTCCTTCCCCTCAAGCCAACACTACATTATAAGCAGGTGAGCCTCCATCACTTAAGTCTGGGCACAACTGATTGCCTTTGACCTGGGCCCTGGAGCAGTTTGGTCTGTGCCCACAAGCCTTTTAAGAGCAATTTCTCAGATTGCTAGATTCTTGAGGGTCTTGGAATACACGCCCTGTTGGTTTTGAAGTTAGATGCTTTGGGGGCTTGTCTTTGGAGTGTATGTCTTAGATGTTGGGATGCCCAATGCAAGGTTCAAACCCTTCACTCTTCAGGGAGGAGCTCTGGATTTTCAGTTACCTCTCAGTTGTAGGACATTGTTCCTGGAGTGGGGTTTGTGGCAGCTGTGTCCTAGCTTCTCTTACCCGCTTTGATGTGGTTTTCTTCTCATTTGTCTTATGTGTAGTTGCCAATTACCCAGACTTCAGGGGTTTTAAAGAGGAATTATGCCATATGTATCTGAAGACCTAGTGTGTCTGTGGGAGGAGGTGAGTTAAGGATCTTCCTATGTCCACCTTGAACTGGGTCCTCCAGAAGCTCTTTAATTTAGTCGCAGTTGTTTTGTTGTTGTTGTTGCTGTTGTTGCCTGTGCTCTTGGTGAATTATCCTATGAGTAATATCTTAAAACATTCTACCTCAGATTAATACCCAACTTAATTTCAGAAATATACAAAATCTTTAGCCTACTATAGCTCCATTTCCACTACCTCTTTGGTGGTATTATTGCCATATAAATGTCAATTTAATGCATCATAAACCCATTAACATAGCTTTATAATTATTGCTTTATGTAGTTATCTTCTAAATCGGATGAGTGAGAAGTCTTACCAAAGCAGAACAAAAATAAATCCTGTTACATTAACCTAGTTATCCATGCTAGTGTTCTTTAATTCTTCATGTGAACTTGAATTACGTTCTTTTTTTCCTTTTTTTTTTCAACCTGAAAGACTCTCTTCAGTATTTTTGTAGGCCAGGTCGACTAGCTCCAGATTCTTTTTTTATTTCCTAGGACTGTCTTAATGTATTCTTCATTATTGAAGTATACTTTTGCTGGTTGAAAACTTCTGGGTTGACAAATCTTTTTCTTTCAGCACTTGTAACTGAATCGTTTCTGGTTTCCATCATTTTTGATGAGAAATCCCCTCTTAACCTTATTGAAAATACCTTGACTATGATAAGTCACTTTTTTTTCCTACTGCTTTTATTATTTTCTGCTTTTGTCTTTCATATTTTGACTGGTGTGTCTAAGTTGAATCTCCTTGAAATTATCATCCTTGGAATTTATTGTGCTTCTTGGATATGTAATGTTTTGGCCAATTCTGGTAAGTTTAAGGTTATTGTTCCTTGAAATGTTTTATGCTCTTTTCTGTCACATTTCATCTTCTAGGACCCTCATATGAGTGTTTGTACATATGATGATGTACCACTTTTCTTTGAGGCCCCATTCATTTTCTTTATTCTTTTTTTTTCCTACCTCAGTATTAATAATTCTAATAGACCCATCTTAAAGTTCACTGATTCTTTTCTCTGTATACTTTCATCTGCTATGGAACACTTGCAGTAAAGTTTTCACTTATGATACTTCTCAACTCAAGAATTTTAATTTTGTTCTTTTGCATAATTCATAGCTCCTTATTGTTAGTCTCTATTTGATGACACACTGCTCTAATATTTCATTTAGTGCATCATGTACAGCTTCTTCTAGTATTTAAACAGAATTATAATAGCTTATTTAAAGGTTTTGCCTAGTAAATATGCATCAGGATTTCCTCAATGGATTTCTATTGGCTATTCTTTTTCTATGCATGGGCAAAACTTTTCTGTTCCTTTGCATGTGTTTATTTTTTCTTAAAACATAGGCATTTTCTTTAGAGAGAGAGAGAGAGAACAAGTGAGCTCATGAGTGGGGAAGGGGCAGAGGGAGAGAGAGAATCTTAAGAAATCTCCACTGCCAGTGCAGAGCCCAATGTGGGTCTCCATCCCATAACCCTGGGATCATCACCTAAGCTGAAATCAAGAGCCGGATGCTGAACCAACTGAGCTACCCAGGCATCCCTGAAAAGGTAGGCATTTTATTTTTTATTTAAAAAGATTTTTTTGAGTATAGTTGATACACAGTGTTACATTAGTTTCAGGTGTGCAACATAGTGATTCAACATCTCTATGTGTTATGCTATACCCACCATAAATGTAGCTACCATCTGTCACCCCACAAGGCTATTACAATGTCATTGACTATATTCCTTATGCTATACCTTTTATTCCCATAACTCATTCATTCTATTACTGGGAGCCTGTATCTCCCAGTTATAAAGGAAAGGAAAGGAAAGGAAAGTGAGCCCCCTTTCCTCTGATAACCATCAGTTTGTTCTCTGTATTTATAGTCTGATTCTGTTTCTTAATTTGTTAATTTTTCTCATGTATTAATGCTAACAATTTTGACAAGTTGTAAGAAAGTATTCTTCTTTTTTAATTATTTAAATCCAAGTTAGTTAACATATAGTGTAATAATGATTTCAGGAATAGAATGTAGTGATTCATTACTTACACATAACACCAGCACTCATCCCAACAGTGCCCTCCTTGATGCCCATTGCCCATTTAGCCCATGCCCAACACAACACCGACCAGCAAGCTTCAGTTTGTTCTCTGTATTTAAGAGTCTCTTATGATTTGCCTCCTCTCCGCTTTTATCTTATTTTTGCTTCCCTTCCGCTATGTTTATCTGTTTTGTTTCTTAAATTCCACATATGAGTGAAATCACGTGATATTTGTCTTTCTCTGACTGACTTATTTTGCTTAGCATAATACACCGTATTATGTCAGTTGCCTTTCAGTTTTGCTTATTGTTTCCTTCGCTGTGCAGAAGATTTTTATCTTGGTGAGGTCCCAACAGTTCATTTTTGCTCCTGTTTCCCTTGCCTCTGGAGGCATATTGAGTAAGAAGTTGCTGCAGCCAAAGTCAAAGAGGTTGTTACCTATTTTCTCCTTGAGGATTTTGATGGCTTTCTGTCTTACATTTAGGTCTCCCATCCATTTTGAGTTGATTTTTGTGTATGGTGTATGAAAGTGGTCCAGGTTCATTCTTCTGCATGTCGCTGTCTAAGTTTTGCCAACACCATTTGCTGAAGAGACTGTCGTTTTCCCACTGGATATTCTTTCCTGCTTTGTCAAAGATCAGTTGGCCATACGTTTGTGGGTCCATTTCTGGGTTCCCTATCCTGTTCCATTGACCTAAGTGTCTTTTTTGTGTGTCAGTACCATAGTGGGTTGATAATTACAGCTTTGTAATACAGCTTGAAGTCCAGAAATGTGATGCCTCCTGCTTTGGTTTTCTTTTCAAGATTGCTTTGGCTATTTGAGGTAGTTTCTGGTTCCTTACAAATTTTAGAATTGTTTGTTCTAGCTCTGTGAAGAATGTTGGTGTTATTTTGATAGGGATTGCATTGAATATGTAGATTGCTTCGGGTAGTATCAACATTTTAACAATATTTGTTCTTCCAATCCATGAGCATGGAATGTTTTTCCATTTTTTTTGTGTGTCTTCTTGAATTTCTTTCATAAGCTTTCTACAGTTTTCAGTGTATAGATTTTTCATATTTTGGTTAGGTTTATTCCTAGGTATTTTATGGTTTTTGATGCAATTATAAGTGGGATCGATTCTTTGATTTCTCTTCCTGCTGCTTCATTATTGGTGTATAGAAATACAACTGATTTCTGTACATTGATTTTATATCCTGTGACTTTGCTGAATTCATAGATAAGTTCTAGCAGTTTTTTAGTGGATTCTTTTGGGTTTTCCACACATACAATCATGTCATCTGGAAGAGTGAAAGGTTAACTTCCTCTTTGCCAATTTGGATGTCTTTTGTTTCTTTGTGTTGTCTGATTGCTGAGGCTAGGACTCCCAACACTATGTTGAATAACAGTAGTGAGAGTGGACATCCCAGTCATGTTCCTGACCTTTCAGGGAAAGCTCTCAGTTTTTCCCCACTGAGGATGAAATTGGCTGTGGGATTTTGTACATGGCCTTTATAATCTTGAGGTATGTTCCTTCTATCCCTACTTTCTTGACAGTTTTTACCAAGAAAGGATGCTGTATTTTGTCAAATGCTTTTTCTGCATCTATTGAGAGGATCCTATGGTTCTTATTCTTTTTTTCTTAATATGATGTATCACATTGATTGATTGCAAATATTGAACCAGCCCTGAATCCTAGGAATAAATCCCACTTCATAGTGGTGACTAATTCTTTTAATGTATTGTCAGATCCAGTTTTCTAGTATCTTGTTGAGAATTTTTGCATCCAGTTTCACCAGGGAAATTGGTCTGTAACTCTCCTTTTTAGTGGGGTCTTTGTCTGGTTTTGAAATCAAGGCAAGCTGGCCTCATAGAGTGAGTTTGAAAGTTTTTCTTCCATTTCTATTTTTTTTTTTTTGGAACAGCTTAAAAAGAATAGGTGTCAACTCTTCTTTAAATTCTCCAGTCCTAGACTCTTGTTTTTGGGGAGATATTTGATTACTGATTCAATTTCGTTATGGATCTGTTCAAATTTTCTATTTCTTCCTATGTCAATTTTGGTAGTTTATATGTTTCAAGGAATTTGTCCATTTCTTCTACATTGCCCAATTTGTTGGCATATAATTGCTCATAATATTCTCTTATTATTGTTTGTATGTCTGTGGTGTTGGTTGTGATCTCTCCTTTTCATTTCTGATTTTATTTTTTTCAGTCATTTCTTTTTTGTTTTTGATCAATCTGTCTAGGGGTTTATCAATTTTATTAATTCTTTCAAAGAATCAGCTCCTGGTTTTATTGATCTGTTCTAGTATTTTTTTAAATTTCAATATCATTGATTTCTGCTCTAATCTTTATTATTTCCCTTTGTCTGCTGGTTTGGGGTTTTATTTACTGTTTCCCCCCAGGTTTTTAGGTATAAGGTTAGGTTGTGTATTTGAGACCTTTTTTTCCTTCTTTTGAAAAGCCTGGATTGCTATATACTTTCCTCTTATGACTGTCTTTGCTACACCCCAGAGGTTTTGGGACTGTGGTGTTATCATTTTCATTGGCTTTCATGTACTTTTTAATTTCCTCTTTAATTTTTTGGTTAACCCTTCATTCTTTAGTAGGATGATGCTTAATCTCGAAGTTTTCATGGCTTTTCCAATTTTTTTCTTGTGGTCTAAACACATAGCATGTGGTCTAAAACTATGTATGGTATGATCTTGATCTTTTTGTACTTGCTGAGGGATGATTTATGTCTCAGTATGTGATCTATTCTGGAGAATGTTCCATGTGCACCTGAGAAGAACGTGTATTCCACTGCTTTAGGATGAAATGTTCTGAATATATCTGTTAAGCCATTCCAGCCCAATATGTCATTCAAAACCATTGTTTCCTTGTTGATTTTCTGCTGATATGATCTGTCCATTGCTGTAAGAAGGGTGTTGAAGTCCCCTACTATCATGTTATTATTATCAATGAGTTTTTTATGTTTTTGACCAACTGATTTATATATTTGGGTGTTTCATGTTGGGGGCATAAATATTTACAATTGTTAGATCTTCTTGGTGGATAGACCCATTAATCATGATATAATGCTTTGCTTCATCTCTTTATTTTAAAATCTAGTTTGTCTGATGTAAGTAGGGCTACTCTAGCTTTCTTTTTATGACCATTAGCATGATTAGCATAGATTGTTCTCCATCCCCTTACTTTCAATCTGCAAGTGTCTTAGATCTAAAATGAGTCTCTTGTAAGCAGCATATAGATGGGTCTTGTTTCCTTGTGTTTTTTTTTTTTAATGTTTATTTTTGACAGAGAGAAAGAGAAGTGGGGGCAAGCATTGGAGGGACAGAGAGGGAGACACAGAATCCAAAGCATGCTCCAGTCTTTGAGCTGTCAGCACAGAACCCGAAGTGGGGCTTGAACCCATGAACTGTGAAATCATGACGTGAGCTGAAATCAGAGGATTAACCTACTCACCCACCCAGGCACCCCAGATGGCTCTTTGTTCTTACCCATTCTGATACCCTATGTCTTTTGATTCGAACACTTAGTCCATTTACAGTTCCATTTTCAGTGCACACTGAAAGATATGAATTTAGTGCCATTGTGTTCCCGGTAGAGTTGGTATTTCTGGTGATATTCTCTGATATTCTAGGCTTTGTTGCTTTTAGTCTTTTTTGTTCTGTTTTATCTTTTCCCCCACTCAAAGAGTCCCCCTTAAAATTTCCTGAAGGACTGATTTAGTGCTCACAAAGTTCTTTAGTTTTTGTTTGTCTGGGAAACTATCTCTCCTTCTATTTTGAATGTCAGCCTTTCTGATGAAAAATTCTTGACTGCATATTTTTCTGTCAGCACATTCAGTATATCCTGCCACTCCTTTCTGGTCTGCCAAGTTTCTGTAGATAGGTCTACTGTGACCCTGATCCCTTATAGATTAAGGACCTTTTTTTTCTCTTGCTGCTTTCACAATTCTTGCCTTGTCTGTGTATTTTGGAATTTGACTACAATATGCTTTGGTGATGGTTGGTTTTTGTTGAATCTAATGGGAGTTGTCTGTGCTTCTTGGATTTTGATGTCTACGTCCTTTACCAGATTAGGAAAGTTTTTGCTGTAATTTTCTCACATAAACCTTCAAAATGATTTTAAATGATATAAAGTAACATTTGTGAAATTCTGATTTCTTTCATTCCTGGGGATCGTGGTTGTGTCTGTTTCATTTAATGAATTTTGTAGACAAATTCTGCAATGTCTCTGTACTTTACTATGTGCTGATGCTGAAATCTGTTCAGTTAGCTTACACATCAGCTAATGATTGAACATTTTGTTAAATGCCTTCAATCAGTAAGTCCCTCACCTTTCATCAAGGTGCTCTTTGTGTGCATCGGGTCATACTGTCAACACTTTAGCAGCTTATAATTTTTCTTGGGCATTGACTGCCTCCTTTGACAGAGGCTTAAGTTCACAAATGGTGAGAGATTAAGTCCGCTTAGGTATTTAAAGTGCATGCAGATGACCTTGCATGTTTGCATGGCATCCTAGATCCCCAGGAATGTGTCAGAGATTTTCAAAGCTCCCTAAGTGTATCTCATCTCATTCATAAAAAGTCTTTTATCCTGACTCCAGTGTTATCCAACTGATAGTCCCATCTCAGGGAATAGTGATGTTAAACATTAATAGTTATCATTTTCATCAAAGACCCTGGGGGTAAAACTCTCTTGATAAGTAACGTTTTTATTTTCTTGCCTTACAGGATTATTTTTGTTTGTTTGTTTTTTTGTTTTGTTTTGTTTTTGTTTGTTTTTTTTTATGTGACATTTTTGGTCAATTAAATTAGTGGATGAGAAAAGAGCCAGTAATTGAAATTTTCTTATTAAGTGGTATTTTTTATTTTTGTGGTTCTGCCATTATCATGTGAAAATTATAAGCTGGCTATACCACAAGTGCAAGGAGGATAAAAAAATGAGAAGACTGGTGCCAACCTACTACTCCCTTTTTGGCTCATATAGATGTCATACCACTTATGAACCAAGACAAAAAAATCTCATTCCTTCCATCAGCTGGTGCCATGGAACCAATCAGGTTATGGACAGCATTTGAAAGTATATCAGCAGAATGTGGTACTCTGGATATACATAGGCCTGATGCCCATATTCCTATTAGGTCATATTATGAAAGTCACTATACCTAGTTAATCTTATGAATCATTAGATCAGGTAATACCCAGCTCATGATGGATAGTTTCAACTCCATATTCCTTTCATTTATCAAAGTCATATTTCAGTCTTTACTGGTTGCAGTAACTTGGCAGCAGCTGATTTTGAAAGAGCTAACCTTTTCAATTGTTCTAGAATTCTATGTGGTTCTGTCCTCTAACTTTTCAATCAGGGCTTATCAGAGACGCCATAAAGTATCATTATTCATCAAAGTTAAATTTCTAGATTTACCATTGTATTCTCTGCCAAATGACAAGACAGTTTGCAGTGCAGCCTGGAACTGCTGTGGACCCCACTCTTGCTTTGAGCTCCTTCTACAATTTGGATCTTTTTATATCTCCTGACAGATGTATCATGTGTCAGAATATGTTGGATGCTCAATTTCCAAAGAGACCCTCTAAATGCTTTGGGTTTTTAAAAGAGGTAGGGAACATTAGGTACCACTAGTTGTCCTTTATCTTATAGCAGAGTCCAGCAACTTTCTTCTGAAAATAACACATGGTAAATATTTTAGCATTGTAGCCTATATGTTCTCTGTCAGAGCTATTAAACTCTGCTGTTCTGTCTTGAAAATAGCTATGGATACTATGTTAATGGATGGCCGAGCTGTGTTCCAATAGAACTTTGTTCACCACAATAAGAGTCCTGTCCCTGGATTGTAGTTTTCCATCCCCTGCCTCATCATCTCCAAATGCCTGAGACCTTTGGATTCTAAAATCTTTACCAGATCCTAGTGGGATTTGTTTCTCACTCATTGGGATACATGCTTTCTAAGGCATTAACGGAAGTTGACACTTTCTGCTCACCATGTTCCTTTAGCATAATGTCATCATTATCATGTACCACCAGGATGGACTAATGGATGCCAAGATAATCAATAACCCTCAGTCTATTGTAATAGAAGCCTTTATCTTTTTCATGTAAAAGTCATGTTTAATCAGCATTACCATCAGGAATGAATACAGACAAGAATGCAGATCAGCAGCACAAATCAAGGGCAAAGTTGTGTTGCTCTCTTCCTATAAAGAAGGCACATTTCCACAATTGTGGGAAAAAGCTGCAATGTGGCAACTATTCAGTCACCCACCAGTATTCATCTGATTTTCGCCTGAGGCATACAGTAGGTTGAAGAGAGATATGACAGGGATCACCAGATCCCTATAACAGATTCAGATTCTTCAAGGCTTTGATGGCACTGATATGTTCTATGATTCACTATCTTGGCTAGAGGATAAGAAGGAGAGTATTGGAGCCCTGCAATGTTTTGTTTTTGTTTTGTTTTGCTTTTTTTTTGTTTTAATACATCTTTTTTTTCATATCATTAGAAATCAATTCATATTTGTTAAAGTGGATATAATGAATTGCACAGTCATTTGGTATTATTTATTTATTTCACTTGATTTAATTGCATAAATAATTATTTCATCTAAGCAAAGTTTTACAGACATCTAAAAAATATGGAAGTAATTTAGTAAATGCTCCAATAATAATCATTCTAATAACAACATAAAGAATGTTATTGAAGCACTAACGCTTATGTACAGGTGTCTCAGTAAAACTGGCCCATGCTAATTTAGTTTTAATTTATATATAATTTATATATAAAATTAATTTATGTATATATATATACATAATTTTTATTATGTATATATATACATATATATGTTATATATATATAATTTTATATATAAATATATATATTTTATATATATATATTTTTATATATAATTTGTAATTTATATGTTACAGGTTTTTGTAATTTTGTAATTTGTAAATTTGTAATTTATATGTAATTTATATGTAATTTATAGGTTTATGTGAGAAAATTACATATAATTATATATATATAATTTTAACCTCCAAAAGATGTTGCAATAACTATTTGATTTTTTCTTTACTTTTACAAAACATACTTCCATTCTAACTTACTCGGAATAATGTTAATATCTTTATAAGAAGCACAGACTACTAGAGAGCTGTGCATATATACACAGTTTTTAATGTGTAATTAAATACTAAGAAATATAATGATGATAACCATGAGTTTAGTTCAACAGCTTAGTTTCAATGTCATTTCATAATTCCATACTGGTCAACTTTGTTGGTTGTTCCAACTTCCTTTCTCTAAATTCAACATATGATATTACATAATTCCATATAAGAAGATTCTTGAGTCTAAACCTGGGTCAGCTGACTCAGAATTTCTGGTTCTGGAATCCTAGAATATCCTCTATTATTAAGTAGTCTATGTGATTTTTTTTTCTTCCAAGATTTTATTCAAATTCCAGTTAGTTAACATACAGTGTAATATTAGTTTCAGGTTTAGAATTTAGGGATTAAACATTTACATACAATATCCAGTGCTCATCACAACAAGTGTACTCTTTAATCTCCATCACTTATTTAACCCATCCCCTTGCCCACCTCCCCCCTGGTAGCCACCAGTTTGTTCTCTATAGTTAGGAGTCTATTTCTTGGTTTTCTTCTCCTTTTTTCCCCTTATGTTCACTTATTTTGTTACTTAAATTCCACATATGAGTGAAATCATGTGGCATTTGTCTTTCTCTCACTGACTTATTTCCCTTAGCATAATACTCTCTAGTTCCACCTGCGTCCTTACAAATGGCAAGATTTCTTTTTTTGTTGTTGTTAAGGTTGAGTAATATTTCATTGTGTGCGTATGTGTGTTTGTGTGTATGTGTGCGTGTGTGTGTGTGTGTGTGTGTATACATATATATGCCATATTTATACCGTATACCACATCTTGATCCATTCAGCAGTCAGTAGACATTTGGACTATTTCCATAATTTGGCTATTGTTGACAATGCTGCTATAAGCATTAGCATGCAGGTATCCCTTCCAGTTAGTATTTTTGCATCCTTTAGGTAAATACCTAATAGTATAATTGTTTGATCATAGGGTAGTTCTTTTATTAATTCTCCAGAGTGGCTGCACCAATTTGCATTCCCACCAACAGCGTAAGAGAGTTTCCCTTTCTCTGCATCTTTGCCCGCACCTGCTGTTCCTGTGTTATTGATTTTAGCCAATCTGACTCGTGTGAGGTGATATCTCATTGTAGTTTTGATTTGTATTTTCCTGATGATGAGTGATGTTGAGCATATTTTCATGTGTTTGTTGGTCATCTGTAGGTCTTTGGAGAAATGTGTGTTCATATCTTCTGCCCATTTTTAATCAGATTGTTTGTTTTTTGTGTGTGGAGTTGTATAAGTTCTTTATATATTTTGTATACTAACCCTTTATCAGATATGTCATTTGAAAATCTCTTCTCCTATTCAGTAGGTTTTCTTTACTTTGTCAATTGTTTCCTTCACTGTGCAGAAGAAATTTTAAGGTAGTCCAAAAATTTTTGTAGTCCAAAAATTATTTTTGCTTTTGTTTCCTTTATCTCTGGAGATATATCTAGTAAGAAGTTGCTGTGGCCAATGTCAAAGAGGCTACTGCCTGTGTTCTATTCTAGGATTTTAATTTTTTCCTATCTCACATTCAGGACTTTAATCCATTTTGGATTTATTTTTGTGTATGGTGTAAGTAACTGGTCCAGTTTTCCCGACACCATCTGTTGAAGAGACTGTCTCTTTTTCCATTGGATATTCTTTCTTGCTTTGTTGAAGATTAATTGATTATATAGTTGTGGGTTCATTTCTGGGTTTTCTATTCTGTTTCATTGATCTGTCTATTTTTGTGTCAGTACCATACAATCTTGATCACAACAGCTTTGTAATTACTTGAAGTCCGGAATTGTGATGTCTCCAGCTTTGCTTTTCTTTTTCAAGATTACTTCAGCTATTCAGGGTCCTTTGTGGTTCCATACAAAAGTTTTTTTTTTATATGAAATTTATTGTCAGATTGGTTTCCATACAACACCCAGTGCTCATCCCAAAAGGTGCCCTCCTCAATACCCATCACCCACCCTCCCCTAGCTCCCACCTCCATCAACCCTCAGTTTGTTCTCAGTTTTTAAGAGTCTCTTATGGTTTGCCTCCTTCCCTCTCTGTACCTTTTTTTTTCCCCTTCCCCTCTCCCATGGCCTTCTGTTAAGTTTCTCAGGATGCACATAAGAGTGAAAACATATGGTATCTGTTTTTCTCTGCCTGACTTATTTCGCTTAGCATAACACTCTCCAGTTCCATCCACGTTGCTACAAAAGGCCATATTTCATTCTTTCTCATTGCTAAGTAGTTAGTATTCCATTGTATATATAAACCACAACTTCTTTATCTTTTAAGATTGTTTCTTCTAACTTTGTGAAAAACTCTGTTGATATTTTTATAGAGATTTCATTAAATATGTAGATTACTTTGGGTAATATAGAAACTTTAACAATATTTGTTCCTCCAATCCATGAATGTGGAATGTTTTTCCATTTATTTGCATTGTCTTCAATTTCTTTCATCAGTGTTTTATAGTTTTCAGAGTATAGGTCTTTATGTCTGTGTTTAGATTTATTCCTGGGTATCATGGTTCTTGATGCAATTGCAAATGGGATTGATTCCTTGATTTCTTTTTCTGCTGCTTCATTATTGGCATATAGAAATGCAACACATCTCTGTAGGTTGAGTTTGTACCTTGCAACTTTACTGAATTTGTGTATCAGTTCTGGCAAACTTTTAGTGGAGTCTTTTGTGTTTTCTATATAAAGTATCATGTCACCTGCAAATATTGATAGTTTGACTTCTTCCTTGCTGATTTGAATGCCTTTTATTTCGTTGTGTTGTCTCATTACGGTGACTAAGACTTCCAGCACTATGTTAAATAACAGTGGTGAGAGTGAAATTCCCCGTTTTTTTTCCTGACTGTAGAGGAAAAGCTCTCAGTTTTTCCTCACTGAGGAAAATATTAGCTATGGGTGATTCTTCGATACTTTAAAATTTGTGCTCTGTCTCACACTTTGGCATTTGAAGTCACTGTAGATAGTGACTCAAGGGCTCAAGTCTAAATCCAAACTGTTCTAAAATTAACTTCAATATTGTATAGTGATTCTTTCATATTTTTCTTATTTACCTTTGTATTTAGCTCCTACCTTAGAAGTGAATTTCATTCACTTGATGTCTGGTCAATATTCTGACTCCTTTTAACGTGCCCAACTCCTTTAAGTCTATTTTATTTCTTCCATTCTTATTCTCAGAAAAAGCGTTTCACCTTGACCTATCTTCTTATGTACTACTCACTTCTACTGCAAGTTCTATGTGTGCTTGACTACTGAAATACAAGCCCTCTCTCTACCCATGAGCTACCATAAGACTCAAAGGAAAGTTAAGAATAAAAGACACACTGGAGATTAAAAAGTAAGCTCTGCCTTTGCCAAATGGGGAAATATACCAGAAAAATCCATTGACTAATGCAAGATCTAAATGAAAATTAATAGAACACAGTTTCTGCCAAGTACCCCATGCCTTAATGTGCATTTTTAAATTTGCAATATTAAACAGTTTTGTGCCATAATCTGCCCTTAATGATTTGTCAACACTTAATATCTTGATCTTTTCCAGTATAACTCCAACGCAATGTTTCATATCTGCTATTATTTTTGGCAGTATACAAACAAGATATTAAAACAGATTTTCGGCTTGAACATATTATGCCAGTCGTTTTTAAAATATTGAAAACAGGGGGCGCCTGGGTGGCGCAGTCGGTTAAGCGTCCGACTTCAGCCAGGTCACGATCTCACGGTCCGTGAGTTCGAGCCCCGCGTCAGGCTCTGGGCTGATGGCTCGGAGCCTGGAGCCTGTTTCCGATTCTGTGTCTCCCTCTCTCTCTGCCCCTCCCCCGTTCATGCTCTGTCTCTCTCTGTCCCAAAAATTAATAAAAAACGTTGAAAAAAAATATTGAAAACAGAAAAATTAGGGGTCATGTTCAACGCTTTTATGAAATATTTGGAGTTTTAGAACACAAACAAATTAAACAGCAAAAATTGAAATAAAACTTTGAAGATTATTAATGGTTAATGTCAAGCAAATATCCCTAGGAATTTTGCCAGCGGTACATATTTATATGTTTATATATACATTTTAACTACCTGAATATTTTTAAATAAGTGATTACATAAATATAATACAGAAACTTCAAGAGGCACTATTTATATTGTAATCTGTGAAAGTGGCACCCTCCTATTGTGTAATAGATATACTGATAAAATATAATTATTCCAACGTTCATTACTGAAGAAAAAGTATTTACTTGGAAAAGTCCAAAAAGCCAGTTACAATGAAATATATTCAATTAAAGTAAAATTTAAAACCCCAGCATTTCACCAGATGCTCTCTCTTATCCCTGGATGTTAAATCTGGACAGTGAAACTACAAATCCTTCTGGCTTCCAACTAGGGGAGGAGGAGGGTGCCTGGAGGAGGGAAGTGATGATATAACCTGATAAAGAAGGTAGGCTGGCCTGTTCTTAAGGAACAAATTCTGAACTTCCTTCGCTTCTACAAGTACTTTGTGAACTTAAATATGCTCACCAGGCAAAGATGTTTTAATTAGATGACAAAGCAAAGTTTTGGGTCTTGTTTTTCATGTACCCAAATGGCTCATGCTCTTGTCTAGAAGCAAGGAAATGGTACCTAAAGCTATGCTGAATAATATTCATTATTCCAATTTTGAGGTTTGGAATCTCTGAAGATGATGCATTCAGGGAAATCTTCCTTTAAGTTTATTTATTTATTTATTTATTTATTTATTTATTTTTGAGAGAGAGAGAGAGAGAGCAAGCAGGGGAGGGAGAAAGAGAGAAGCCCAAGCTGTGAGCACAGAACCTGACACAGGGCTTGAACCCATGAACTGTGAGACCATGACCTGAGCCGAAACCAAGAGTTGGATGCTTAACCAACTGAGCCACCCAGTTGCCCTGAAAACTTTTTTTAAATAATATGTGTGTAAACTGTACTGTGCCTGAGAATTAGCAATGGTACTCAGAATGGTATATGTGGAATGTACGAATAGTTATGTGCAGGGGCGCCTGGGTGGCTCAGTCGGTTAAGCGGCCGGCTTTGGCTCAGGTCATAATCTCGTGGTCCGTGAGTTTGAGCCCCACGTCGGGCTCTGTGCTGACAGCTCAGAGCCTGGAGCCTGTTTCAGATTCTGTGTCTCCCTCTCTCTGACCCTCCCCCATTCATGCTCTGTCTCTCTCTGTCTCAAAAATAAATAAACGTTAAAAAAAATTTTAAAAATATAGTTATGTGCAAAAAGCCAGAAAAATGATATGTCCTTCTCTCATAGTAGTAGAGACATCCCAGGATAACTTTTTTGGAATGCCAAAGCCTACCTTCCACTGTCCTGTTCCAGGGAACTTTGGAAATGTAATGTTGCAGAATACTAAATGCTATGGTTTTCCTTCTCTGGACAGAGTGACCAAATCTATGATAATAGCTATAAGGAATTAGAGGGAAGGGGCAGATTGGAAAATGCATTCTCTCAGAGGAAGAGGAAGAAGGGCAAGCCTCCAAATGAAAAGCAAACTTTTAAAGTTGAAGACAACATGGTAAGACCTTATAGGAAGGTTTTAACTATTTTTCCCTTTTTACACTGGACTATGGGAAAATTTATGATTAAAATTCAATATTTAGTTTGATTTGTTTTAATTTTCTGTATTTTTCCTTTGTTCCTCTTCTATATCTTGATTTTCTCTGAGCTCCAAGGGAACATTAACATTCACAAGCATATATGTTCATGGTGGTGAGAAAACTAAAGGAAAAGAAAATGAAGGTGTGTTCATTTTCTCTGTTACCCTTAAATAGAAAGCAGAATTTGAATAGTTAACTGAGTATGTTCCGAGCACAATTGACTATTGACTATTAGGTCTCCATCTTTATCTGGAAAAGCCTAACTTATTCTTCAAGGTTAGCTTAAATATTATCTCATCTATCAAATTTTTACCAACTCCTCCAGTCTAGTATTATTTTTCTCCTTTCCTACCTGACAGTAAGACACGTCATACATATGTTTCTTTCCGTGGCTAGATGTATAACTTCCCCTAGTCAGGGAATTATCCTGAATGCCTATGCCTTCAGCTTTTAACATAGGGCATTGCATATAGAATATGCAATGATAATGTGGAATGATTATGGTTGAATATCATTGTTGAAAAGAATCTGTAATAAAAATTGAAAGGAAGAGGGAAAGGGGAAGGAAGGGAGGGAGGAAGGATGGAAAGAAGGAAGGGCTGTTTGGGAAGGAAGCATGACCTTGCATACTCTAATGTACATAAATACACATTTTAACAAATATTCATGAAAAAATATATTTCGTCCCTTGCTATGTGCAAGTACCAATTTAAGAGTGTCATTGAGCTCAATATACAAGCTCTCTTTGAAACTCTAGTATATCTATGTGCATTGTCACAGTTCTTTACAAATTATACTTAAGAATAAATCTATTAGTACTCATTTTTGGAAGTAGTAAGTGAATGTTCCAAATTTACACACTAAATTTTCTTAGTTAGTTAGAAAAGGATTACAGAGTCAAAGTGATTCATGTACATTTAAAATTTTGGTTCTTGAAAGGACTTAAAGGGGAAGTTAGAAATAAGCAGTCTTTGATTTACTACTGCTGCTCTAAGTTCAGTTCTATATTGAAACACCTATCTCCCAATGTCCTCTTCTCTCTCTTGGTTCTTTTCCTATATTGAGTCCCACCTGATGAAACTAACTTGGTGGATGCGGTTGTTGCTTTGCCCAGATCTTCTTTGTCAGCAGGAACTTCCCTCCCCCAGATGCTGTGAGTACTGGCCGATAATGGCTCACAGTTGTTTCTCCTCCGGGTCAATGGCCTTCCTTCAAAGAGGATCTGCCTAACAGAAGAGTATGCTCTGTCTCTTCCCATTCTGGAACGATCAAGACCAAAGATTGGCTGAAAGACAGGTGTATGATTCCAGCCCCTTACCTCAAAGAGAGAACGGCTCTATTGTGCAATTCCTGTTCCAGAGTTACCTTATGGGATTAGATTGAACTCGGTGGGTGGATGCAACCACATCCTTGTTAGACGTTTTCCCCTGCTCTATCCAGCTTTTCTTTTCTTGAGAGCACTCCCCCAATAAAGAACTTGAACACAAATATCTCTCCAACTCTTCTGGGGAAGCTGACCTCAGCCATAATAAAGTTTTTAAGGATTGAAGTAAAGAATTTCCCGACATTTCTCTTTTTATCTATAAGCCAAATATATTAAGCAATTTTCATGTTGGAGTTTTCAGGGAGAGCAGTGTTTGACTCATACTGCTTGCTAAAGTTTAAAGTTTTGTCACATGAATAATTAGATATGCAATTTAGTGATACATCTTTCTAAGACACTCAACCTTTATTATGAATCAAATTTTATTACTCAGAAATCAGAGGGGCTAGATGGTTAAGAAAGTGTGAGAACTGGAACCATTTTTTCCCAGTGAATAACACATGTATCACTATCTCTAGTCTTGAAAACATGACTCTTCTCATGTGATTCCTTTTGTACATAGGCCATAAATTGCTTCCCTTGTGATTACACATGGTCTTTTTAGTATAACCAAAGCTACAAAAATTTACAATATATGCTATAATTGGTCATGTACTTACTTCAGTAGTTTTTGAATATTAGCCTGAGTATTAGGCAAGTTTCTCCAGAGAAGCAGAACCAATAGGATAGATGATAGATTAGATAGATAGATAGATAGATAGATAGATAGATGATAGATTGATAGACAGATAGATGACATGGATATAGATAGATATAGATAGATATAACTTATGGTGATGATATTCACTATAGGGAATTGGCTCATGCAATTCTAGAAGATGAGAAGTTCCACAATCTGCTTCTTCAAGCTGGTAACTCAGGAAAGTTGGTGGTATAATTGAGCTTCAGTCTGAGGGCTTGAGAACCAGGAACACTAATGGCAGAACATCAACCTCCCAGCTCAAACAGTTAGGCAGGAAAGGTCAAATTCTTTCTTCCTCTGCCCCTTGTTCTACTCAGGCCTTCTGCAGATTGAGTGATGCCCACCCACTTTGGGTAGGGCAAACTGCTTCTACTGGGTCCACCAATTCAAATTCCAATTTTATCCAGAAACACCCTCACAGCCACACTCAGAATAATGTTCAGTTAAACATCTGCACATCCTGTAATCCACTCAAGCTGACATGTAAAAATAACCATCTTAGCCTAGGATTAATTTAGCAACCTTGGTCTCCATTGATAGTTTGAATAGGAGCCCCTGAAAGGCTGAGATTGTATCTTCTGTTCTTCATTCTCAGATTTTAATATAGTATGTGTCTTTTCTTTTAAGTTTTTTAAAATAAAATTAAAAATTTTAATTTTTGAGAGAGAGAGAGAGAGAGAGAGAGACAGAGTGCAAGCAGGGGAAGAACAGAGAGAGAGGGATACACAGAATCCGAAGCAGGCTCCAGGCTCTGAACTGTCAGCACAGAGCCTGATGGGGGCCTCGAACCTGCAAACCATGAGATCATGACCTGAACTGAAGTCAGACGCTTAACCAGCTGAGCCACTCAGGCACCCCTCCAATTCTTTGTTTTAATGTTTGTTTGTTTGTTTGTTTGTTTAGAGAGAGAGAGAGAGGGAGAAGGAGACAGCATGAGCAGGGGAGAGGCAGAGAGTGAGGGAGAGAATCTGCGCTGACAACACGGAGCCTGATGCAAAGCTCAGTCTCATGAACCATGAGATTATAACCTGAGCTGAAATCAACAGTCGAGATGCTTAACCGACTGAGCTACCCATGCAGCCCAAACTTCTTTTTAATTCTTGATGGATCTTACACAAGGGCAGATGGGCTCTAAACAATACCTGTCAATATCTATATCTCTAGGGCTTACCACAATATGGAAAGAATAAACAATGTTTATTGAATATATACATATAAGAAATTTATCAGTCTAATCCAGTCTCATTCAGTTTTAATTAAAACTGAATTTAATTAAAACCGACCGTGCTCAATTTCTCAAGAGTTTTGGAGCCCAAAGTTTCATAACCAAGTAATTGAGATATACTACTAAACCTGGAACATCACCAATCTGATGACACCACCATTTTTTAAAAAAATTTTTTTTTAATTTACATCCAAATGAGTTAGCATCTAGTGCAACAATGATTTCAGGAGTAGCTTCCTTAATTCCCCTTACCCATTTAGTCCATCCCCTCTCCCACAACCCCTCCAGTAACCCTCAGTTTGTTCTCCATATTTATGAGTCTCTTCTGTTTTGTCCCCCTCCCTGTTTTTTATTATTTTTGCTTCCCTTCCCTTATGTTCATCTGTTTTGTAACGTAAAGTCCTCATATGAGTGAAGTCCCATGATATTTGTCTTTCTCTGACTGACTAATTTCACTTAGCATGATACCCTCTAGTTCCATCCCTGTAGTTGCAAATGGCAAGATTTCATTCTTTTTGATTGCCGGGTAATACTCCATTGTATATATACATATATATACCATATCTTCTTTATCCACTCATCCATCGATGGACATTGGGGCTCTTTCCATACTTTGGCTATTGTTGATAGTGCTGCTATAAACATGGGGTGCATGTGTCCCTTCGAAACAGCACACCTGTATCCTGTGGATAAATGCCTAGTAGTGCAATTGCTGGGTCGTAGGGTAGTTCTATTTGTAATTTTTTGAGGAACCTCCATACTGTTTTCCAGAGTGGCTGCACCAGCTTGCATTCCCACCAGCAGTGCAAAAGAGATCCTCTTTCTGATGATATCACCATTTCTATTTTTATCTATGTTCCTTTCAAAAATCCCAGCACAGTGTGATGACACCTTGTCTTTCTTACTTTCTTCTCTTTCTCTCTCCTTCTCTTTCCCTCTCTTTC
Organism: Panthera leo; assembly: GCF_018350215.1. NCBI lineage: Eukaryota > Metazoa > Chordata > Mammalia > Carnivora > Felidae > Panthera > Panthera leo. The sequence continues at coordinate 2,207,036 of NC_056695.1, read as the reverse complement.
TCTGACTCTCTTTTTCTCTTACACATGCACACATATACATAACCACAGTTTAAACAATTTTAAAAGAACTTGCTGTTTCATGGGATGGCATTTATCTCTCTGTGTTTATGAAAGCCCAGGTTTTCAAACTTACAGTTTGAAAAATTAGTTTTCAGCAAGAGAATGGGTGTGTATACCCCTTGGGAAGACTAAAACAACAACAACAACAACAACAACAACAACAACAACAGTCTATTGTGGCTGTGAAGAAAACAAAGTTGCCAGCTTTCTTTTGCAATAAAAATTATAATTGTCATTTGGAACATTATGGTTTACTAACTTCTTAAATCATAAGCAATTATAATTGCCCTAAAAATCTGTCCATTCTTCATATAGACTTCCTAAAGAGCTATTTGGAAACAATTTTATTATTTCAATAAGTGTGTTAGATATAAAGACATGAAATGCCAGTAAAGAGTACTACGTATATAATTTCCCCAATCAACATATTATGTACATTAATATTATCTACCTTTTAATAATAAAAACAGGCGTTTCTATGTGGTTTAGTTTTAGGAGAAAAAATACTATTTTCCCTTGTTAAGAGGGGATATTTGGTTGGGCTAAATGGGTGACAGGCACTAAAGAGGACATTCTTCAGGATGAGAAATGGGTGTCATATATAAGTGATGAACCACTGGGCTCTACTGAAGCTAAGACTAAACTGGATGTTAACTAACTTGAGAATAAAAAAATAAAAAATATAGACAATGAGACTTCTCATAAAATAATCTCTCTTTTATATCTTTGGCGCCTCTAGTTTATTTCTGTAGCTCAGGTTTATATTTTTTCCACAAAAAGTTATCGGTTGATATTTTTGTTCTTTATACAGAAGACTTACCAAAAAAGGAGAGCTAATGATTTGGGCTGCTAATTAAAGGGGAAAAGGACCAATAGTGAAGGGCTTGACTGACAAAGCGTAAGAGTTGGGCTTTTCCTCTAAACCTCAGCCATTTGCACGTTAAACAAAAATGGTTTAAAATTTATGTAGATAAGAGTCAGGGTGTAAATGCAGGGACCCAGTAGGAAGTTCTTGCAATACTAGTGAGCCGAGTCTTAGACAAGAGAGGTAGTGGATATGGAAGGAAGTAAATACATTGGCGGTATGTTTTGGATTTCTTTTGGCACGTCCATTTGGAAAGCGTGTGTATGCTTCTGAAGGAAGCCATGCTTAATTCAGCCCTAACTAAGAGAAAGAAAATTATACCACTATAATGCACTCCCAGTTTTAAAAATGAATAATAGCTATTATGCCTTTCATCAAAAGTTCTAATGTTCAGTGACTTCTCTATAGTCTCCCTTTAACAAAGAAGTCACCTTGATATCTAAACTAGATATTAAACTAGATATTTATTTTTATTTATTTATTTTTATTAACGTTTATTTATTTTTGAGACAAAGAGAGACAGAGCATGAATGGGGGAGGGTCAGAGAGAGAGGGAGACACAGAATCTGAAACGGGCTCCAGGCTCTGAGCTGTCAGCACAGAGCCCGACGCGGGGCTCGAACTCACGGACCGTGAGATCATGACCTGAGCTGAAGTCGGACGCTTAACCGACTGAGCCACCCAGGCGCCCCTAAACTAGATATTTAAAAATGTGTTTGCCTGCCTGTGGTGTAAACCAGTAAACTTTGATATATGTTAGCTAATTTCACTATCATTCTCAGAATTCATTATAAATTACTATGACTTGTTTGTATTTGATTTCTCAAGTATATCACCTTCCTCATTTTCTACTTTTTGTCTGATTAATTTACAGTGATAAATTAGTAATATGATGTTTAATCAGTTCAAAGTATGTACTCTTGATGTTTCTTCTCTGCAATGTTTTAATCTAGAATCTTCCCAGGACACATTATTTCAGCTTTTTAAATTTTTTTTTATTTAAGAAATTTTTTTCAATGTTTATTTATTTTGAGATAGAGAGAGACAGAGTGCAAGTGGGGGAGGGGCAGAGAGAGAAGGAGACACAGAATCCGAAGCAGGCTCCCGGCTCTGAGCTGTCAGCACAAGCCTGACATGGAGCTCGAACTCACAATCTGTGAGACCATGACCTGAGTGAAGTCAGTCGCACAACAGTCTGAGTCACCCAGGCGCCCCTGTTTTTGCTTTTTTTATTTTTTTTAATGTTTATTTATTTTTGAGAGAGAGAGAGAGAGGGAGAGACAGAAAGAGCACAATAGAGGGAGGGGCAGAGAAAGAGGGAGCCACAGAATCTAAAGCAGGTTCCAGGCTCTGAGCTGGCAGCACAGAGCCCAATGTGGGGCTCGAGCCCACAGACCGTGAGATCATGACCTGAACCAAAGTCAGATGCTCAACCAACTGAGCCACAAAGGCGCCCTTCATTATTTCAGCTTTAACCCTGGAAAGTGTTTATAGCCTTTTTAGTCTCTTAAACGTCAAAATCTGTTTACCTCTGCCATTATTCAATATTTAACCAAAAATGAAATCATGTGAAAACTTTTGAGAAATAAAAGAGAAGCATATGATAAAAATAAAAGTATGGTGATTACTCAGAAGAGCATTTTTTTAACTCGTCATGAAAAATTAGTTCTCTAATTAAGTAAGGCAATGACAAGATATCTTTTGACATATGTCTTCCTATTATATTCCATGTTCAACTAGAATCCAGCAACTAGTTCCATATATCTGTATTTTATGCCTTAGGTTTTTGGTTGCTTGTTTTCACCATTGAAAAGTTCAGAGGTCAAAGTTAATGTATTTGGCTAAAAATTAAATTCTTGATTTTACTATATAATAATAAATATAATAATAAATATAATAATAATTGATTACCTCTTAATCTAAGTATTAGGTTCTTTTTTTCAAAATTTTGTTTAAATTCCAGTTAGTTAACATATAATGTAATACTGCTTTCAGGAGTAGAATTTAGTGATTCATCACTTACATGTAACACCCATTGTTCAACACAAGTGTGCTCCTTAATACCCATCACCCATATAGCCCACTTCTGCCCACCTTCCCTCCATCAACCCTAAGTTTGTTCTCTATAGTTAAGTCTTTTATGGTTTTCTTTCTTCTTTTTTTTTCTTCCCCTTTGTTCTTCTATTTTGTTTCTTAAATTCCACATATGAGTAAAATCGTATAGTATTTGTCTTTCTCTTACTGACTTATTTTGCTTAGCATAATACACTCTAGCTCCACCCACATAATTACAAATGGCACAATATCATTCTTTTTGATGGCTGAGTAATATTCCATTGTGTGTGTGTGTGTGTGTGTGTGTGTGTGTGTGTGTACATACACATCTTCTTTATCCATTCATCAGTCAATGGACATTAAGGCTATTAATATATTCTTTCTTGTACACATTCTATTTTTTTAAAGTTTATTTATGTTGAGAGAGAGAGCAAGAAAGGGGCAGAGAGAAAGCAAGAAAGAGAGAATCCCAAGCAGGCTCCGCACTGTGTGGAGCCGACATGAGGCTCAAACTCATAAAGTGTGAGATCATGACCTGAGTCTAAATCAAGAGTTGGACGTTTAACCGACGTTTAACCGAGGGATGCCCAGGCACCCCTCTTATGCACATTCTCATTTTATATATAATATAAAGTAGTTAAAAAATGTTCTTGGTAACACACATTAAAATAATGTACTGGGATGTCATTGTAAAGAAGTTTCATATGTAGATAAATACACACTCATAGTGACTATGTAAGTTCCATGTTAATTCTGTTAAAACTCATAGAAGGCATTTGTATTTCTTAGACATACAAAATTATTCAATAAGCAGTTGTAGAAAATCACTTTAAGTATAAAAATATTTATTACTGGGACACCTGGGTGGCTCAGTCTGTTGAGCATCCGACTCTTGATTTCAACTCAGGTCATGATCTCATGAATCATGACATTGAGTCCCACATCAGTCTCTGCACTGGCAGTGGGGAGACTGCTTGGGATTCCCTCTTTTCTTCTCTCTCTCTGCCTCTCCCCCTTCACTGCTCATGCTGGCATGTGTGCATGCTCTCTCTCAAAATAAATAAATAAACATATAAAAAATTATTACTTGTAATTTAGTTGGTGGATAAATTTAAAGAGATTGCAATTTAAAATCTAAATTTTAAACATGGCTTTCTATTTTTTCAAAATTTCAAGAGACTCTGGCTAGAAAAATATAGAAATATAATAAAATATGCTAATATAAAGGTGGCAAAATAATTTTTCAGCCAAACTAGATTGTACAGAAATTTAGACCACTTCTTTTTTTATTTTTTATTTTGAGAAAGAAAGAGTATGAAAGTGGAGTAGGAGGAAAGAGAGAGGGAGAGAATCCCAAGCAGGCTTTGAACTGTCAGCATGGAGCCTGACTCAGGGCTCAATCTCAGGGCCATGAGATTATGACCTGAGCCATCTGAGCCAAAATCAAGAGGTGGACGCTTAACTGACTGAGCAACCCAGACACCCCAGAAATTTGGACCCTTTCTTTTATTTTTTTATTTTTTTAATGTTTATTTATTTTTGAGAGAGAGAGACAGAGACAGAGAGTGAGTGGGGGAGAAACAGAGAGAGAGGGAGACACAGAATCTGAAGCAGGCTCCAGGCTCTGAGCTGTCAGCACAGAGCCTGATGTGGGGCTTGAACTTGTGGACCATGAGATCATGACTTGAGCTGAAGTCGGATGCTCAACTGACTGAGCCACCCAGGCACCCCTAGTCCCCTTCTTTTAAAACTATTAAAGATTTATAAAGTAATAAATAACTTTGATAGACAAATCTTTCTTATATTTACTAACCTGCTGAATTATAAAAATCTCAATTTACTTACATCAAAAATTATTCCTTTTCAATTTAAACAGGAAAATAAATAAGAGAAAGGAAATACATGCAAATGAAGAATAATTTTCTGCACTTCAAAGAGGCAAAATAGACAACCATACATAGAGTAGTAAGTTTTTAGTTACCTTTACTTAATACACTATTTAACTCAGTTTCACTCATTTTGGCCACATTAGGAGAGCTTTGACTTCCTACCATCCAGAACTATGAGAAACAAGTTTCTATTGTGTAAGCCACAAATCATTAAATGATATACGGAAACGTGTATGTGTCTAGACAATTTGAAATCAAAGTTTCAACTCAATGAAAACTTAGTTATGATATTTTGTATAGAACTCAAGCTTATTACCATTCACATCATCACCATAAAAGGTAGCTATTTTTCAAATTTTTTAACATACAAGAAATTTATTAGAATTATGGGGTAATCATAACTTGCTGGCTTGAAAATATATCCGCCAAAGTGGTTATCACTTAAGTTGGAAGGTCATAAAGAGTCAATATGAAAAAATGATTACTGGCTATGCTTCTTTTGAATTTATGAAGAAATGAGTGACAGAGAAAGTCAACAAGGAGTTGGAGACAAGAAAAGAAACCAAAGCTGAAAAAATCTTGTTTCTGAGAAAGAGTCCCTTAGTGTATACACAGAACTCCAAAAATCCTTAAGAAGTACAAGGTGAAGGAAGGAAGGAAGGAAGGAAGGAAGGAAGGAAGGAGAGAAGGAAGGAAGAAAGGAACAAAGGAACGAAGGAAGGAAGGAAGGAAGGAAAAAGGGTGGGCAAGTGAGTACAACCATTCCACCATCTTTCCAACTAGTCAGGTAATCATAAGCAATATACTTTGCCATGGGCACATTTGTTCATTTGTGTTAATTCTGTTAAAATTTATAAAAATAAATCGGGGTGCCTGGGTGGCTCAGTCGGTTGAGCGTCCAACTTCGGCTCAGGTCATGATCTCACAGCTCGTGTGTTTGAGCCCCGCGTTGGGCTCTGTGCTGACAGCTCAGAGCCTGGAGTCTGCTTCAGCTTCTGTGTCTCCCTCTCTCTCTGCCCCTTCCCCGTTCATGCTCTGTCTCTCTCTGTCTCAAAAATAAATAAACGTTAAAAAAAATTTTTTTAAGAAGAGGAGAGACCAGAGTGTTCTCTTTCTGTGTGTGTACAAAGAAGAGGTCATGTGAGCATAGTGAGAGGGTGCTCACCTGTAAGCCAGGAAGGGAGCCCTCCCTGAGAATGAATTAGCGAGCACCTTACTCTTTGACTTCCTACCATCCAGAACTATGAGAAACAAGTTTCTATTGTGTAAGCCACATACACAGTGATGTGTTGTTATGGAAGACTGAGTAGAATAATACAAATAGCTTGAGAATGAAAGGCTTTCTCTCAGTCCCGGGGGTCCACGCCTCATGAGTTTTATGTCTAAGAACTCCATCAGTCTCTCAGGGTGAAATTAAGACAAAGATCTGCTTTGGTGTCTGGCAGGCAAGGGGGGAAGGTAAACATTCTGAAATACACTACAGTTTTGTTATAAATACAGTGTTATAATTACAGTGTTTTGTAATAAACTATGAAGTTTCAGACTTCAAGGAAAACTGGTTTCTCAGAACCTATTCAACCTGGGGAGGAAGAGGAATATTCAAGTCAATCTCCCTCTACAATTTGATCTAGGGGGCTGAGACTTGCAGAATTCTAGAATGTTTTCTCTTCTTTTACTACACTGCTTTCATGTATAATAATAGGGGACTACCGCTGAAGGACCTTCAAGTTCAGACTTTATTTAAAAGAGCCTTTTGAGGGGCGCCTGGGTGGCTCAGTCGGTTGAGCGCCTACTTCGGCTTGGGTCACGATCTCGCGGTCCGTGAGTTCGAGCCCTGCATCGGGCCCCTGTACTGACAGCTCAGAGCCCGGAGCCTGTTTCAGATTCTGTGTCTCCCTCTCTCTGACCTTCCCCCATTCATGCTCTGTCTCTCTCTATCTCAAAAATGAATAAAAACGTTAAAAATTTTTTTTTAAAAGAGACTTTTGAGAAATACACAAAACAATGAGAGAGACAAAAGCAAGGACACTAAAATAAATATTAGCTTCTGACACTACAGCTATGTAGAGTATACATGGCCTTACTCCTACCAATATAAACATAAAACCTCATAATAAAAGCTTATTTGTCTCATTTTCTTTTACTTGATGTATAATATCCAGCTTTTAACAAAAATGTTACAAAGCAAGCTAAATGCCCAGAAAGTAAAACCAAATCAGAGTCTGAAAAGAAAAAGCAAGCATCAGACTAAGACCCAGATATGACAGAAACTATAGAATTGTAAGATGGGGAATTTAAAGTAATTATGATTATGGTAAGGGCTTTAAAGAGAAAAGTGGACAATACACAAAAAGAAATGTATAATGAAAGAAGAGATAAACACTCTAAGAAAGCATAAACATTAAATGCTAAAAATCAAAGCACAATAATAGAAGTGAAGAATACTTTTCTTGCCATTTTTGACAATATGACTAGATCTACACAATATTATGCTAAGTGAAGTAAGTCAGAGAAAGAGAAATGCTGTATGATTTCAATTATATGTGGAATCTAAAACAAAACCAAAAAAATGGACTTTTTAGTACAGAGAACAAACTGGTGGTTACTAGAGGAGAGGTGGGTGGGGGGATAAGTGAAATAAATAAAGAGGATTAAGAGACACAAACTTCCAGTAATAAAATAAATAAGTCATAGAGATAAAAGCACATCACAGGGAATATAGAATAATGTAATAACATTCAATGATGACTATGATAATTTGATGAACACTGGGTAATGTACAGAATTATTGAATCAGTATGTTGTACACCTTAGACTAATACAACATTGTATGTTAATTATACTTCAATAAAAAAATACCTTAAATGGGCTTATCAGTATATTGGACATAGCCAAGAAAAAAATTCAGTGATCTTGAAGACGAGTCAATACAAAATTCCCCAACTGAAAAACAAGGAAAAGAAAATAAAGAAATGAAACAATGTCAACAACTCAGGGGAAATTACAAAAGAGGTATAGGTAACATACACACTCAGGAACACCAGAAAGGAAGAAAGGAGAGAAACAAACAGGAAATATTTAAAGTAGTCATGGCTGATAATAGTTCAAAATTAATGGCAAATACAAAACTACAGATCTAGGAAGCTCAGAGAACACCAAGTAGGAAAAATACCAACAAAATTGCACCTATGGCATATCATATTCAACTACAAAACTTCAAAATAAAAACAAGGAGAAAATCTTGACATAAGCCATGGGAAGGAAAGGGGGGGTACCTTACACATAAAAGAACAAGGGTAATGATTACATTGGATATCTCTTTAGAAGCCATGCATACAAGTAGAGAATAAAGTAAAATATTTAAAGTTTTTAAAGAAAAAAACACCAACCTTGAATTCTGCATTCAGTAAGATTATTCTTCAAAAGTAAAGATATAAAGACTTGCACAAATGAAATGTAAGGGAATTCGTTACCAGTAGACCTGCTTTGAAAGAAATGTTAAAAAAAGTTCTTGGGAAAGGAGAAAAATTATATAGGTCTGAAATTGAGATTTACATAAAGAAAGAGTGTTAGAGAAGGAATAATGAAAATAAAATGAAATATTTTATTTTACTAATTAATTGATGACAGTTTGTTCAAGATAATAACAACAATGTATTGGATGATTATAGCTTACAGATAAGTGAAGTGAATGACAACAATGTTGCAGACATGGAAGGGAGGAATTGGGGATACTCTGTACAAGGCACCTATACTTCTCATAAATGGTATAGTATTTTTTGAAATTGGACCTCAATTATTATAAATATATGTTGCTAACTGTATAGTACCCACTTAAAAAAAACAATAATTGATCAGAAAGAAAATGGAATCATATTAAATCTTCAATAAAAAACAGAGAAGGAAGAAGTGGAAGACAAAAACTAAAAACAAAAATAATGTCAACAAATAGAGAAGACTTACAAATATAATAAATATTAATCCAATAGTATCACTTGAAATGTGAATGGTCTAAATACACCAACTGAAAAAGACCGTCAGAGAATTTAAGAAGAAGAAAAGCAAGACCCGACTACGTGTTGTCTACCAGTAACCTACTTTGAATATGAACACATAGATAGATTAAAAGTAAAGGGATAAAGAATGACATACCATGCTAATACTAATCAAAAGAAAGCTAAAGTAGCTATATTCATTTCAGACATAGCTCATTTCAGAGCAGAGAGAATTACATTACAAATAGGAGCTTTACCTACTCATCAAGTGGTCACTTCTCTAAGACTTAAAAACTCTTCCTTAATGTATACAATGAAAAACAGAGTGTTAAAATAGATGACACAAAAATTGACAGATCTTCAAGGAGAAATTTACACATACTAGAGATTTCAATATTCCTCTATCAGTAACTGAAAGATCTAGTAGGCATAAAATTGCTAAGAATATAGTTGAGCTTAATAATATACCATCAGTCAAGTAGATCTAATTCACATTTATAGAACACTTGAGAAACAGAAGAATGCATATTCTTTTCAAGCTTACATGGGTCATTCATGAAGATAGACCACATTTTGGACCATAAAAAATGTTTTACCAAATTTAAATGAATATAAATTATAGAAAGCATACTTTCAGACCACAATGGAGTTAAACCAGAAATCAATAACATAGAGACTAAACAACACATTTTAAAAACATTTTTTTAATGTTTATTTATTTTTGACAGAGAGAGAGAGACAGAGCATGAGACCGGGAGGGGCAGAGAGAGTGGGAGACAGAGAATCCGAAGCATGCTTCAAGCTCTGAGCTGTCAGCACAGAGCCCGATGCAGGTCTCAAACTCACAAACCGTGAGATCATGACCTGAGCTGAAGTCCGACACTCAACCGACTGAGCCACCCAGGTGCCCCTATACAACACATTTTTAAATAATATGTGGGTCAAATAAATTTCAGGAGAAATTTCTAAATATTTTGAACTCAATGAAAATGAAAACATAATTTATCAAAATATGTGGGTGCAGTGAAAGCAGTGCTTAATGGGAAATTTATAGTATCGAGTACATATTTTAGAAAAGAAGAATGACCTAAAATCAATCGTATAAGCTTCCATCTTAAGAAAAGTAGCAAAAGAAGAACAAATTAAAGCCAAAGTAAGCAGAGAAATAGAAATTGAGGAAATTAATGAAATTGAAGACAGGAAAACAACAAAAATAAATCAGTTAAAACAAAAGCTTGTCCAGTAAAAAAAAAAAAAAAAAAAAAAAAAAAATCAAGAAAATTGATAACCATCGAGCTGGACAAGGAAGAAAAAGAAAACAAAAATTGCTAATACCAGAAGTGAAAGAGAAGCTATCCCATAGACATTAAAATGGTAATAAATTAATACTATGCATAACTTTATGTTCAAAAATGCATAATTTAAATGAAATGGGCCAATTCCTTGAAAGACACAATCAGAAGAAAATATTCTGAATAGACTCTGTAACTGTTAAAGAAAATAAATCAATGATTAATAACCTTCCAAAACAGGAATTAACAGATCCAGATGGGTCTAGGTTCACTAGTGAATCCAATAAACTTTTAAAGAAAAATTATACTAATGATTTACAATCTGTTCCAGAAAATCAGAGCAGAGGGAATATTTTCTAAACTCCTTTTATGAGACCATCATTACCCTAATATCAACATTAAACACAGTCATTAAAGTTATAGGAAAACTACAGACAAAAATCTCCATGAACATAAATGTAAAAATGCCCAATAAAATACGATTCCAAGTATGCAAGTCTGATATAAAACTTAAACATTAATTAACGTAATCCATCACATCAGCAGCCTAACGAAGAAAAATTACACGGTCATATGGAGAGATCAGAAAAAGCACTTGACAAAATCCAACACACGTTCATGATAAAAACTTTCAGCAAACTAGGCATAGAAGGTACTTCCACAACCTGATAAAGAACATCTTCAAAATAACAACAGAAACTTCATACTTAGAAGTGACAAGATGGACTTTTCCCTCCCAGGATCAGGGATGAGGCATAGATGTCCCCTCTTAAAACCCATATTTAACATTATACTGGAAGTCCAAGCTAATGCAATAGAACTAGAAAAAGAAATAAAAGGTATGCATATTGTGAAGAAAAAGCTAGAAATGCCTTTCTTTGCGGATGACATGACTGTCTATGGAGAAAATTTCAAGGAATCAAAAAAAATAAAAAAAAATAAGGTTAATATGTAAAAGTCAATTGCTCAACTATATACTGGAAATGAATAAAAAATCTTGAATTTAAAGTCACAACACTATTTATACTACCATCTCCGTATGAGTGAAACTAAAAATCTTTAATGGGAGAAATCAAAGATATAATAAATGGAGAGATATCCCATGACCATAGTTAGGAAGACTTAATATTGTCAAGATGTCAGTTGTCTCTAAATTGATCTAGATTCAATGCAATCTCAAAGTCCCAGCACATCATTTGTGGTTATTGACAGGTTGATTCTAAAGTTGAAATGGAAAGACAAAAAACCTAGAATAGCCAACACAATATTGAAGAAGAACAAAGTTGGAGGACTGACATTTCCTAGCTTCAAGACTTACTATAAAGCTTGAGTAGTGAACAGAGTGTGGTCTTGGAAAAAATCAATCAATGGGACAGAATAGAGAAACCAGTAATAGATGCATGCTAATATAGGCAATGTATCTTTGAAAAGTAACAAAGGCACATTAATGAATAATGGATGGTATTTAACAAATGGTCCTGGAATAATGGAACAACCACATGCAAGGAAGAAGAAGAAGAGGAAGGAGGAGGAGGAGGCGGAGGAGAAGAAGAAGAAGAAGAAGAAGAAGAAGAAGAAGAAGAAGCAGGGGAGGAGGAGGAGGAGGAAGAGGAAGAGGAAGAAGAGGAAGAAGGAGAAGGAGAAGGAGAGGGAGAAGGAGAAGAAGAAGAAGAAGGAGGAGAAGGAGAAGAAGAAGAAGAAGAAGAAGAAGAAGAAGAAGAAGAAGAAGAAGAAGAGGAAGAAGAGGAGGGGGAGGGGAAGGGGGAAGGAGAGAGGGAGGGGGAGGGAGGAAAAGAAAAAGAAGAAAAGAAGAATCTAGTCATTGCCTTTACATCTTTCACAAAAATAAACTAAAAGTGGATTATTAGCCTAATTTTAAAATAGGTAACTATAACTGAATGATTCTTATTATATTTACAAAATTGTGTTACCACTAACTCCAGAATATTTTCATCACGCCCCCCAAACCCCATATCTGTTGGCAGTCACTCCCATTCCCAATCCTCTGGGCCCTGTCAACCACTAACCTACTTTATGTTTTGATAGATTTACTTATTCTGGATATTTTATATAAATGGTATAAAATACTGTATTTAGTATTCTATATCTAGTTTCTTGCACTGAGACTATTTTTGGGTTCATGCATGTTTTAGCATGTATCAGTACTTTATGTCTTTTTTAAGACTGAATAGTATTTGATTATTTAAAAAATCCATTTATCAGTTGGTGAACACTTGTTTATATTTTTTGCTCTTATGAATAATGCTGCCATAAATATTTCTGTACAAGTTTTCGTACAAGCATATATTTTTCATTTTCTTTTTTACATATCCAGGAATAGAATTCTGGGTCATATGTAACACTGTGTTTAATTTTTTGAGGAATTGCCAAACTGTTTTCCAAAGTGTCTGCATTATTTCACATTCCCATCAGCAATGTACAAATGTTACTATAGGATTTTTATAGATCGTTTTTATAATTAATGATTGCTATGATTTAAAAATAAAAATTATGATTTTAAATAATTGTATATATTTTTGTTCTATTAATTTAGTAAATTGCATTGATTTGTTTTCTAAAGTAAACTATTCATTCATGGCATAAATCATACCGATTATTATTCTTTTTCCATGTTGCTTATTGGTTGGGGGACCTGGGCACTTGGGTGGCTCAGTTGGTTGAGTGTCAGACTTGGGCTCAGGTCATGATTTCATGGTTAGGGAGTTCGAGTTCACATTGGGCTCTCTGCTGTCGGCACAGAACCTGATTCAGATCCTCTGTCCCCCATTCTCTCTGCCTCTCCCCCACTAGTTCTCTCTCTCTCTCTCTCTCTCTTCCAAAATAAATAAACTTAACATAAATCATTACTCTTTTCAAAGAACCAACTTTTCCCTTGTTGATTTTTTCAATGATGATGATACTATTACATTAATTTCTGCATGTATCATATTGTCTTCTATTTACTTTTTTCTTTAGTTTTGACTTGTAGTTCATTTTACACCTTGTGATGATAGATTGTTAGGTGTTTACCACACTTCTATTTTTTTATGTAACTAATGTAAGGCTATAAATTTCCTTTTAAATAGCTCATTAGCTGTATCACCCAGATTTTAACATTTGTATTATCAATATTACTCACCTTTAATTTCCACCATGAGATATTCTTTGAACAATGGATTTTGAAAATTTATTTGCTTAATTTGTAGGTAATTGGTATTTCTACTTATCATGTTTGTTACTGATTTCTAGTTTAATTTCACTGTGCTCAGGGAACGTAATCTGAATGACTTCAATTCTTTGAAATAAATTGATGCTTACACAATGGACATACATATGGTTAGTTTTAGTTAATGTTCTATGTGCACTTGAAAAACATTGAATTCTGCTATTACTGGGTACAGTGTCCAATGTATTTAAGGTTCTTAACAGCTTCTAAGTTCAGCACATGTCTCAGGGAGGTAAAAGACATGTGTTTGAGGCCTTATAAATCTTCACTTTATTTATACCAGCTGCATGAGGCTCCAAGAAACTACGACCCTCTGTCCAGTCCTAGCCCAGATGCCCACCTCCAGCCGGGTCAAGACAGCAAATGTACCTAGAACAAAAGCAGGTTCCCATTTTTATCTCACTTCTGAAAAGTTTTCTCTGCTCTGAATTTTACTCCCTTCAAACTTTGTTATTTCTGTAGCTCTCTGATGCCTCTCCTATATGATTTTGGAAATAACCCAACTTTTGTATTTGTTCTAGAAGAAACTTTGGCCACTGTTAATTACCTACTTCCCTAAAAATAATAGTGTCTCCACAGTGCCTTAGTTGTAGAAAGCCTACATTACTATTAAGGAAGTAACAACACAAGCATCTATGCTTTAAGAGGAAATATTTACAGCCATATATATTTTTACACCAAGTCCACATATATACATATGGGGATAAAGAAGCTATGACCAGGGGCACCTGAGCGGCTCAGTAGGTTGGGTGCCTGACTCTTGGTTTCGACTCAGGTCATAATTGTGCAGTTTGTGAGATCGAGCCCAGTGTGGGGCTCTGTGCTGACAGCGTGGAGCCTGCCTGGGATTCTGTGTGGGTCTCTCTCTCCGCCCCTCCTGCCTCAAAATAAATAAATAAACTAAAAAAAAAAAAAAAAAAAGAAGAAGCTAGCCCACATTTGACTCGTATTGTCTCTGCCACTCTGTGCCCACTGATACCAGTGGTTTGAAACACTGACTGAATGTAACTCAGTAACATTTAATACCTACACCTACACTCCTATACTTGATCCAAGTACGAGCTCCACAGAGCGGAAGAGGCACAACGTTACGCGAGTCAAAAATGTGGGAAGAGAAAAATTTTGTTTAATTGGAAGCCCCATGTTATTCAGCTGTGTCTTATTATCCATTAACTCTATTCCTCTGCTGAATAAACTCCACAGATCGCTTTGGGTTTTCAGCAAAAGCAAAATGAGGGACTTGATTGTCCAATATGCTCTCTCCTTTTAAAACCACAGAGAACACGTGTTTATTTCCTGGCACTATTTGTAAAAGCAGATTGTAGTGTTCCCTGGGAAGTTGATCAGCTACACAGAGGGGTTCAATACTTCTGTATGGGAAATGGCAAAAGGAATTAGAGATGTTTAAGGTGGATACGTGATTTAATCAGAATTAAAACCATAAATAGTTCAAAAGCTGCACATGAAAGTATGATGAGATGTGATTTATATTTTTCAAAGTCAATCTAGGACAAGGAGTAAATCAGGCATGGTGTCAGCTTTCCTATTATCACAGACTTTTGAAATATAATTAGATCTGTCTGGATATGGATTAACTAAGTACAATGGAGAATATATCATAATAATCAAGACTCGGGGCAGGGGATACACATTGCATTAAGGGAACGGATGTTTTAAAAAACAATCCTATTTATAACTGTTGTTGGAAAATGAAGGGAAGAAGTATTCCTGTAGGAAAACATAAATAAATCTAAGTTTGAACTGATGAATGAAAAATGAAAAATAGACAACTAAATCTTATTTTTTTAATTTATGAAAAAAATGTAAAAATTCTATTGAGTTTTAAAACTCACAGTTTGTGAGTTCTAGCCCCATGTTGGGCTCCACGCTGACAGTGCTGGGCCTGCTTGGGATTCTCTCTCTCTCTCTCTCTCTCTCTCTGCCCCTCCCATGTGCTCTTGAGCTCTCAAAATAAATAAACTTAAAAAATTAAAAAATAAAATTAAAATTAAAAAATTTAAAAAAATAAAAATAAATGAAAATCCTATCGAAGGGACAAGATTGAGGGCAGATATCAATAACAGGTATGAGGTCTCTATGAAACCATGAAGCAGATTATAGTTTAATAAAATTTAATTAGATACTTATAGCGAAATAATTCATCTTCCAGAAAAGCTGGAGAATGAGTCCTAGCTAATGGAAAATTAAGTTCACCAAACAGTGCTATATGTAACATGGAGGTTTGACCAAATTTAAAGGCTTTATTTATTTATTTTTTTTAAGGAACTACAAAACTCCTGCTGGGAGTACAAATTGATAGAGCTTTCCTGAAAAGCAAAGTGGTATTACACATGAAAGACTTTATAATATTCATAACTTCTGACCCAGCACTTTTACTCTTAGAAATTTATTCATGGTTGAAAAGTATGCCAAATATACATAAAATCACATTTGTTAAAGCTTTGCTTAGACAGTGAAATACTGGGTAAGTTCCAACTTCCAACAGCAAGGAATTGTTCCAAAATTTTCATATTCAATAGTATATATTAGTGTCAAAAAAGTACAAAAATATTTATTTGTTGACATTATTTATGTAAATTTATATAAACTATGAATAGGAGATATGATCATATTTGGTACAACATGAAAAAGGAAACAGTATGGAGAAGATCATTTCCTTTTAGTAAAAATAAGTTTCTCTTTATATATATATTTTATGTATCTGAATGGTTAAATCTAGAAGGATTTATATTAAAATATTAAAATAGTACCACTTATTTTCTTCTCTCTCTGTTTTTAATTGAAAATTTGGTATGGTTCCATTTTCTTTCTTAAACTACCAAGTATTGTTTTTCGGTGCTATTTCATCCTTAATTTATATTTTCTAATGTGTAGTTAACATGGGTTATATGACAATAATTAATAATAAAATATTATTTAAAAAGAATAAATTTCTACTGTAAAACTGTTGCCTTAACTATTTTGCTAAGGTTTCTGTGAGAAACACCATAGACTGGGGGCCTTAAACAATAGAAACTGTATTTTATCACAATTCTGGAATTCCAAGATCAAGGTGCCAGAAGGTAGACTCCTCTGAGGTTTCTGCCCCTGGCTTGTAAATGGCCTCCTTCTCTCTGGGCCTTCAGATTGCCTTTTCTCTGTGTGCAGCCTTATTCAGTGTCTCTCTGTCTGGTCTAACCTCTTATAAGAACACTAATCAGATTGAGTTAGGACACCCTAAGAATTTTCTTTTTAGCTTAATTACCTTTTTAAAGGCCCTGTCTCCAATACAGTCACTTTCAAAGGTACTGGCAGTTAAGGCATCAGCCTATAAATTTTAAGCAGATATAATTTGGCCCATAACTACCTTGAGTGTAATAATATTCATTTACATGTTTAACATAAGAATTATGAACATTCATTCCCTTTAGAGTACACTGAGACATAAATTAGTCTGAATCTGTACTCAACCAAGTATACACCAAGGAAATGTATTCTTAGAATATATTCTGGTGGCCAAATTTTTAGTTTTTATCCAAAAGCAGCAACCATGCAGAAGACTGGGGGTGGGGTTCTTATTTAAACCCTCCCCTCTTTCAAATACAAAGAGGCAAAAAATTTGCTTCTGGCTATCCCTATAACTTACACTATCTTTCTTTTAACAATACCATAACAAAAGAAATGCAGGCATTATACTTTAAAATAGGACGTAGAATTAAAAATCTGATTTTGCAAGATTTTTTCTGTATATGTTTTATTGCTATGTTTTCATTCATATAAGCCAACCTCTTTCTTTAACTGCTTGTTAGCACTATTTTCACAGGTCATCAACTTGGTCAGGTTTAAAAATTACCACGCTACATAAACATGGAGTTATAGAGATTGGCTGAATATTTTCTATGCTGCATATCTCATGATAGGGACTACAGGGGGTGCAAAAGTTTACTTTTATATCCTAGCCCTAGTAACTTTATCAAAACCCCAACTATACTCACACTGACTTGTTCCAGGGGGCATGGATATTGACTTAGTAAGAGAAACATCACTAGTTTTCACAAACGATTGAAGGTCCATTTGAAAAGAGTACTGGTCACAGACAAAGTGAGCTGGAGGGCTCACCTAGTATCCTGTGAGTGTCCCCAGTGTATCAGGCATGATACTGACTCACTCCCAAAGAAAATGGTTTCTGTTCTCCAGTCATGAGAAACAAGGATTCCTGGAAAATTGTATAAAGGGGAAATTTTTGCCAAAGTAAAAGAAACACATGATAAACTTTTAAAAACAAACATTTTGTTTTCTCTAAAACCACAAAAAGTTCTAATAGGTGTACACAAAATTTCCAAATCAACTAAATTCTAAAAAGAATACTGCAAAACTTTGGAAGTGCAAATGTCATTTTGAATTAGTATTTTCATTTCCCTTAAGGTGTGTATTCAGAAGTGGAATTGCTGGCTCTAGCAACACTTCAAATTTTTTGAGGAGCCTCCATACTCTTGTCCACAGTTGCTGTACCAACAGACATTGTCACCAACGGTGCAATTACCTGATGGTTAGTGATGTTGAGTGTCTTTTCATGTAGCTGTGAGCCATTTGTATGACTTCTTTGGGAAAATGTCTATTCAGATCCTCTGCCCATTTTTTAAAAACCTTTGAAAGTTTATTTATTTTGAGAGAGAGAGAGAGCGCACAAGCAGGGGAGGAACAGAGAGAAAGGGAGAGAAAATCCTGCGTGGTTGGTGCAGAGCCCCCTGAGAGGCTCAAACTCACAAAGCTTGAGATCATGACCTGAGTCGAAATCAAGAATCAGATGCTTAACCAACTGAGCCACCCTGGCACCCCTCCTCCGCCAATTTTTAAATCAGATTGTTTGTCTTTTTCGCTATTGAATTGCATGAATTCATTATATATTTTGGATATTAACCCCTTATGTTACTGTTTCTCTTTCTTTCTCTTTCTTTCTTTCTTTCTTTCTTTCTTTCTTTCTTTCTTTCTCTTTCTTTCTCTTTCTTTCTTTCTCTTTCTTTCTCTTTCTTTCTTTCTTTCTTTCTTTCTTTCTTTTCTTTCTTTTATGGTTTTCTTTGCTATGCAGAAGCTTTTCAGTTTGGTGTACTCCCACTTATTTAGTTTTGCTTTTGTTGCCTTTGCTTTTGGTGTCAAATCCAAAACCTCATTGCTAAGACCAATGTTAAGGAATTTACCACTTACGTTTTCTTCCAGGAGTTTTATGGTTTCAAGTCTTCTGTTAAAGTCTTTCATCCATTTTGAGTTGAATTTTGTGTATTATGTAAGGTAAGAGTACTGTTTCATTCTTGTGCATCTGGTTGTCCAGTTTTCCTAACACCATTTATTAAAAATACTGACCTTTCCCCATTGTATATTCTTGGTTCCTTTATCATAGATTATTTCGGGGCTCTCTATTCTGTTCCATTGATCTATGTTTCTGTTTTTATGCCAGTACCATACCATTTTGATTTCTATAGCTTTGTAATATGGCTTAAAACAAGGGAATGTGACATCTTCAGGTTTGTTCTCTCTCAAGATTGCTTTGACTACCTTTGGGGTCTTTGGTGGTCCCTTACAAATTTTAGGATTCTTTGTTCTATTTCTGTGAAAAATATCAGTGAAATTTTGATAGGGACTGCCTTGAATCTGTAGATTGCTTTGAGTAGCATGGACATTTTAACAATATTCATTCTTCCAACCCATAAGCACAGAATATCTCCCCATTTATTTGTGTCTTCTCCAATTTCTTTCATCAGCGTCTTCTAGCTTTTACTGTACAGTTCTTTCACCCCTCTGGTTAAATTTATTCCTAGATATTTTATTCTTTTGATGCAATTGTACATGGGATTGTTTTATTAGTTTCTCTGATAGTCCATTATTAGTAAATAGAAATGCAACTAAATTTTTTGTATTCATTTTGTGACTCAAAACTTGTAAACTTAAACTTTATAAATTTGCTTATTGGTTCTTACAGGTCTTTGGTGGAGTCTTTAGGTTTTATCATATATAATATCATGTCCTCGGCAAATAAAGACAGTTTCATTTCTTTATGATTTGGACGACTTTTATTTCATTTTATTATGTAATTGCTCTGGCTGGGATGTCCAATATCATGCTGAATAAAATTGGTGAGGGAGAGCTTCCTTGTCTTATTCCTGACCTTAGAGGAAAAGCTTTCAGCTTTTTACCACTGAGTATGGTGTTAATTGTGGGCTTGTCATAGAAGGCATTTATTATGTTGAGGTACATTCCCTCCTATACTCACTTTGTTGAGAGTTTTAATCATGAGTAGATATTGAATCTTGCCAAATGCTTTTTCTGCATCTATTAAAATGATCATATCATTATAACCCTTCAATTTGTTAAATTGATATATCCTACTGATTGATTTGCAGATATGAAACATTCCTGCATCCCTGAAATAAATCTCCCTTGATCATTTCAGTGTATCGTTTACTTCAGTTTGCTAATAATTTCTTGAGGATTTTTTCATCCATGTCCATCAGGAATATTGGTCTTTTCTTAATTTTCTTTCTTGTGGTGTCTTTGTCTGGTTTTGGTATCAGGGTAATTCTGGCCTTGTAAAATGTTTTGAAGTGTTCCCTCTTCTAATGTTTTTGAAAAAGCTTGTCAAGGATTGGTACTAATTTCTCTTAAATGTTTGGTAGAATTCACAACTGAAGCTATCTGGTCCTGGACTTTTGCTTGTTGGGAAATTTTTAATTAAAGATTCAATCTCCTTACTAGTAATTGGTCTGTTCAGATTTTCTAATTCTTCATGATTGAGTCTCATCAAGTTGTATGCTTCTAGAAAGTTATCCATTTCTTCTAGGTTGTCCAATTTGTTGGCACATAATTATTCATGGAAGTTTCTTATGACTCTTTGTATTTCTGTCATATTAGTTGTAATGTCTCCTCTTTCATTTCTGATTTTATTTGAGTCATCACTGCTTTTTTGTTGGTGATTTTAGCTGAAAGTTTCTCAATTCTGTTATCTTTTCAGAAAAACAGCTCTTAATTTCATTGACCTTTTCCATTGTCTTTTTAGTATTTTATTTATTTCCACTCTGATCTTTGTTATTTCCTTCCTGTTTTGTTTGTTATTTTTCTAGTTCCTCGAAGAGCTAGGTTGTTTATTTAAGGTCTTTTATTTCTTAATGCAGGCATGTATTGTATGAACTTCCATCTTATAATTGTGTTTGCTGCATCCCACAGATTTTTGTGTATTATATTTCCATTTTCATATGCCTGGAGATGTTTTCTGACTTCTGTTTTGAATTTTCCTGTGACCTGTTGAGTAGCACGCTGGATATGCTCCACATATCCGTGGGTTTTCTAGTTTTCTTATAATTGATTTCTAGTTTCAGCTATGTAGTCAGAAAAGATGCTTGACATAACTTCAATCATCTTAAATGTATTAAGTTTCATTTTGTGGCATAATATGTGATCTGTCCTGGACAATAACCCATGGGCATCTGAGAAGAATGTGTGTTCTGTTGGTTTTGGATTGAATGTTCTGTATATGTCTATCAAGTCCATTTGGTCTCATGTGGTGTTTAAGGTCAATGTTTCCTATCTATTGATGAGAGTGGGGTATTAAAGTCTTCTATTATTTTTATATTGCTGTCTATTTCTCCATTTAGATCTGTTAATACTTGTTTTATATATTTAAGTGTTGCTATGTTGTGTTCATAAAT
Source organism: Panthera leo (assembly GCF_018350215.1). Taxonomy (NCBI): domain Eukaryota; kingdom Metazoa; phylum Chordata; class Mammalia; order Carnivora; family Felidae; genus Panthera; species Panthera leo. Next base: position 2,185,954 of record NC_056695.1, on the reverse strand, counting down.
CTTTACAAATGTTATGTCTTCTTGTTGGACTGACCCCTTTATAATTATATAATGTTCTTTTTGTCTCTTATTAAAATATTTTTCTTAAATTCTATTTTGTCTGATATAAGCATAGATACCACAGTCATCTTTGGTTTCCACTTGCATGGAATATCTTTTTCCATTCCCTCACTTTTGGTCTGTTTGTGTTCTTATAGTCTGAAGTAAATATCTTATAGCAGCATATAGCTGGCTTTTGTTTTTTCTTCCATTAAGCCATTCTGTAACTTGATTGCAGAATTTAGTCCATTTATATTTAAAGTAATTATTGACGGGTATGGATTTATTTCCATTTGTCATAGTTTTCTGGCTATTTGTAGTTCCTCCATTCTTCTTCCCTTGCTCTCTTCCTTTATGACTTGGTGAGTTTGTAAAATCGTATGCTTAGATTTTTTTATCTTTATCTTTTGTGTATCTAGTATAGGTATTTGCTTTGTGTTTACCATGAAGCTACACAGAAGAACTTATATTTATAAAAGCCTATTTTAAGTTGATAACAACTTAAGTTTGAACACATTCTCATGCTCAACATTCATATTCCCCTGCCAAAGTTTTATGTTTATGATGTCACACTTTCTTTCTTTTTATCTTGTGTATGTGTGTTTTCAATAAAATTTTAGGTTACTAAAAACTGCTACTAAAGTAGGCCATTATATTTAATAAATTTAACTTTTCATTTGGATTATGGTTTAGATTTTTATCCTGTCATTTTAATAATAAAATAACTCCTCAAAAACAAACACAAAGTAATTATTATTTTTTAAGCAGTTCAATAAGCATATTTTATGTTCTCTCAAATGTAGTTGGGTTTTGTTTTGTTTTAGATTTTGGGCTTAACTTTATTTTTAGTGCCCCCTACCTGACAGTCATTTCACTTGTGAGATAGGAAACATGGTATGTTTTATGTTAAGCTGTTTGATATGTGCATCTCAGTGGTTTCCCAGTGTCCTTTTCTTAGGAGAAAACTTCTGCATTAAGCATATAAAGACCTGAGTGGTTTAGCCTCTACCTAATTCCCTAACTTCTGACCCTAAGCCTCCTCCACTCATTCCAGTTGTAACGATGTTTCTGTAGTTCTAATATTCTCCATGCTTCTTACCACAACATAAACTTTATGGATGCTTTCCTTTCTACCCTAGATTCTCATTTTTTTTATGGCCTTAACCTCAGCTCCGCTTATTGTTATTTTCCCAGGGATGCCTTGAATAATGAACAAAAGCAGGTCAAACCCTGTATTATAGGCATGACATGACAAGGTCATGGTTACACCTTGTATTTCACATATGCCTGCTTTATTTGTATCTGCTTTTCTCTTATTATTATATTCCCAGGGCCTAGAAAGCCTAGCACACTACCTGGTAATATGTGTATATATATATTGTATGTATATGCATATGCATATGTGTATATATATATTTGTAGTCTTAAAGCATCTCCTTTCTTTCTCCCCCACCCTACCCCATAGCCCCTAGTAACCACCATTTTACTTTCTGCTTTTATGAGTTTGGCTTTTTAAAATTCCTCGACAATTTTCTTGTAAACATTTTTAGACTGGTTCAGATTAAAACAGATTGCAGTTTGATATAGTTCAAAGCGGTCTAGACATAACGACTACCCTCAAACCCACCACCACTAAAAGTGCGTGCACTTTATTTGCAAAGCACATTTAAACTGATTTCAGATAATTTGTAATTGGATTGTTAATTCACTTTGACAAGAAGCAATTGATTAGAGTAAGCCAATTTGTCTCTTTTAATAGACTAAATTATACTTTGATGGAACAGTTTTGGTTAACTTGCTGTGTAAAAAGTGGTTTGTTTTTCTCTTAGCTCCTTTATTTTCTGACACCAAACAATTAATATAGAATTTACTATTTGCCTTCAAACCTAACTGACTTAAACTCCAGTATATTTGAATTCTGGAAGTTGATCCTAAGAATAAGAAAGAAAAAGTGCTTCATTCAATAGAAACTTGAACTTGACCTTGTTGTTTTTGTTATTGTTTTTTGTTTGTTTTTGGTTTTGTTTTGCTTTGCTTTGTTTTTTTAGAATGCAAAGCAAAGGGAATGAATGCCTTATAAGCATGTTTTTTTTTTAAAGGGAGAGAGAAGGACTATGTGTTTGAGTGGACCTAAGCAGAACCCGGGATAGGTCAGGGTACAATACATCCATACATTCAAAAATTAAATAAGCAGACAGGAGGTTGACAAGCTCTAAAGCAGATGAAGAGGGAGGAAAAAAAAAAAACTTGGCTTACTTTATGAGCTTCTAGATAGCTTTTTCTGTAAGGAAGCTAATTCTGGGTCTTACATTCTTTAAAGGGTTCTGAAATTGCTTGCTTCCTACTTGTTTGCTTGAATACTCAGAAAAAAAAAATCTTTGACTCTCTCACCCTATTTAATCACTGGGAAATGCAGACCTGGGGAAGGGGGCACATAAAGGCACAGCTACCAAACTTAGTCTCCAGTGACAGTTTTCAGGGGGGAGTGGGCACTCAGCATGATGTTTCATGTAGAGCAATTGACAAGCCATCCGGAACGCAGTGTGAGACAGTTATTTACAGTAAGATAAACTGTGCTACCAGAGGAATGTGCCCTAAAATGCAATTCTTCTCCCAAGCACCCTCTAAACACACCCTGTGCTTTTCAATGTATTATATTTCTGAAAAGCACTGCAAGGTGGTAATTGCTTTCAATTGTCTTTAAATTCACTTGACGCATTAACCATTTGCTAAATCAGGAGCGGCTGGAAAAATATATATATATTGAAATGTGAGGGGTGCTACCAAAATGGATTCCTAAGTGCATGAGGAGGTTCTGAGTTCGTCAGTGGCTGCCTCAATTTGAAAGAAAGTCAATAATTGAAGATCCGCCAGAAAGATGGAGAAGACAGGTTGCCTTACTTGCTTTTGAGCCGAAAGGTACCCTAGCCCTCCACCCACGCTATATTCGAATGTAATTTGTCTTTGCCAGAGAGTTTTGTGGTAGGCAGAATAATACCGCCCTCGCCCGGGGCCAAAAATGTCCACACCTTAATCCCTGGAACCTGTGAAAATGCTACTTTATGCCGCATAAAGGGAATCTTCAGGTGTGATTAAGTTAAATCCCCTAGAGATAGGGGAATTACTCTGGACTATTCAAAGGATCCTAACAGAATCACCAGGGTCCTTAAAATCGGAAGAAGAATGCAGAAGAGGGCGATCAGAATTATACATTGTGAGGACTCCACATTTGTTGCCAAAGTTGAAGATAGAGGAAGGCGGCCATGAGCAGAGAATGTGGGCAGAAGATGGAAAAGGCAAGGGAACTAATTGTGTCCTGTACCTTCCAGAGGGAACGCTGTCCTGCCCAAACCTTGATTTTAACTCTGTGCTGGACTTGTGAGTCCTAGAGCTACAAGTGAGTAAATGCGATTTCTTTTAGGCCATCAGCTCTCAGAAACTAGCATGCGAACTTCCTCCCTTTTTCTTACCCCACTGCACACAGAAGAAACCTACAGCTGGTCCCTAAGTTCAACCTACCACCCACCCCTGAGCTCAGCATCAGAACCTGGGGAATTCTGTTTCATCAAGGTAGTCATGCCTTGAACTAACCTGGGCCCTTAGATACAAATATATTAACTCAACAAACATTTATTGGGCACCACCAAGCTGTCTGCTAGATGCTGCTGGCATAAGTAAATGAGAGGTCTTCAGAAAGCTCAGAGTCTACATCATCAATAGCATTTACAAGAACATTTAATGACTCTACCATTCTTTGACACTGTTCATTTAACTCTAAATCCTTTCAGCTATGGCTTCTCTAGCCTTAAGATCAGTAAAGAAAATAATTACTTAAAAAGGTTTGCTTTTGGGGGGCGCCTGGGCGGCTCAGTCAGTTAAGCGTCTGACTTCGGCTCAGGTCATGATCTGGCGGTCGGTGAGTTCGAGTCCCGCGTGGGGCTCTGTGCTGACAGCTCAGAGCCTGGATCCTGCTTCAGATTCTGTGTCTCCCTCTCTCTGACTCTCCCCCGTTGATGCTCTGTCTCTCTCTGTCTCAAAAATAAATAAACGTAAAAAAAATTTTTTTTAATGTTTGCTTTTGGGGACGGCTGGGTAGCTCAGTCAGTTAAGCATCGGACTGCAGCTCAGGTCGTGATCTCATGGTTCGTGGGTTCAAGTCCCATGCCCGGCTCTGTGCTGACATCTCAGAGCCTGGAGCCTGCCTCAGTTTCCCTCTTTCTCCGCCCCTCCCCCCACTCTCTCTCTCTCAAAAATAAATACAACACTAAAAAAAGTTTTCTTTGAAATCATCAATAGTGCAAAACATAGAGGAGTAAGAGAAGGTGACTAATAATTTTCTCATACTCCAAAATAACCTTTTGGGATGATATAGTGTTGTCACCCCCGTGATATAATAGAAGGAATTCAGAGGTGTTAGGTAACTTGCTAATGATCATAGGGCTAGTAATTTGCCAAGATAGATCTGGGTCTCTCTGCATCCAAAAATAGAATGCCCACCACTGCACCACACTGACTGCAACTTCATGACAGTGTTGCTAAAAACTTATCACCGCAGGATGTTTTACATAGAGAAATGGAGAAATAAATTGTGGTTCATAGTACTTCTCCCCCAGGCTGATTTATATTCCTCCCTAGGCTGCTGTGAGTATCCAAAGGGATATGGGAAATGCCTACAAGTCGCAAAGCACGATCGCCTTCCCTCGGACACTCATATTATTCTACGGCGTATTAAAAAGTGGGAAATTTTTTAAAATTAGACGCCTCCGTAGATAAAAATCTCTTCAGCTGATTCATCTGCTGAGCTAGAGTTACCCTTGTTACATATGTTCCACGTGTATTAAAATAGCTAACTATAAAGCAGCTAATATGCCTTAGCTATTTGTGATGTGCCAGCCACTGTGTGAAAAGCTTAATGCACACTATTTCATTACTTAATTACAATGAATCCAAATGATAGTTTGGGGTTTTGTTTTTAATTAGACTTATCCCGAAGATCAGAAAGGTGAGGTTTAAGTTCAATGAATCACTCCAAGTCATCCGGATCGTGTTGAATGTGGGTGTCAGCCCATGCAGTCTGAGTTTACAGTTCCAAAGCCACATTGTAACACAGGCTTGGATGCATGTTTTATCTTCATGCAGACCACCTAATATTTAATTACAGCATTAAGCTCTAAGCCAGAAAAGATGATATATAAGTAATTATCACTGGTCCCAAGGGTCCTAACAAGATGTTTTAAGCAAATAATTTGAATTAATTAATCCTGTGGTGAATAAAGTTCAAAGCACTCATTGTAGTGTAATGATATTGCAATGTTTATCTCAAACACTAAAAGGAATTATTCTTTCTCTAGCTGTGCGTGAAGTTAACACAAACTAGGACTTGAAATACCAGCTGTAGTATGGCAATATCAAGTCATGCTTTTACCCTACTCCTCCTAGAATTCATCTAAGATAACCAAGACAGAAAAGCAAAACAAAACAAAACAAAAAACAGAACTGAATAATCAACCTCCAATGAAATTAAATTTTTATTTATTTTCTATTTTTGTTTTTTAATATTTATTTATTTATTTTGAGAGGTAGAGAGTGTGCACATGAGCAGGGGAGGGACGGAAGGAGAGGGAGAGAGAGAATCTTACGAATCCCGTGCTCCGGGAGATCATGATCTGAGCAAAAATCAAGGGTCAGTCATTTAACCATCTGAGCCACCCAGGTGGCTCAAGAGAATTTTTAAAGCATGGATCACAAAATATGAGAAAAGAAAAGTAAAAAATAAAAACTATCGAAGCTGAAATAGAAGTGCCTGGAGACACTCAGAAAAGATATCTATGGTTGTGGATTTCAGAAAAAGTCAATGGAACACCCCTAAGCGTAGGAAACAGTACAGCTTAAGTTTCCAATCTGTGTGAGGCTGATAAGGAACACTCCTTTGACTCCTAATTAAAATAGAGTCTCAAAAAGCAGAGAAGATAGACAAATGAAAAGTCACACAGAAAAGCCATATTTTGAAAGAGGAGTATAATATATAATATATGTGTATGTGTGTGTGTGTGTATGTGCGTGTGTGTATGTGTGTATATATACATATATATATCCTGGGTAGGAGAACAGTAACTTTGTGTTGCAAACAATGCTGCAGTGACAGTTTAAAGTTGGATTGGAACAATATGGTGTTAAGAACTCACAGACACATACTAAGTCTTGTGAATGAAGGAGAACTACTATTTGCCCACAGCACACAACTCTGACTAGTTCAACATACAAAGCTCTTAGAAAAAAATAAAGACAAAGTCATTTAAAATTAATTTACTGGAAGGTTTTATATATATATATATATATATATATATATATATATATATATATATGTAGGAATATGTACATGCCCAGGAAAAGACCTGAGAAGATACTAAGTTCATAGAAAAAACATAAGTGTAAGCCTTGTTTCTTAGATGTGAAACCAAAAATCGCAATTAATCAACATTTCTTAAAAGGTAAACTTTATTAAAGATAGACTTTATTAAAATAAAACCTTTGTGCTTCAAAAGATGCTGTGTCTTCAAAAGACATCATCAACAAAGTAAAAGGACAACCCACAGAATGGGAAAGTATATTTACAATACACATATCTGGTAAGAATCTGGTAATCAAAACACATAAAGGGCACTGACAACTCAACAATAAAAAAGACAACCCAATTTTAAAAGGTATGAAGAATTTGAATAGACATCAAAAAAAGAAACAAAAATGGCTTATAAGCATATTGAAAGGTGCTCAACATCATTAGTCTTTAGGGAAATGCAAATCGAAATTACAAAGAAATGCCATTTCACACACTTTAGGAGGGCTATAATTAAAAAGATGGACAATAACAAGTGTTGGAAAGGATGTGAAAAAATTGGAACCTGTGGGGAATAAATTTAGGATTTCCCTGAGCTTACACCTATGGGTCAACAAGACTTAGAGGTGGAAAGCCGCCACAGGGCGAAAGTGCCCCCAGTATAGAACAAAGCGAACAAAGAGCAGAGCAGAAAGTTGCTTCCACAGGATGACAACATCCGAGAACAGGTAGAGACAGAAAGCTGCTGCAGCTGGGCAAAAAATGCCAGAGCTAGTTAGCAAAAAAAAAAAAAAACACAAAAAACACAAAACAAAACCTTGTTGACCCTGGGGCAGCATGCTCTATCTGTCTTAGCCCCTGGACAAGTTAAGATAAACAGACACAGTGCCTGGTGCCTGCAGTAAATGGCCGTCTACTCCACTCCAGGACTTTGATTTGTATTGACCCTCACCCCTAACACCGCATACCTTCAAAACCCCCTTTCTCACACACATGAATTAATGATCACTGTTTTATCGTCTATCTCTGTACACCCATCATGTATGTAAGCTTCTGATCCTAATAAAAACGAAGCAAGATACCCTTACTCGGGCTCTTGTCTCCTCCCAGACATTAGCCTGTCTCGTATTCAATTCTGCATCCGCTTTCTTGCTGGACAAGAGACAACTCCAGACTCACAGTCTGTGACTGGAATCCTCACAGATTTTCAACAGGAATTCAAAATAGTGCAACATTTTGGAAAATACTCAGTTTCTCAAAAATTGAACATAGAATTACCTTATGTCTCAGTAATTCTATTCCCAGGTATATAACCAAAAAAAGTAGAAACATATGTTCACACAAAAACTCCTACATGCATGTTCATAGTAGTGTTTATGAATAATGGCCAAAAGTGGAAACTACCCAAATGTGCATCAACTGATGGGTGAATAAACAAGCTACGTTATATTCATAAATAAAATAATATTTAGCCAGAAGAAGGAAGAAGGTGCAGATATATCTAATAATATGGATAAACCTTTAAAGCATTACAAGTAAAGAGGCTACACACAAAAGTTCATCTATTGCATGATTCTACTCACATGAAATACCCAAACTAAGCAAATCCATAGAAACAGAAAGTGGGTTAGGGGCGCCTGGGTGGCTCAGTTGGTTAAGCGTCCGACTTCAGCTCAGGTCACGATCTCGCGGTTTGTGAGTTCGAGCCCCGCGTCGGGCTCTGTGCCGACTGCTCAGAGCCTGGAGCCTGTTTCAGATTCTGTGTCTCCCTCTCTCTCTGCCCCTCCCCCGTTCATGCTCTGTCTCTCTCTGTCTCAAAAATAAATAAACGTTAAAAAAAAATTAAAAAAAAAAAAAAGAAACAGAAAATGGGTTTGAGTTCTCAGCGTCGGGGGGGGGGGGCGGGGGGAGTAAGGAGAGTTGAGTGCTAATGTGTATGGGTGATGAAACTGCTAGAAGGGATTGGTGCTTTGTGAATATACTAAAATCCATTGAATTGTATAGTTTAAAAGAGTAGATTTTGTGGTGTATGCATTACATTTCAATTATTAACAAGTATGATAAAATATTAAACTACAAGGAAAAATGGAAGTCAAGTACACAGTGAGTGTGTCCAAGGAAAGAACTAGAACAATGAACAGAAGAACATTATTTACATATGCTATTAAAAAAAATTTCCAGATATAATTAAATCTTGATCTTTAAAAGAAATACTGCACATATATATATATATATATATATATATATAGGAAAATGACACCAAACAGGCAACCCTAAAATAGCCTCATGATTTACTGAAAAAAATGGTAATTTGAATAGCTACATAAAATATTATACTCTCTATATGGAAAGAAAAAGGCAGGACATGGCCATACATACATTCTCAAGGCTTGACAACCTTAGAGCAATACCCACAAAATCTTCAGAGAAAGAAAGAATGGTCTAAGAATTTCACACCTAGCCAAGCAATAGTGTAAGCACAAAGTCAAAATAAAAGAAAAAATTACTCAGGCATATGCATGCCCAGGAAGCATTATTACTATAAGTTATCCTTTTTTTTATTAAAAAAACTTTAACGTTTATTCATTTTTGAGAGTCAGAGAGAGACAGTGTGAGCAGGGGAGGGGAGGGGCAGAGAGAGAGGGAGACACAGAATCCGAAGCAGGCTCCAGGCTCTGAGCTGTCAGCCCAGAGCCCCACACGAGGCTTGAACTCACAAACCACAAGATCATGACCTGAACAGAAGGCAGACACTTAACTGAGCCACTCGGGTGCCCCTGTAAAATATGTTTTAAAATCTATAAAAAAAAGGAGTTGCAGCAGAACATATGAGCAAAGAAATAATATCAAATATATATTACACATAAATAGGTATAAATGAACTAAACTCATTTGATAAACAATTAAAAATAGAATTTAACATATAACTTAAAGCTGTAGACAAGTGATATCCACAAAACAAAGAAACTCAAAAAGTTTGTACAAAAAAAAAATTCTAAGCAAATGAAAGCAAATAAACAAAATTCCAAGCATCATAATCTGAATAATGTATGTGATGGAATTCAGGATTATAAATAAGGAAATAAATAGTTGTTACAAAGTGGACACTCTACAATGATAAATTTTGTATCCACAATGCAGATCTAATAGCTATAACTTACGTGAGAATAGCATAGCATCATTCTAAAAGCAACAAGTATAAGAAGACAAGGAAAAACAAACAAAAAAATGTTCATTAGACGAGAAAAATTCACCCCTCTCAATTGTGGCAAATATAAGTGATCAAAGATAAATAAGGTTATGGAAAACCAAAAATAACTAATAAGTAAATAATGAATATAGTAGGCAAATGCGAGCATAACCATTGTACAATAGTGTCCCCTGGAAAGCGGGTGGTGCATGTAATTTGCTTCTAGCAATAAAATATGACTAAGGTGATGGGTTCCACTCCTGGGATTTGTTACCTCATATGGCAAAGGTGAAGCTATTTTGTCAGTGTAAATAAGGTCCCGAATCAATTGGCCTAAAGTTAATCAAACAACAGATTACTTTGGGTGGACCTGACCTAATCAGGCAAGCTACCTTGGGTGGGCCTGACCTAATCAGGCAAGTTTAGAGGTCAGAGAACAGAGAAGTCACAAAGAGGCTCCACCTCTGGCACTAAAAAGGCAAGCAAGCGTGCTAGAAACTTCCCACGGATGGTTAATACTTTGGCCACCCTGAGTCGACAGAATAAACCTCCACTCAAAATTTGCTTCCAGTACTGAGACTGGTAACACCACCCATATACCAAGAGAGTATGCACAGTTGTATTCCTTACATAATTGAGGCTTTACGGTGAAAGGAGGATGGGCCTCCCACGCTGCTCCAAAAATGGCTTAGGAAAGCAAGGAAAGGAGTCTGGCTGGCTTGAGAGGTTTTCAATGTGGTCAGGGGATGGGGCCGGTGTGCGGGCTCCCATTTGTGAGAAGGGTTTGACTTCATGTCGACATAGTTTGATTCTCCCCCTAGTGGCAGAAGAGGGAACAGGCAGGCTTTCCTTTCTGCTTTCCCAGATGGGGGCGCGGATGGGGACGAGAGAGGGCTGAGGCTTAACAGCCGTCAGCAAACCTTAGACACTGGAGTCAGACTCATCAAAATCGACGTGGGATGTTTTACAGAGGACTGAAACGTGCCGTTACTATGGGATGAAATTCAAGTTGCTGTGTGGGGCCCGTAACCTGGGGTTAGGAGGAAAGGTGCCCCATCCGCTGATTGCTTTAAGAGCCCCAAATTGTGTGGTCTTAGAAGTGACACAAACATCTTGATCTCTCAGTAACGAGCAGTGATGAGCCGGGGATGAGCAGTGTCCTGCTGAGGGCTTATATTGTGGCTTTGGTAAGTTTAAAAACATGTGGGAATTTAATTTATATTTTGGGTCTCGATAAAGCAAGAGATTCTCAGATTTCTTTAACCCAAAAGGGGCATCACTTGGGCATTTGCCCAAGAGTGTAAATATGGGCAGATTGGGGCCACTGGTGGGCTTGGGCATCTGGTGCTAACATGACTGCCTGAAGCTTGGCCATTTGTGAAGCTAATCCTTGGTGTTGATCCTTGATCAGGGACATCCTAGATGAGGGATGGAAAGAAAACAAGAGCTTTCCAGGTAGCCCCATCATGTGTAAGAAGAGGTGTGAATATCCAAGGCTATTTCACTCTATTGATCCTAAAGGGCTTCCCAGGAATCCAAGGCTTCCGGGAGAGGAGTGAGAAGCTCCTGAACCTGGCGACTGGCGAGGGACTGAGGACGGGGGGAGCCACCCCCTCCTGCAGGTGGAATATGTCAGACATCCCAGGTGTGGCTCCATCCTGTGTTAAGACCTTAGTCGCTGAGCTTGCAGCCTTAAGGTATATGGGCAGCTGGGCGCGGATACAGGGGCTGTGGGAGCCTGTGCCTCTAGGAGAAACCAGTGTGTAGCTGGCAATTACACTCTCATCATGGGTAGCAAGGGGCTAAGGACAGCATTGCTTGTGGCAGATGCCTTTGGGTCACTAGTGGTCATCACAGGATGTATGAAGAACCCAGAGGCACGACGAGAGGCTGCAAAAGGCTCTGTTATAAAGAAGTGATTTTGCTGTTTTGGTTTGCTTTGGTTTTGCGTGGGGCGAGGGGGGAGCAATTCTGGAAGTGCCTGTGGTGTTGCAATTCGGACACGTTCCAGAACCTTTTGTTAGAGGGGGCTCCTTTTAGAGTGGGATGATTTTCAGATAACAGCATAAATAGGCTTAGGCAAAACTTGTAAATAAGGAATACGTTCCCTCTAGAGCCCAAATGCCTAAAAGAAGTTGTGAATGCTGAGAAAATCAGTAGCTGTTTCTCGGCAGTCTCAGAGACTGAGTCGTTCTTGACTTACCACATAGTTTTTAAGAATTTAACCGAGTCAGGGAACCTTGTACTATTAGGCACCATTTATTCTTTCCAGTTTAAGAACAGGCCACATTGGGCTGTTAGTTAGAGAAGCCATAGGCATATCACTCTTTCACGAAATAGGTCTTATTTAATGGGTTTTAATTAATGGGTTTTAATTCTTGAAGTTCCTATATAATTTACATCAGACCATACTAACTGGTTTTCTCCAGGAAAGTCCACAGAACTTCATTTTTTTCATGCCAGTTTGTGTCAAACGCTTAAGTTTACCTTATTATCATTAGATGAGTGCATCCATGACCACTATGAGGTATTTTAAGGGAATAGGTGTGACCGCAGGGAAGAATCCCAGTGGTTAAGGTGAGGCATATCTGTTTGGCCTCTGTTTTCTATTCAAGAATGCCCCAAGAACTGTAGGGACTACCTCCTTTAAATTTAGTGACATTATCGGTGAGCTTGAGTTCCGACATTAATAAAGGTTTGCCAAATGATGCATTGTAGCACATATTAAAGTTAATTCAGAATGTGTGCCAAAGAGGTTCAAGGACCAGTAAGAGGCCTTTTCTCTCTTTATTCTTTTAGTAGATTATTTTGAATTGGATATGTTTCACGGTGTTTTTTTTTTTCTCTGCTCTATTTACAAGTCTCTTCATTCAGAAAGCCTGAAATGAGTATCTTGCGTTAGGGGTGTCCCTGAAGACGATGGCTGCTTTACAGGGTGGAGAGACCCTGGTCTTCAATCAGATTTTCATGAACTCCTTTGTTGTGCCACGGGAGGCCATGGTGTTTCCCTCTATGACCCCTGAGAATCAGGATCCAGGCATGGGCAGTAACAGTAGTGAAAGTATTTGGGGTCCCAGTGAGTCAGCTGCTCTTGAGAGTTTGGAGCCCAGCACATCACGTAATGACTGCATTTTCACAAGCGACCACCTAGTGAATAGGCCTGTATGTCACACAGGGTGAAGCCTTTCCCCTGGTCACTATGTCTGTCGATTGGGAGCAACTCCTGGCTTAGACACCCTACCAGTTGGTCACAGGTGAAGGGTTTCTCCCCTAAGCCTAATGTCAGTCAAAGCTACATTCTGAGATACTGCATCAGTCCGGGCTCTCCAGAGACAAAGGAGATCTATCTAGACATAGGTATTTGTGCGTAATAAGGAATTGGCTCATGTGGTGATGGAGGCTGAGAGGCCCCAAGTTCTGCGGAGTGAGTTGGCAAGCAGGAAAGCCAGGGGAATGGATGGTGTAAGTTCCAGTCTGAGTCTGACTGAAGGTGGGAAGAGACCAAGGACTGAGGTCAAATTCTTTCTTGTTCAGCCCCTTTATTCAGACCCCGGAGGAACTGAATGAGACACAGCCCCATTGGGGAGGTCGCTCTGCTTTATTCAGCCTACACATTAAAATGCTAATGTCATCCAGACACAGCCTCCCAGAAACTTCCAGAGTAATGGTTTTGTTTGTTTGTCCGTTTGTTTCAGAATAACGTTTCACCGCATAATGTTTAACCATAAAATACCCTGTGGTCCAGTCAAGTTACAATATAGAATTAACAATCACAGATGCACAGGTATGTGAGTCCAGACCAAGATGCGTGACCCAAAGCGACTTTTAGAAGGGCCCTGTTTCCATATTCCCCTCTCTAAATACCAATTAATTCCTGAAACCTCTGGTATAAATGGACTAGATCCATGACAGAAGCTTGGTAAGCAAGCGAATGCAGCAAATGCAGAACAGCACAACCCAGTCACAAGCCTGCCTTGGGACAGCAGGGCCAATTAGCTGGCCAAAGCAGGAGCAGGAAGACCACGGCAGTCGTTATCATTGACTCAGCATCCTGCTAAGAGCACCTATTATCCTAACTACCTGGCTGAGGAGGATGAAACCCCCCACCCAAAGCGTGGCTTGTCCGTCACAAAATGACACATACACACACACACACACACACACACACACCAAGAGGGGATGAAAAGATTTCTTGCCGACCTAATGGAGCTTTTTCCAACAGTGAACCATCGAGCTGGTTGGAAAATGGCTGGAGAGAACAGGGGAAGGAGACAGACCTGGAGTTTTTCTTGTGATTAGGGGTGGGGTTGAGATGAGAGCACTTACTTGGGCAGGGGCTTGGGTGGCTTGAATCTCCTGCCAGCACCAGAAGGGGGCAGTACGCAGGCTCTCAGCTCGGCTTGCTCGGGCCTGGGGCACAAGAAAAGAGGGAAGTCCTCAGACCCGCATCCGTAAGGAACTGAGTTTGCCAACAATCTGAACCGGCTTGGAAGAGGACCCCAGGGTCCAGAAGGGAAGACAGCCCAGGCTACCCCTGGCTTGGGACCTGTGAGACACCTGTGCGGGACCCGGCCAAGCTGCCCCGACTCCTGACTCATGCAAACTGCGAGGTCACAAGTCTGTGTTGCTGACGAACCTGTGAGAAGTTTCCTGCAGCAATAGAGAAACAAATGCAGTAAGTCACACACCTCTTGAAACCAAAAGTTGAGCCTTTTTCTTTCCCTACAAATATCCACAGAAGTGTTCACAAGAAGTGAAGATATATTAATTGACATTTATCTGGTAGTAATGGAATAAGACTGGGAATTGATAACAAAACTGGAAAACAAAACAGTGAACAGCAAGTATTCTTGTTTTAATAACTTTTGTTAATGTTTATTCATTTTTGAGAGACAGAGCGGGAGTGGGGGAGAGGCGGAGAGAGACACAGAATCCGAAACAGGCGCCAGGCTCCGAGCTGTCAGCACAGAGCCGGATGTGGGGCTCGGACCCGAGAACCATGAGATCCTGCCCTGAGCCGAAGTCGGGGCTTAACCGACCGAGCCACCCAGGCCCCCTAACAGCAAGTATTCTTTCAACCAAAATGTTAAAAGTCGCTTGAACATCTTCTGAGTCATAAAATCAGACAACAATTGTAAACAATATAGAGTGTAACAAAAATTAGAATACTCTACTGAAAGAGGAGTCAACTGCCTCCCTTTTGACCTCAGACTTTGTGATTCACCGCTGCTTTCCAGCTTATCTCTGGACTCAGGCAAAAGGTCTGGGAACAAAGGGCCCACCCACTGGACCCAAACTGCCCCTTCAGTAGGGACTGCACTGAACCAAAGACCCACCCGTGATCTAGCACTAGACATCGATCAACCTGATTTTCACTGCTGAAACCGCTCGGACCCACGGACCTCTGGCCCACATTTTCCTTATATACACCTGGAAGTGTTTTTGGCACTTTGGAATCAGTCATGGAGATACCTGTCCACTGTCTTCCTGGTGTTGGCCTCACTGAAATGAATTCCTGTCTTGTTTCATCACCATTGGTCTGTCTTTGGAGCTTGTCACCAGCAAGTGACAGAACCTGGTCTGTATGGGCCCCAGAGGCAGGCGCTCTCCCAGCCCTGCACCCCCACCCCTCTCCGCTACAGTGTTAGGTTCTCTTACCGCCCTGCCCCCCCACCCCCGCTACAGTATCAGGTGCTCTCACAGCCCTGCACCCCTGCTAAAATATCAAAGCTTTGGCTCTAGAGCTAAAGCTGAGGTAAGAGAAAAATTCCTAACCTTAAACATTCATGTTATCAACAATTTTCAAATGGAATAAAAATAAATTAATGAAGTTCCAACCGAAGAATTAAAAAACAAGAGAACAACAAAATAAATCTAAGGAAAGAAAACTGATTGATAATATAAGGGAAAAATTTATAAATTCAAAATCATTTTTAAAGGGATACCATTTTTAAAAAGACCAGGAGTTCTTTCTTTTCTTTTTAACGTGTATTCATTTTTGAGAGACAGAAAGAACAAGGCATGAGCGGGGGAGGGGCACAGAGAGAGGGAGACACAGAATCCAAAGCAGGCCCAGGCTCTAAGCTGTCAGCACAGAGCCCAACGGGGCTTGAACTCAGGAACCATGAGATCATGACATGAGCCCAAGTCAGACTTAAGCGACTGAGCCACCCAGGTGCCCCAGATATGTGCTTTTTGAAAAGGCTGTATCATGATGAATCTCAAAGCAAAATATTTAATGGAAAAGTATTGGAAATACCCCAATTATAGGCAAACACAAGCCAAGGGTTTACAATCACTGCTTTAAGGTCATTGCACTGCAAGTCAGAGATCTGTTTTCAAGGAATAAGATGTGAACGATGTCTCCTCCCCACATTGTGCAACTCGGCTCCATTGGTCATTTTTATCTGACACTGTGTGAATAAAATGCCCAACACAATTAGGCAAGGGGAAGAAATGAGCTGTAAAAATCAGAAAGCAGATGATAAAATAATTATTTTATTTACAGATGATATATTTATTATATAATTATAAAGAATCAGTGAGGGGCGCCTGGGTGGCTCAGTCGGTTGGGTGCCTAACTTTAGCTCAGGTCATGATCTCGCAGTTCTTGGGTTCGAGCCCCGCATCGGGCTCCGTGCTGACAGCTCAGAGCCTGAAACCTGCTTTGCATTCTGTCTCCCTCTCTCTCTGCCCCTCCTACCACCTGCACTCTATCTCTCAAGAATGCATAAACATGAAAAACAAATAAAAATCAGTGAAAAACTATTATAAATGACATAAAACCTCTTAACATATCTAGTAGAAAATTAACATACAGGAATCACTAGTCTGTAACACACAAACACAAGTGATCAGAAGAGAAGGTAGGAGAATGTGTAATAAAAAAATATCTGAGAATAAAAACACCCCACCAAACACAGACCAGCATGAGTAAAGGTTTGAAACACTAGAGAGAGACACAAATGAGGCCATGAGCCATGGAAAGACACACTGACCTTGGGGGAAAATAATTAGTTTAATAAAAATGAAAATTCTCTTCTCAGCTAATATTGAAAGTTAATGCAGCTGCAATGAAATAGCACCATTTTGGGGGGAAAGGGGGGTGAGACAAGATTTAGAACCTCATAGAGAGAAATAAGAAAAGAAAATACAAAGAATATGTCTACAGAAATGAGCAAGGCGGGAAAATTGGCTTGAGAAGATGGGATGCACATTACATGCTGAGCAGACACAAGAAATCTCTAAAGAGGAAGGGCCAAGGTCCTTGGATCCAAGGAAGAATGTGGTGGTGAGGTCCCCGGGCTTATTTTCCCCTCGTATGTCTCACACTGCATCCTGGAGAAGCCAGCAACCAGGAAACCTGAATGGGCAACAGAACCAGACCAAATCAAAAAAGAGCAGACAAAAATAAAAGCCCAAGGAAAGCTTGCGGAGTCCGGTCAAAAAGCCAGGAAAGGGGCATGCTAGCCAGACGAGTACTTTTGAGAATATTCCCTGTGCTGCAGCCAGCACCCCAGAGAAACCATGGCCCCGCTTCCCTCCCTGCCAGCAAAGGTGAGTGGGGGCTTGGACTCCCGCCCTTGCCAGGCAGTAGTGGGCACCCCAATCCCCAGCACTGGTGGGGGAGAAGGTGTCCCAGTGCAGAGCCGGAATGTGACGGTTCCCATGCTCCCGGGAGCTTCCCGGCTGTGATTTGAAACTGGCCTCCTTATTTGGGGCAGAGAGAGAAAGGAAGAAGCAGGCTTCCAGATGGGGCAGATGGGGAGGGAGCAGGTTCCATAAGCAAGGGAACGCTGTACAAGGATCGTCCTGGGCTGTGCAAGGTAAGATCTCTGAGGCCACCTGTCACATTTTTAGTTTATATGGGGTCCTTGACTGGGCCCGGTCGCGTTACCTTCCAACTCTCAGTGCCATGTCGCCATCTCAAGGCTGTGTCCTTGAAGCAGCCTCTGGGAGTTGGGAAGGCAAAGAGAACACGCATTCCAAAGATGGGAGGGAGTGGGGACCCCAGTCAAGCTCACAGGTCAAACAGCGGCCATGTCCTCTTGATGACCTCCCCCCTAACACTCTACCCCTGACCCATTAGCGGCGTCCTGGGTATGAACACATAGCATTCTGTTTGGGTAACAATGCAAGTGTCCCCTTGAGACAGTTATAAGGTCCAAAGCCATCCTATTTTGGAGGACAGCTCTTTTTATCAGAAACATTTCAGTGTTCAGTAAGGACAGGTTTTATTATTATCATTCAAGGTTTGCTGGACGAGGGGTACTTGGTGGCTCTGTCGTTTAAGCATCCGACTCTTGATTTTGGCTCAGGTCACGATCTCAGCGTCTTGAGATCGAGGCTTGCATCAGGCTCAGCAGAGCCTGCTTGGGATTCTGTCTCTCCCCCTCTCTCTACCCTTCCCCATTCGCTTGTGCACATGTATGCTCCCTCTCTCTCTCTCTCTCTCAAAATAAATAAATAAACATTAAAAAAAAAAGACTTGCTGGGTAAATTTAGCAAGGGCTTCTATATATGTTATGACACCCTCCAGGCCAACGCAGGGAACAAAGATGGCAATCAAACAATAAACTAGTGGAAAACAGAATGTGCCCATCTGGCCTCAAGGAGAGGGAGGTTGGCAGCTTTTGGAATGTGACCAGGCTGTGCATTCCATGTATGTTGGGGAGGCAGCACTGCCCGGGTTTAGGGGATGGACCAAAAGTGGGTATGTCAGACCAGGATGTGCACCCTCTCCCCCCTTTCAATGGTGTGTGTTCCATTCCAGAGAGAGTGCATTTCAACAGGTCCAGCTTATGGTAGGACAATGGGATCCCAGTGGAGACTGAGTGGTTTCCCCTCATCCGAGGATGCAAATCAATGTACCCGCTCTCAATTCTAGTAGGCAGCTCCTCTCCCAGGCGTGATGGGGCTTGGTGTTCTCAGCAGCATAGCATGTTGTGAGAGAGGGGGCAGTGGCTGTTTCCTTTGCTCTACCTTTTTGGTGTTGGGTGCTTCAGCAGAGGTCCCAATCTGTCACAGGGAGCAACAGTCCTCACTGGCTGATCGTTCGAATGTACTAAAGCTTGGGACCATACTTCAGTCCGCCCAGCCAAGGTGGTTTGACATGTGAGCAATTTAATCTGCTACTTTAGTATTTTCTTTTTCTTTTTTACCAACTCTGTTGCTTATAGGTCTAGGTGAGATGGAGCTTCCATTGAACGCCACGTTCTTTTGCCCCATTTTGCAAATCATGGCCTCTGAAATATGACCCTCCAATCATTGTCTATTCCAGGAGAGTATCCATATGTAACCCAGCTTCTCTAATCCCCTCATGGTGGTGGCCCGGTTTACACATTGACAGGAGGAAGCTTGGGTTAGGCCTGATGCAGTGTCCATGCAAACCAAGGCATATTCAGAACCCTCACTCGGAGGGAGGGGGCGAGTATAATCAATTCGTCGATCGCTGTCCAGTGGGGACCTCTGGGGGATGGCCCCAGTCTCCATTGGCAGTTGCATTGGGCATTATCTAAAGCACACAGGACATAGTGTCACTGCCTTAACCAGGTCACTAGACTTCAAGGGCAAATCATCATGCTGGCCAACACACCATCTCAGCGGGGCACCGAGGTGGCCACTTTCTAAGCACCCAACCTGAAGGGCCAGTTGCTAAGGCTGTACCCAAGCTAGGACATCAGCTTTTTGATTGCCAGGGAGAGTCAGAGCCTTCTGGGCCAGGATGCGCAAAACAGTGAGGGCTGCCTCAGGTTCTTGTAGATGGACCAGATGGTCCTGAACTCCTAAGGGCTTACGTATCCTCATCTACCCCTTGGCTTTTTATTGTCCCAGTCGGAGGGTTAATCTTTTTAGAGCAGCCCAACAGTCAATGCAAAGGGAACACCAGACGAACCACTCTGAGTTCATTCAGTCCACGGGCTGCTGTGGCTCCTTCCTTCCTGAGAGTCTCCACCTGAAGCAGCACTGTGCACACTGCTAGGAGCTGTCACTCGATAGGGGTCTGTCAGGCTCCTCCCACCTTCCGGAGCTGGGACCAAAATCCTAGGGGCACTCTCCCTTCTCTGGTCTGAGCCACAGTGCCAGACCCACACCTTCCAGAGTCATGGGCACATCTAACTCTCATGGTAGCCTGCTTGGGAGAGGCCCAGGGCTTTAATTCGCTTCACTAGTATTTTTGTCTTCTCAAAGGTGGCTTGCTGCTCTATCCCTAGTCCCATGTGTGCTCTTTCTTTACCAGGTGGTGTAAGGAATGGGGGCACAAGAAAGGGTAAGAAATTAAAGTCCTCTGAACCCCTAATTTCCCCCAAAAGGTTTGGATCTCCTTCACATTTTTAGAGCTTGGGTAGGCTCGTATCTTATCAAACACAGCTTCTGGAACACTGTGAGTCTTACCCAACCAAGGACTCCCAAAACCTTGAAGTGATGCCTGAGCCTTGAGTTTTCTGTGGGTTCCCCACCCAATCTTCCCCTCACAGATGTTTCAGCAAAGTGTGCTGGGAGTCCTGCATCAGGAGGGTATCCTCACATTGATGGAATGGGCCCATTTTACTGATGTAGGGAAGGAGAAAAGGGACAGCTCTCGGGTTACCAACTGATGACATGTTCTGGGGATGCACAGATAGCTTTGGGGAAGCACTTGAAAAGTTTATTATCGTCCCTCCTATGTGAGAAAGAAAGTGATCTTAGATATATCAGAAACTTGCCCAAGTCTTTATCTGAAAAATAAAGCTTTTGCAGGAACACTTTCTGTCAAAACATGGGAGTAAATCAGTAAGTGTCAGCAAATGGCAAAGGGCTCAAAAATGGTTATGGTTTAAGATATGATGCAAGTTTATTATAAAGCAACTGACAAGGGAATTTATTTCTGTGACATAGATTTTAAATTTATGAGTGATAGCATGATACCAAGACATATCAGATTTTTAGGAATTTTATATAAACAAACCCTAAAAAAAGTTTATCATCACTTCTTATTTGGCAATGCTTCCCATAAAATTTAACATGTACAAAAATTACATAGTTGTAGAAAATAGCTCTTTTAAGCAAGAAAACCCAGCTCTCTTGAGTAATCAAAGACCTGATAAAACAAAACATAGAATCTTTTCTAGGCAGAGTACATTAAAGGTAAAACAACAACAATAAAAACCTTGCTATTTTTTTAATGTTTATTTATTTGAGAGAGAGAGACAGAGAGAGCAGGGGAAGGGGAGAGAGAGAGGGAGACACAGAGTCCGAAGCAGGCTCCAGGCTCTGGGGCTCGAACTCACAGACCATGAGATTATGACCTGAAGTCAGACGCTTAACCTACTGAGCCACCCAGGCACAGTAGCAGGCCAATAATCTAAGACAACTTTGTTCTTTTAACAAAAAGAAATTCAAGTTCTAAATTCGCACCAGCGTACCTTTGATATTAAAATTATTTTTCTTTCTTCTTTTCCTTTGTTTTGTCCCTCTTAACTCTGTGCACCGTGCTTTGGTCATCTTTCAGAGTGTTTACATTTCAAAGTCATGGTAAGATTTACAACCTTAAAAGACAGAGAAAGAAGTCCTTTCCTCCTAGGAGCTTTGAGGTAATTGCTATTTAAAGTTTTCTTTTGAACGAAGGGTCAGACAGCATGAAACATTTTGTCCATTTCTTCATCACAACATCCTCTTTGTTACCCTCATTTTCCCAGGGACTCCGCTGCTTAGCGTCCCAATCCGGTTTTGTTACAAGTGCTCAGACCTTAATCCTCGGGTTGTGCCCTCTTAGCTTTGCAGAATGGCACGTGAAGGTCTTACCCCTCCCAGCTTGTTACCCCGAAGCGACCTGGGACACACGCACATCCCTGTCTAACCTGAGCTCCTTCAACTTTCTTTATTTTTTTTTTACATTTATTTATTTTTGAGAGACAGAGATAGGCAGAGCACAAGCGGGGAAGGGGCAGAGAGAGAGGGAGACACAGAATCCAAAGCGGGCTCCAGGCTCCGAGCTGTCAGCACAGGGCCCGACGCGGGGCTCGAACTCACGGACCGCAAGATCATGACCTGAGCCGAAGTCAGACACTTAACCGACTGAGCCACCCAGGCGCCCCATGAGCTCCTCCAACTTTCTAACCTGAGCTTCAGCCTCTAGCTGGGCATCAGTGGCCAGTGGAAGGGCTCATGGGAGAGGCCAGCCCACTGTGGCAGGCACGTGTTTCCCTTCTTCGCCACGGTGTGCTCTATGAAGCTCTGCCAACAAGTGCACTAGACCGTCTGGCATTTTCAGGGTGCCCCCATATTCACACAGCACTTCAGAAGCATCTACCTATGGGTCATCCCTCCCCACACAGAAGTCACTGGTCAACTTAGGAACTCCCCATGGATACCTCTTCCCCACGACCCCTTTCATCCATGTCCTGGCTGGCTCGGCAATCGTTTGTTCACAAGCTCTCAGGAGTTTCCCTAACCCTTGTCTGCAGGGCAGGGACAGACAGGAGAAAGAAGCCAACCACTCCAGATTGGTAGGTGGCAGTTTCAATGAGCAAAGGGAACTCACATCTGAGGCTTGTCTTAATGACTGCAAGGCTAGTAGATGTCCACACCCACTGGCCACACCTTCAAAGTTTATATGCAAAGCCTTAAGTGGGCTCAGTCAGGTATACTGTCTGGATGGCCTCAATACCATGTCACCGTGGCTGTGTCCTTAGGGAAGTTTCTGGGGGATGGAGATGCAAATGGAAGGCAAATTCCCAGACCATGGAAGGGGGGGGAGCCTCCAAGTGCCCAGGGTCCAGCTCGTGGGCCAACCAGGGGTCAAGTCCCGAGGATGACCTCCCAAATAGACTGTCATCCCCACAGGCTCTTAATAAATCTTCTCCCGCTGGTGTCAGGGGAGGCCAGGAGGGGACCCATACTTCCAACCTCATTCAGCAGTAACAAGGGGCCTCTCTTGCTCCTCACTGGGGTGGTCAGTGGACGTCAGGTGGAGACAGGACTGTGGACTCTGTGCAGTGACAAGGTGCCAACAAAGCCTAGGGGACAGCCTGGATCCCCACCTACTCCTGGCGGTGATGAGGTAATACCCTACCACCGCCCCTTGGAGTCTGCTAAACCATAAGATGGAAACAAGACCCAGAATCTCATAATGTAATGTGTAAAATGTCCAGGGTTCAACTGAAAGTCACTTGTCATACCAAGAACCAAGAAGATCCCAAACTGACTGAGAAAAAAAAAAAAAAGCCAACAGATGCCAACACCGAGGTGAAACAGATGTTGAAATTATTTGCCAAGGATTTCAAAGCAATCATTATAGAAATGCGTCGGTGATAAATTACAAACATGCTTGAAACAAATTTAAAAAAGAAAAACAGTCTCAGCACAGAGACCAAGAAGTTTGAAATGAAAATTTTAGAACTGAAAGATACAATAACCAAAACTAAAAGCTCAACCGTGAGCTCAATAGTAGGACGGGAGACACGGAGAAAAACATCAATGGACTTGAAAATAGAATAATAGAAACCACCTTTCATGAACAGCAGGGAGAAAATAGACTAAAAATTGGACAGAATCTCAAGGATCTGTTGGACTGTAACAAAAGATCTAACATTTGACTCAATGGAGGCATAGAAGGAGAGGAGAAGGTGGGTGACCTAGGTGTCCTTCTCTTGAGTTTTCTCAATAATGACTGAGAGGTAGAACAAAAATTAGGTATCACTACAGACTTATCAAAACAACGAAAATAACAACAAAGCTATAGCATCAAATTTTCAGGAGGATGTAGAAACACTGAATCACTCATGCATGCCCGTGGAAACGTACAAGGGTACGGCCACTTTGGAAAAGAGTTTTTGAGTTTTTTATAAAACCCAACCACTACCATATGGCCCAGCAATGGCACCTGAACAGTTATTGTAGAGAAATGAAAAGTTATGTCACACAAAAACATGGACACTGATGTTCTTTGCAGTTTATTTATAATAACCCCACCTGGAAAGAGGCTCTTCGATGGTGAATAGCGAGACACGGTGGTACATTTGTAGCCCGGAACACTGCTCAGCATTAAGGAACGAGCTATTGACACTTGCAGCAACTTGAATGAATCTCAAAGCAATGGTGCTGAGTGAAAACAAAACAAACACCCAGTCATAAAAGCTTATATCGCAATCATACTGTATGATTCCACTGAATATAATTCTCTAAATGACGAAATTCTAGAGATGGAAACAGGTTAGTTGTTGCCAGGGGTTAAGGAGGAGTATGGGTAGCAGGAAAGCAATTCTTGGTGATGGAATAGTTCTGTATCCTTGATGGTGGGGTGATAACACAAATCTACATGTGATAGAATGGGATAGGACGATGAACATACCTTATATCAATATGAAATTCCTTCTTTTGATGTTGTATAATCATTGGAGGAAACTGGGTGAGGGTTATACGTAACCTCTCTGTACTATTTTTGTAACTTTCTGTGATCTATAATTACTTCAAAATGAATAGTTAAAGAAAAACTGAGGGCAAACTAGCCCTTCAAAATATTCGTATGAATTATAAAGTTATGGTAAATAATAACCAGACAAATGATCTACATTTGATTACACCTTGCATCAGACCCTTGCACGTATTAATTACTACAGGGAGTGTGAATTGGTAAAACTTTTATATTGAGAATTTGGGGACTGCCTACTAAAAATCGACATTAACTCTGATCAGGGAATTTCACTTCTAAGTACAGACTAATAATTGTTTCTGCAGGCTAATAATTGTTTGTGCATGAAATGAAATGAATTAAAATGCATTTAACGGGAGCACCTGGTCGGGTCAGTAGGTTGAGCCAGGACTTCTGCTTCTGGCTCAGGTCATGATCTCGAGCCCCCTTGCAGGCTCTGCACTGACAGAGAGGACCCTGCTTGGGAGCCTGCTCCTTCTCTCTCTGCCCCTCCCCTGCTCACGGGCATGCGTGTATGGGGGAGAGGGGGCCATGCTCCCCCTCTCTCTCTCTGTCTCTGAAAATGAATAAATAAACACTAAAAACTGAATAAACATTTTGGTAATAATAAAAGATGGAAAAAAACTAAAAAATGCATTATAAGATTATTGAAAAAAAAAGAGCCATTAAAACAATGAAGTGTCTCTAATAGGATCCATATGGAAAGTTCTTATCTATGTCAAGTCAAAATAAGAAGTACAGAATGGTTTGGTGGGCAGCATGCTACCACGAAAAATCTCCATGTCCATGTGTACATCCCTATCTATATCTCTTATGTAATTTTTATTTTTTTTTATTTGAGAGAGAGAGAGAGAGAGAGAGAGCTGGAGCTAGTAGGGAAGGGGCAGAGAAAGAGAAATCTTAAGCAGACTCCACACTGACCCTCGAGGTGGGCCTCAATTCCACACCCCTGGGATCAGGGTCCCAGCCAAAATCAATAGTCGATGCCCAACCAACTCAACCGCCCAGGCTCCCCTCTTTTGCTATTTTTATGAAGAATCTAAAATACTGTTTGAAGTCCAAAGGAGAAGCTGGTGACAACTGTTTCCTCAAACAATGGGAACTGGGGGGGTGGGGTAAATCAAAGGAGATACATACTTATCAATTCTTGTCTCTTTCATTTGGAACGTATAGTATATGCACATACTACTTATTCTAAATAAATTATTCTTTCACAAAAAGCACGCCCCAGTTTGTGATTGTTGCAAGCTCTTGACAGGCAAGAATACTGTGTCATTGTCTCCTGAAGTACCCCAGTTACCTAGAACAGTGTGATGTACTTAATACAGTAAATGCACAAGTACAGTTGTTTAAGAATGACCCATCCTGGGGCGCCTGGGTGACGCAGTCTGTAAAGCCTCACAGTCACTATTGGGTTGTTGTTACACATCTACACACACACACACACACACACACACACACAGTGCTCTCCTCCTCATCCCTGACCAAGCAAAGTAACCTCTTGAGACCACACAAGCAGGGAAACCACAGGGTTTAACTGATTCTCATAACAGACCTATCACTTGTGTAATTCTTAGTACTGAAGCATTATTTTTGAATTCTATAAAGTTTTTAAATTGTTTCCACTAATTTATCATTTAAGTTTATTTATTTATGTTTGAGAGGGGTGCAGAGAGACAGAGAGGATCTTAAGCTGACTCCCTGCTTTCAGCACAGAGCACAACGCCGGCTCGAACTCAGGAACCGTGAGATAGTGACCTGAGCTGAAATCAAGAGTCAGTGCTTCACGGACCGAGCCCCTCCCTGGACGCCCCTATGTTCCACTTTCTTCAAGTTGAAAGCCTCAGTGGTTATTTTTCACCTCAGTCATACTAGTCTTCCCTTTCGCCATTCCACAATCTGCAAACTTCCATTCCAACTTCAAAGTTCATGTGAAACGAGCTTTCGGGAGACTGGAGTCCAGTGAGTACCTGACAAGGGGCCTTCAGACGATAAATGATCACAGCGAATGAATGAAAAAAACAAACACTGCCACCGGAATTTGCTTAGCAAAGTCAGCACACATCCCCAATGTCTGGAAGTCTCTTAGCCTCTAATGATTTAATTCATGTACTGCTATTTTTGAAACTGAAGTGACACGAGCCAGTTTTTTTCTCTATTTGTCTTGACAGCCATAGTGCCAGCATAGAATCACAGGGCAACGATGAAGAGCAGAGACGCACAGTAGGTGTTTCATGTCACAGGAGTGCAGGGGGATAAATTAGAAAAAGCATCATTCTTGCAGATTGCGTGGATCTCTAACACAGCTAAGGAATGACTTAAGAAGTGAAAAACAAGAAGCTCACCTTCAGAACAAGTTAGCAGGTTTCCGTCACCCTTAACATCTGAGGATGTAGAAGAACACTACCTGCAAAGGTAGAAGGTCCTTCCGAACTCCCGCTCCTCCTTCAACCTTTGATTACGCACGTTCGCCCCTAACCCTTTGTCACCTTGCCTGCTTTTGTGTCAAGCATTACTCCCATGCTGTCTCGGGCCAGCTGAGTTCTTCACGTCTGAAATTAGAACCACAGCAAACCAAAGCCTTGCTCCCCGGGTTTGGGTGGAGGGAGGGTTGCCGTTTCTGCAAGTCTAAGAAAGCCCAACCCTACATAGCAGGTACAGTTTACCAGGAGCCCTAATTAAAAAATGAGATTGCTGGGGCGCCTGGGTGGCTCAGTCGGTTAAGCGTCCAACTTCGGCTCAGGTCATGATCTCACAGTCTGTGACTCTGAGCCCTGCATCGGGCTCTGTGCTGATGGCTCAGAGCCTGGAGCCTGCTTCGGATTCTGTGTCTCCCTCTCTCTCTGCCCCTCCCCTGCTCATGCTCTGCCTCTCTCTGTCTCAAAAATAAATAAAAACATTAAAAAAAAATTTAAAAAAAATGAGATTGCTAGGACTCAGCTTTAGACCAGGACCGTCGATCTGGAAAAGAGCTGGAAAAGGAGCTTTGGAAAAGGAGCTTTGGTGTCTGCGTTTTATCAAACTCCCCGCGCAGTTCTCAGGCCCTCGGAAGGTTGAGATGTGCAGGCGGCGGCTTTGCAGCTCTCTGTGTCGGCAGCCGCCAAGGCTCTTGCAGAGTCCTTGCACTGTTGAAACACCCCTCCAGGCTTTCTCCCTGGCCCTGCCCTTTTAATTCCTCGGCATCAGGCAAGTTATCATTGCCATTTGGAGAAACACAAAGTGCTTCACCTGAGCACTGTAAATAACAAATTAGAATAATTAGCTAGAGAGAGATTTGACATGAAATTTAATATTTTCTACAATTTTGAAAGGACAAGGAGTGTGGAATAGGGGTACCAGGCGGTTTTCAAAAGGAAAAGCCTTGTTGGTTGAGTTGGCGTTAATTTGCCAGTTCGAGACTGGTTAAAGTGTTGAGGATCTATACAAGAGAAGTTAATTCACCTCCACGTTGCCCAGATTTCCATCCCAGCCCTCCACTGCTGCTTTGAATGAAGCCCGCTTGGCTTTCAGCGTGGGGTCCTGCTGCTGGAGTCCAGAACGCGGGACAGATTGAGCTCCTGTAACTTCCATCAAGCAGACTCAAATGTGCTGCTACCTCAGGGACTGCACAGAATGTCAGCCAGACGTGAGGAAGCTGCAAGGATGCTTTCTGAGCAATAGAGAGAATAATCGGGCGTCCTTCCAGAATATTAAGCAGTATTGGCAGTAACAGGAAATAAACGGGTACGTGAAATCCATCTAGGATGACTTAAGAAAATGCAACATTATCGGTTTAGTTGGTGAGCTTTGTCCGTCTTCTCTCTTCATGGTAAAATGTAGCTTGAAATTCAAAGATGGATTGCTCTCGAGATGCACTTTTTAAGATTGCATAAACATTTTCAAAGCAGTTTATTTGAAAATAAAATGTTGGCCCCTCCTTGCCGTAAAGTAATTTCAAAATCCTAACTTTGTTAGTTGACGTATAAATCATAGTTCCAGTAACTGTTCATTCATTAATCTGAAAACCTCTGCTAGGCATGTAAAAAGGATAAAATATTTATGAAGCTCACATTCCTGTTGGCTGTTAATCAAATAATTACAATAGTGCAAGTGATTTAACATATTCTGGGTTTACAACCTGGATACAAATGATTTTCAATCTATCTAATTAAAAAGGGTGGAACAAAACTTTTGTATCTGACCTATTTAGATAAAACTATAACATGGGGTGCCTGGGTGGCTCAGTCAGTTAAGCATCCAACTTTGGTTCAGGTCATGATCTCACGGTCCGTGAGTTCGACCCCCGCGTTGGGCTCTGTGCTGACAGCTAGGAGCCTGGAGCCTGCTTCAGATTCTGTGTCTCCCTCTCTCTCTGACCCTCCCCCGTTCATGCTCTGTCTCTCTGTGTCTCAAAAATAAATAAACATTAAAAAAATTAGAAAAAAAACTATAACAAAAAATGCAAATCATTTTTCCTGAATAGATGAAATACATATTTGGTTATAATGCATTTAATTAGAATGCATTAAAAGGCTCAATGAAAGTTGTTGAGAGCACTGTATGAGAAAGATACCATACTTTTTTCCCCTTCCACCTTTTGGAAATCAAATCATTATACTGTAACAGGAGAACATTTTTTAGACACCCCAGTTGAAATGCATTCTTTCTAAACTGTTGAGGAAGGAAAGTAACTGTGTAGCACTCTCTTTGACTAGTTTTTTTTTTTTGTATGAAGTAATTATAAGAAGATAATTTTTTAAATGAAACCAGAAAAGAATCTTTAAAATAATAGCAATTTGTTTATCCATTTGGTAAGAGAGGTGGGAAGAAAATGACGGGATAAAACTTCCCTTCTTGGTTTAGGAAATTATTTCAGGCCCTGGAGAGGCTCATGAGGCCGGTCCCACAGGACTGAAGGCATTCACAGATGCCCGGTGACTTTACATGCGTGCTGCTTGTGCAGGGTGATGTTTCGATAATGCATAGGTCGCCCTGAAGGACTTTAAGAAAAAAGTCCGTAACCCCAACCCTGACCAGACCACTCCTCATCCCAGTTTTTGCTGGCAAGAAACACAGTAGACAATTTGACCCCCACCTAGAAAATACCAAATTCTTCTAAAGCAGCAATCTCTTGAAAACAGTGTAACAGGAGACTAGATACACTATGTAGAGTGTGGTAAATTGCACTATTTTTTCTGCCTGGAGTGCTTTTCCCCAATGCGCTGCTTCCTCTCTTTCAGGATTCAGTCCCACGCCTGCTTCTTGGTGAGGCTTCCCTAACACCCCGGTTGGGGCAACCTTCCCTCAGCCTCTTGTCCTCCCTCCGTCACTCTCCAACACGAGCACTTCATTTCCTTTGCAGAGCTGGCCACTGTTGGAAAACACTGTCTTTTTTGATTTAGCGCTTGCTTTTCTTTGCCAAAATGTAACACTTCTTGAGAGAGGGGCCAGCCCTCACTCAAGAACCATTGTCATCCATTTGACCCATATTTGCTGAAATGTCAGAAGCTGGGTATAAAATGTTGAGCAGAGCAAACATGGTCCTTGCCCTGGTGTAGTTCATCGTGCAGTGGGGAAAACAAACAACTCGACACACAAATGTACCATT